>NW_027530330.1:2377839-2670780 GCF_008692635.1 Crocuta crocuta | reverse complement strand
GAGAACAAGATTAAAAAAAAAAAAAAAAAAAAAACTTTCCATTTTGAGAATTATATATTGTATTATGTTTTATTTTAAATAGTTCCTTAGAATCCTCATGGAAAATATTTACATAGTCATTTAAGATCATTTTCCTTGTAATAATTTGAGTTTTCCATGAGCACATTCAATTTACCTTTAACATTTATTTGAAATGGTTTTCTCAATGTAGTATGGGTAGTCTTATTAGGAAACAGATGTTCAAAGTACTCAGTTATTAGGAGTATATCTTGCTTAAAGTGAAAGCCATTATAGTGTAGTTTGCTATTTACTTTCAAGGAATAATGGACTTTTGTGGACAATGATTATGTCTTGGATCTTATTATTGAATATTTGCATTTCAAAAGGTATATGGTCTTTCTGGTTTCAAATAGCATGGGAAATAATAAAGGAAATGTTTACCAAAAAAGATAAGAGAAATTAACAGTCATAATATCACACAAGCAATGACATATAGAGGTAACTTAAGAAAATGACACCATGAAGCTCTGGGGGGAGGGGGTAATAAACTACTATTTTCCATGATAATGTCTTTCACAGTAATACACTTAAGTGCTTGAATATGTGATAATTGTCAACATTTTTGTAGCATTCTATCACATTCACAAAACCACTGGACATTACCTCAGCATTCTGCTTATTAGACTATCCGAAACACGACACCTGGGGCCATGTTTTTTATGCCACACAACACTTAGCCTAGTGCCCCATCCAAAGTAGGCATTAATTAGAAGTTTTGAGAGGATGAGTGAATCAAAAGATGAATGAATGGTCACATTCTCATGTTAGCTGGTGAGAATTATCACTAGGGAAAACAGTATCTCCTTTCAGGGGTAATTCTAATCACCTTTTCCTTACGTTGTCTGGTCAAGTGTGTTCATTTACTCTTGACTTCTCCATCTCCCTCTACTAACTTTTCATGGAGATCTCATTGACTCTTAGTCATAGGCTGATAACCTAACCAATAGAGCAACCATCTCATCACACTCACAGGCTCTACTTAACCTCTGAGGAAGTATTACATAAGTGTACACCACATAGTGGGAATTGTGGGCCATCTCAAAATTTGGCCTATCGCGATAGCCAAAGTATTTCTACACTAATCCATTTCTCATTGTTGCCTTGCTGCTTTCAACATCATATATTTGGGGTGTCTTCCCCTTAGTTATCTGGAAAAATGTGGTTTCCCTTGGAGATATTCTGATTAACCCTTGATTCGTTTTATCTTTGATTACCTTCAGTCTCACATCATTTACCTTTATCTAGACTTTCTTGCAAGTCTTCCACATTTCTCTTTCTTCTTTCCTTTAGAGTCTCTTCCCTTTGTAAAAGGTATTTGAACTCTCCCTTTACAAAGACTGTCCTTTTGTGTTTCCAACTCTTGATATGAAATTTTTATCTACTCTCAGGCATTGATTATAATTGTTCATGCATCAAAACTGTCTTACAAAACAAAGATTGACATACCGTTTTTTATTGTCCTAAAGGAAAAGCTAAGCACCTACTTCTTCCATAATTCTTTGAAAAGTCTGTGCATATAAATTGTGCACATACTATTTTATCATGTTCCAGACAATGACTTAAGCACAGTATTCCTGTTCAAAATATGAAATAGAATGTATTATGGAAGAATGGAACTTGTATTGTCCTTCGTTCTTAACATCATGTATGGCTTTTATATAGAACTTCAGCATACACATAATTTTAACTCTTTTCTGGAAAATAGGATTATATGCACTTCCTTCATCTCTTGCACAAAGTCAAACACCTGAGTATAGAAACAAATTGTATTCCAACAATAAGAAAAGTTTTCACTCCTTATTACATAGATGTTATATTAGTTTCCTAAGGTTGGCGTTTTATTTTCTCATAGTCCTGGCAGCTGGAAGTCCAAGATCATGGACTTGCAGGTTTGGTTTCTTTTGAACCCCTCTCTTTGGCTGCAGATAGAGTTATTCCTGTGTCTTCACATGATCTTCCCTCTGTGTGCATCTGTGTCCTAATCTCTTATAAGGACATTCATTAGTCATATTGGATGATGGCCCACCCTAATGTCCCATTTGATGAACTTATCTCTTTAATAAAGTTCCTGTCTCCAAATACAGTCACACTGTGGGGTCTTGGGAGTGAGGAATTCAACATATGAAATGGGGGAAGAGAATACAATATATGAAATGGAGGAAGAGAATACACTTCAGCCCGTAACTCTCATGATGTGAACTAACTGCTTGGTGCACAGGCTTCTAAGAAGATTGAAATGCAGAATGCAGTATAAGAGAAGTTAGCTACTGAGATGAACACATGCTACTACAGGCTCACCATTTTAAGGCTACTGCAGAGGTACATACTTGGTAGGTTGTAAAATAGACCATTCAGAGAAACTTATTGAATATTTTCTTGAATGGAATGAGAAGGGCACAAAAGAAACACTTTCCCAGCATTTTATCTGATTCCATAAGCATTTTGAGCATCAAACTATACTGTGCTATGTAGGACGCCAGATCCAATGGGTATCTTCTGGGTTTATGCATGTATTATTGTCAGAAGAAGGATGGTAACTCACCTGTTATACAATATTATCTTGACACACATTTTTAATGAATTGGGTCTTTCAGTTTATGTGCACCCATAAAACCTAATAGTTCAACCTCTCTATAACCATATTCACCACTTCCCATCTGAGGAAATAACATTTTATTATAAAATTACAATTTTTGTAATTTAGATCTCTAGTTTCTAAGATAAGAAAACAGACATATCATTTGAGGGCAGGAATAGAAACAAAGTAAACTCTGCTTAAAATGGAACTTTCTGAAAACATTCCTGGACATACTTTCACAGTACTTGGAAAACATTTCTTTTTGCTCATCTTCTGACTACAGAGTGAACCAATTTAAGTTAAAAATAAAATAAGTCTTACTGGCTATTTGACCTAAATGAGGAGACATCTTTCTACCCCAATGCGGCAGCAAAAACTAAAATCTCTAAATGAATTCTCTCACCATTGTTGTCCATAATTAGGAGTTTGGTCAGGAGTAAGAATAACTTGGTGACAGCCATGTTATCACACTCCTCTTGACTCCTGTCTCTGCCACGTGTTGAATGACTTACTGACTCATTTTCTCCACATATACAGTGTTTGGCTCCTGTCTAGTGTGCAGTAGATCTTTATTATAACATCTCTTCTCCCTGCTACTTCAGATAATTTTGACGATTACTTAAATTGTACTTCCCTGACTAACTTCTCTTTCCTTTCCACCTGGGGGCAAATTTTAATGTTTTACAATTCAGGGTGTGATTTTTACACTCAGCCTAATAGCTAAATACGCTTAGAAATTTAGGAAAGGTAAATTGGGCCCCTTGACACTTTTTTATGCAAGGAAAGCAAACTACTTGTGTGCCTCAGTGTTTCTTCTGGAGGAACTTGTCAGAGCATTAAGTAGTCACTACTAACTCTTAGAATGAAGTGAGGCTCTCCAGTCCTGTGACCTCAACTTTCTGTCTTGCCAGGGTTAAAGAAGTTTGGATTAGGGTGAACAGGTACCATCTTTGTTCTTAGAGATGCGTGGTAGAGCCTTGTTATTGTTACACGCAAAGGTTATTTTAGTGTTAATTTGAACATATCAAAAGAGGTTTAGGTTAGAATTTCAAAGAAATGTATGAATCCTCCAAATCTCAGTTCTCATCTATGGTATAAAATATTACTCTTCTTTTAAAAGATCATTAAAATGATCCCAAATTATCAGATCCAAATGCTGAAGGGTACAGTCCAGATTTACCAAGAGGAATAGGGTTAAAATTTGCTCTCCAGTGACAAATCCCAACCCGGAACAGATTTCAGCCAGGCAGCTAGCAGAGCTCGCCGGGTGGGTGAACTGCACAGGCCACGGTGGGTGCAGAGCTCAGAGCCGGAAAGCAAACAGCTGCTGTAGCCTGATTTGAGTTAAAATAGTGTGAGTGTTTAGTCTGGCGCACGGCTTCAGGGGAGATTGGCAGCTGGGTCAAACAAAGTCCTTCCATTGGCTCTCTTCCCAGGCAGCTTCTGCTAGTATTTAGGTACTAGTGCAGTGTAGGGCCCTTTTCTCAGGCAAAAGCTAACATCTGACCGCACCCTCTTTGCTTTTTCCAAAAAAAAATAAGAAAAAAAAAAAAAAAAGGAAAAGAAAAGAAAAAGAAAAAAAAGAAAAAAGAAAAAAACAGAAAAAAACCTTTTTTTTCCTTCTTTCGTTAAGATAAATTCTCCAATAGACAACCTCTCCCACTAATTGTGTATTAGCTATGTATTTTATCTTGAGAGCTGACGCACTGGGCTCTCAACGTGGTGTGGAAAGCAGCCTGTTACAGTGCTGGATTCATAAAAGGGCCTTTATGGTTTGTGAAAGAATATCTGTGTGCTTAGGCAGGAAACTTTTTGATCTGCAGAAAAGCCAGAAGACATCTAGGTAAGGCTACATATCAAATCTACTTTTTTGGGGAAAAGTTGGGCAGTAAGAATGATTCCTCACAATCGACGTGACTTTGGAGTGTGCATGTTCACTTTTGGAGAAGTTTACAAGGTACTGAGTATTGTTTGCCTATTTTTTGTTTGTTTGTTTAAATCTTAAGGGAATACTGTGGTCTGAATTTTTACAATTTTGTTTTCTGCTGTTGAACTGATTATAGTGGATATAGAGTTTTACCATATAGCAAAATCTGTGTAAACTGCCACAGAAAGAAAGTGTATTTAGAAGGGAAATTGACAAGTTTTAAAGAGTAATTGTACAATCATTTGAGGACAGAGGAACACTGCATTAGACTAACAAGGGTTTAATTACCAAAAAAAAGTTTAATGTTGCTTTGGAAGGAATATTAAGTAAGTTGTCTTTGTCTCTTACTTTTTAGTTTTAGTCGCTGATTTAGCCTGTTGGGTCACATTTTTTGTTAGTGCTGAAGGCTGCCATGAATCCCTAATGAGGCCCCTTTGCACATGATTTTGGCACTTGGCCAAAATCAACTTCCCAGCGGCAAGCTTTCTGTAAAGAACCCGGNTGTGACTGTGTGTTTTGATTTGAATTTACAAAATGCAAAAATTGTGCCATGTGTAGTGTGGACAGAAGATAGACCCGGAACTGTATATTGAGACAGTTTATCAGAAGCCTTTACGAGTTTGTCTTGAGTACTTGCGGGCGGGCTGTGGGAGGTCTGGAGCAATTTTTTTTTTTTTTTTTTTATTAGAAATCAAGTCTGAAAGCTGCCACAACCAGTTGTATAGGCACGTCAAAATGACTTTATACAGCACATATGAAACAAGCGCATAAAAAAATTTCCTGATATTGTTGCTTTTCCTCATTATGAATTCCTGCTTGTGACCACCTAAAATGAGTTAGAACAAGAATGGTCTGGAAGAAAATTTACCGATTTAGTTTTTGTTTTTCTCAGCAGATTAGAGTAGGGGTGGTCATCTCATTGAGATGTATACCGTACAAAAGGGTTATTCAAAACACTTCAAGATAAATAACAGATGAATTCTTAAAACTGTTCATCTCTGTAAGTAATACTCAGTGAACAGTAAGTAATGAAGTTTTCTAGAAGTTTCGTTGTACGCACAATTAAGCTTCACATTGTTTCAATAGGAATTTTGTATATTTTAAATGTCATGGCCCTTGGGATTCTAAAAATTGTTACCATTTATTATATAATTTTAAAAATTTGTGAACACCTTGATAGTATTTCTAACAAATGGTTTAAAGAAATGTTTGGCATATAAACATGACTGGATAACTTTAAATTATTCTATTCAGTTGCTTTTTGCAATTAAAAAGATGGATTTTCATGAAAGAAATTCTGAAGCTGAAAGACACCTTACACCTAATTTTTGGAACTGTGGATTTTGATTTTACTGTAACTGAACTTGGTCGTGTAAGTTGATACGTTATTTTACACTCCAGTATTTTAAGAGTTAAATTCTTAAGTTGTAGTGAAATCCTATAGTAATTAGATATTAACAGCCTCAGATTTTATATAGCCATTTTCAGCTGTACCTTTAGACATTAAAAGTAAACACTGCAGAGTATTTAAAAGCAGAAAAGTAGGATCTCGGTTGCTCTGTTTCTTTTTAAGAAATCCTATTATCCCTGTCCTAAATATTATTTGGCCTTATATGTTAATCTAAAGTAATCAAGAGTGAAACTTTATTTATTATTTTAAAATAATCCTAGTTCTTTAAAATATTAATGAGAACTTGATTTAGTCCCCCTTTAAAAAAATATGATTTAGAGCTGTCTTAATAGGTATGTTTTTCATGTACTTGTCATTATGTTTATGTTCCCTTTATTATTACGCAAAAGATTGCTAATTTTTGCCACAGAAAAAAATGGAAATTAACTTTAAGTAAATTTTAGCATTAGGAAATACCTTTGTTTCCTTCAGATCAATTTAGGTTTAAATATAATTTATGTATATAAATTTTTTTGTGTGTTGCTGTGGGCTGAGTTACGATCCTGTTATATCTTGTTACTAGTTGCACTAGGCCAAGGAGTATTTAAAATTATATCAGTTAGCGTAATATATAGATATTTTCAAGTGAGAAAAGACAGTACATATCTGCTATTTATAGAAATTTACCTGGATAAGTTCGATACTTCTATGTGAATTGACATTGGAATCCTCATTTAATGCAATCTTTGGTATTTTTTAAAAAGAAATTAATACATAATATTTCAAAATTTGGATAAAACAGGAACATGTTATCATTAACTATTATCAAACAGGTGTAAGAATAATGAGGTCGCTTGTCTTATTCAGCATGATTCTGGCTTAAAAATTAATTTTGAATTCTATTTTTATTTTAATCTTAGCTCTCATACACATAACGGGTTTTTTTGGTTTTCATTTTCTATATTTTTAAATCAATTATTTTACTTATTTGAAGCTGGCAGAATATTTCTCTAAGATATACTAAACTTTTTTCTACTGAAAATTTCAGGCTGTTTGCTGTTGTTAATTAGAGGTAATAGCAAAGTAAATGACATAAAATATAGAACTTTTAAAGTACACAGGTATGTTAGTTTGTAAGTTCAGATAAAAACTTAATTGTATATGATTACTAAAAAATATTTTTGAGTTGAGGTAGAAAGAGTAAGTCTTGAGAAGAATTTGTCATACTCCTTATTAAAAAGGCTAAGATATTTACTTTATTTTGCTATGAATTGTAATTGAGCATTTCCCTAGTGTAGGCTTTTTGGCAGAATTATTAGATAATTTTACTTGGGACCATAAATACAAAATAATGATTACATTTTTTTTGGTGAGTTGACATTTAAAAAAATATTCTGAATATGATTACTTCTAAAATAAAATAGTTCAATATTTTTGTTAAATTTATTCTATTTGTGAAGAACAACTTGAATAGTCTGTTTCATTTATTATTTTTCCCATCCTTTCGGGAGTATTAAAAACACTACAAGTAGAAACTTCTTCACTCTGCAGAAGAAGTGAAATTCATTTGTATTTGTCAATTTAGATTATGGGCCTTTACCATTTTAAGAGGGACAGTTTTGTTTGTTTCAATTATGCAACAGGCACATGAAATGCTTTCTGTCCCCCAATTAAAAGAGAGATTACATAATTAACTGTTAACTTTAACTTTGTATTGAAAAGATAGCTTTACAACTGCAGTATTTTATCCACAATTTTTTTAAATGTGAGAAGTGTTTGCAAGGGGGCATTCTTGTTGATTGTTTCATCATTTAAACAAAGTGCTTTGTTCTAAATACTCTAAATTCCAACGATGAGATAAATGTGTTGCTACACTAAATAACATCATTATTGAATTTTGGCACAACTTCAGTGACCTCTGCCATAAAAGATTAGTATATGTGAGATGATCTTGGATTTGCAATAACAAAAGTAAATAAGTGAAACACGTGAGACACCAACCTTTGTTGTTCTGGAGAAAGTATGTGCGAAATAAAAGGAGATACTTTTCATGTAAACCCCAGATAATAATATTTTGTCATTTCATTAATGCAGTACATCTTGAATATTTAAAAAAATTTACAATTTGTAATGCATTTGGAAGACTTTCTCCATAAAATTAACTGCAGTATTTTAACTATCCTATTTCAAACTGATCAGCATGTAACTATAAATTAGGCAACCGAGTAATTTTTTAAATGTTGTCCTTTGATTTAAATGTAGTTAATGCTGAATAAAAGAAGAGTGTTCTCTGAGTTTAAGTTTTTTTTTTTTTCATATGAAAGAATGGTTGGTTTACACTTGTTGCATTTTTAACTGAATATTGGTTTAATTTTTATATTATCATAAAGTAAATATTGCTGTTTGATATAGTTTTTAAACATGGTAGGGCTTATTTTACAAGGAACCTGACCTATTACATATTTGAGCAATGATGATTTATGCCTATCTGTATATTCTTCTCTCAAAGTCAAGATCAGCAAAGGGATATCCTTTTTGGTGTTCAAATTAAAAAAAAAAAAAAAAACACGGAGTTTTTTCTTGTTTATGTATTCAGGTAGGTTTGTCGACCTAAATATCTGCCTATCTCCTGAGATATCTCTCTTATGAGCACCAGGCTAGAAAGTGTAGTAGGAAAGCCCCAAGTTTGTTCTTATTCCATATTGCTCTAAGTAAGCAAAAAGTTTGAGTATCTTATTGAAGTGGAGTCTGTGTTTGATTCAGTATAGACAAACACATCAAATCTGGTGATGGGGATAATTTAAAGCACTGAATATTCAGTGCAAGTTACTGGTCATTTACGTGTATGAGTGGCAATTCTAAATATTTGACTATTACTGGCTTTAAATAACTACTAATTGATAGAAAATCTGAAATTCCATCTTTTGCCTCAAAAACTATTAATATTTACTAATTTTATAATTGTCTCTACTTTGCTATTATTGAAATGTTGCATAATAGCTCTGTTTAAAAATACCGTGAGACTAAGCGGTACCTTACTTTCTATTTCTCCCATTAACATTACAAGTCAACATGTGTAGTGGGAGGGAGATGCTTGAAAATATTTCAAAAAAATTTTCCCTACTGGGAATATCAACTACTTTACTATTTGTGGAGATTTTCAAAGGGGCGATTGTATCTTTGAATGTTTATC
Organism: Crocuta crocuta; assembly: GCF_008692635.1. NCBI lineage: Eukaryota > Metazoa > Chordata > Mammalia > Carnivora > Hyaenidae > Crocuta > Crocuta crocuta. The sequence goes on along the minus strand of NW_027530330.1, from coordinate 2,661,632 downwards.
TAAACATGAGGAATACATGGGCTTTCTGTGGACATCAGTTATAAAAATAAAATAGAAAATAAGATTGAGATTAATGACATGGTGTGTTTTTATAGCAACTAATCACAAGTTTCTATTCACACGTAAACAACGGACTGGAAAGATAGGCAGTGGGCTCAAAGAGCAGCCTTCATTTACTCTTCACTTAGGAGCAGCTGAGAAAATGGCAGCAAGGGGATGGTTGTGGTCCAGTCTATATGATCAATGGCCCATGCAGCCACTTCCCATATTTAAATCCCCTAGTGTTACTTCAGAGCTCCACATCACTAATCTCGGACATCTTTTAGAGACAGGGGTTGCAACCGAACATGTTCATCCTTATTGTTCATTGGAAGGTGCGTTGTTGGGGTTACTTTGGCGGAGGCAGTATTCTATGTATGGTGATTTTTTTTTTAAGTCACCAGTACCAGTTTGAGTAGTTGAGCTCGATCAGATGTCCAAATCAACATAATAGCCAAGCTAACTCACCCTTAGCAAGCATAATTAGTTCTTGTTTCTTCCCTAAAACTGGGCACTTTCCTGAAGAATACAGACAGTTGTATATGAAAGGTTGAGTTGCTAAAAAACTGTACAATGTGTATATTCTACTTGTGAGTTTATAAACTCTTTTGTTTTTTAAATAATGTATATCAATATATATTGTGTTTCAAAAATATTTAAATGATAGAAGCTATTGTCCTGAAATTAAGCTTGTAGAATTAAGTCCTTTTGAGATGTCATCTGCGAGTTACTTTTTAAAAGCATTTCTTTAAACATTTTTTCTTACATTTTTCATGAGGCATGATGATTTAGATATATGTATTTTCTGCTATTAGAACAATCTTTGAAACTTATATCTTTGTTGCCATTGCTTGTTCCTTGGGATCCTAACCTGATCACGTGTTCTTTTCTCTCCATTAGAGTCCGCCATTCATAGATATTCTCTAGAGAGCTTTTTTTGGAGGGAGGGGGGATCAGGATTCAGTTTTAAATACATTCTGGTAGGACATTCAGAAAGGTTGATGCACAGAAAATTCCTATTCAAGTATGATTTAGCTATTTCTAAAACATCGTCGATGATCAGGAAATGAATCAACAAGAATGTAGAAAGAGAATGATTTGTAATTTTGGCAGATGAAACAGCAATAATCAGTTCAGAAATATTTATGGAATGATAACATTTTTCTATTGACATATTTTTGTGCCAACCAATCTAATTTGGAAACTGCTATTTGTGACTGGAAGGCAGTAATTGACTTTGCTAATCAGTAGTTCTAAATGCCTGATATAAGACAAAGGGCTGATTTATTAAATGACTAGGTCTTAGGAAAATGTAAGTTATCAAGCTACCACATATCTGGAATTCATTTTAATTTTCAATATCCAAATCACTCAAAATGAAAATAATCATATTTATACATTTTTAAATTACAGAATAAGCCATGTCTACCTATGAAATTTTTTCTCTTTTAGATAAGTAAATAACTTAAGGTAATCAGTTACCTTACAGTCTCCACTTTCCATTTTAAAGTCTGCTCAAGTTATCTTACAGTCTCCACTTTCCATTTTAAAGTCTGCTCAAGATCAAACATGGAATAGCTAAATCACATAGATGTCTGGATTAATAGTGAGATGAGATTATGTAGCCCAAATGAAATTATACATAAAGCACAGGTGTTTACTAGCATTTGTGTGGTCAGATATACAAATCGCATTGTAGGTTAAGCTTCTCCTTTCTCACTTGAGAAAAGTGCAATTAAAAGTAATTTACAGATGTGCAAATGCACAGCTGTTTTCTTCTAACTAAATTTCACAGAAATGAGCTAAATTATAATGGGTTTAAAAGTCACACATTTTAATGGGTTTTAAATTGGATTGGAAGCATCATTACCAGGTTTACTAGATGAAGGAAATTAATACTTATGAATACCTGGGACAATTTCTATTTAGGTGGCAGAACCATTGAAGTATTGGAAATTTTAACCTCAGACCAAAACTTACAGCAAGTTTGCGAAAATTGATTATTTAGTGTGTAGACCCAGTCTATGGATGCTGTGCCTTTATGCCATTTATATTATACAGTCCCTGATGATGTGCAAAAATGATTCAGCTATAGCTGGAAAAAGTGTGTATAAGTGTATGTGCATGTTTACAAGATGGTGTGCATGTGTATGGGCATGTGTAAGAAATCTTTATATTTTCTTGATAAAGAAAATAACAAGAGTAAGATGTCAGTACATTGGTAAAAAATAGGGATTACTGGTAAACTGCTTGTGTGTATTGGATTATACTATTAACCTATACTTCTGGAAAATCAGCTTTTTTTAACTATGCATTTTACTTGGAGCATATTGGAGTATATTTCAAACTTAATAGTGATAAACTACTGTCATTCATAACTTTTCCATCAAGTAAAGACCTGTTCTTGACCATGTTTTCTTGGTCTTGAAATAGACTTCTCTGCTCTGGAGGAAGGAATAGACAAGATTTTTCTACAACTCTTCTGGAGAGCCATGTTAATGGTTAAAGGAATAAGAAGTAGAAGGTGAGGGATTGCACTGGACCAGAGAATGAAAGCTCAAAGATTTATTATAATCAACTCATTGCTATTTCAACAATAATTTGCTTTCCTAAGAGTATGACTAAAAAAATTTCAAAAATTTGACCTTGGAGGTAATTAGAAAACTGACTCATTTGTTACTAGTATGCTGATGGAACCCTTTTATCCTGTCCACGTTTATTCAAGTGACTGAGCCCTGATGTTGAAAGTGTTATACATACCTAGTCATTGATGTGATGATTCAGATCCTTTGCAGTTCCTCATATATCTCATCTCACTCAATCCTTTAAATAGCCATCAAAGGTGGGGGATAATCATCCATATTCACAGATAGGAGGCTCAGAGTGCTTAAGTAATGTTTCCAGGGTTTGGGGACTAGTAAGTGTTGATGCCAAGATTTGAACCTGTGTTAGTGGTGCTTCTTAATCATTGTACTATATATTTAATGATCTTGACCTTGAGAATTTTAGGAACATTAACTGTAACATTTTGACTTAAATGCTCTTTGACAAAAAAATATATTAAAGTCAGCCATTTGACGGAGAGTAGTGGGAGATACAGTTTTTTTATACAGTGTGTACTTTTAATATTTGAAGTACTTTTAATGTTATTCTAAGCAATAGCCAGTGACGACTGACACTTTTAGTCTTAAGCTGCTTTTCTCCACACACACACTATATATATATATATATCTCCAATAATTGCATTTCTACTGAGGCTCTTTTGCACATCAGTGGCTTAAAATATTAAGACCCATGGAATAGCACAGTAGGTGGAAATATCTCTCAGTCAGGAGATTTCACTAGCTTGTTTTGTTAACATATATGTTATTAAAACCAAAGAGGTACAAGATTTACAGAAGCACATGATTGTTTTCACTGTGGTCACTGATAACTATCTACTACTGCCAAGCAGAGCTCCATGATGGCATCCCACAGAAGCACTAAGAATCCTTCCCATAGTGCTCCACTACTCTGAAGGTGTTTCCCACTAGACAACCATCAGTTTCTCTTTGAAATTTACAAATTTGTCTATATTACGTGCTGCACAGAAAGAAACTTGAAATATAGACCAATTGTTGATAACTTTTATTTTTTTTTATTATTCTTAAAGTGCATTTATTTGTTTTGAGAGAAGAGTACATGAGCAAGGGGAGGGGCAGAGAGAGAGGAGAGAGAGAATCCCAAGCAGGCTCCGCATTGTCAGCACAGAGCCCCAAGCCAGGCTTGAGCTCATGAACCATGAGATCATGACCTGAGCTGAAACCAAGAGTCCTGCACTTCACTGACTGAGCCATGCAGGCGCCTTGGGTAACTGTTTTAAACAGTAGATTTTGAACCTCTGTTGATAGGACTACAACTTGAAATGAGGATATAGATGGGCATGAAGCATAAAATTGTTTATTTCAGTTAAGTTTCAGGTAATGCTGGTATTATGATTCAAAATACCTTGATGAAAACTGAAAAATTGGGCACAAAATCAGTTCTCCAACACTCAGATATTCAATTCATTGGCTTTTAGAGCTGTGATCATTGAATGATATTTCTTTAACTCCCTCATTTTTTTTGCAGAAACAATGGTGATGAGAAAAAAGAATGGCCTTTTTGCTCATGGTAATAACACTGGAGGATTGGTTTTAATACAGATCTTTCTTCTAGTTTTGTATTCCTTCCTATACATAAGGGCCTCTTAGCCTATAAAGTCACTTTTACCCAGCCAACAAATATGTTTTTCTTGTTTTTTTTTTTTTTTTTTAACCTCTAGTGGAATGGAAGAAGCATAGTGGAAGGAGGATTGAGGATTTAGCTTCATTGATAAATATAGAAAAAGTTAATAAAAAGTATATATAATTGAATATAAACTTGCCCATGAGTTAATTGTTTCTGTAAAGTCACATTATTAAGAGTTTATAGTTTGTAATTTTATCTGTGATTTATAGGACACTCTGATCCTTTCATGAGTTTTGTTGAAATGTTCACTTAGCATCTTTCTGAAAAATTGAAGATAGCTCTTCAGATTTTTTATTTCTTTATGTGATCAAAACTTGTTTTTTTTTTTGCTAATAGAGACATTTAACATGTACAGTTCCTAAGCATACAGCTGGGTGAACGTTTTACATATATGTATTTATCTGTGTGCGTGTGTGTGCGCGCGCGCGCACGTGTGTAATCATCTCACAGACCAGGATATAGACATTTCCAAGATTCCAGAAGAGTATTTTAAGCCCTACTGATATCTCTCACTATAGATGAGATTTACCAGGTTTTTTTTAAATTTCATATAAATAGAATCACATACCATATATGCACATTTGTCTAGCTAATGCTCCTCAACACTTTGTCCAGGTGATTTCCCCGTTCGCATATTTGTATTGTGGTGTAATATTTTTATGTGACTATGGTATAATTTATTTCTCCATTCCATACTTTTACGTTGTTTCCAGTTGCCTCTTTACATAATTTTTAGAATGTAGATCGATGAGAAAAAGGTAGTGGTCAGTTTTTCTCTCTAATATATGAAATATGAAAATGGGATCATTTTAAGTACACCATTAAAAGTAGTGCTTGCTTTAAGTGATAGCTGACTCATGCACATTTGAACCACGGGAAGTAAGGAATCAGTCTTTCTGAGTTATTTATGGAGATACTTTCTGAAAATGAAAGTTAGTATGGATTATTCTAAGAAGATACTGAAGAAATATCTCTAAAATATTTAAACTTTTTACCACTGTTCCTTTGCTCTTATTATTTATTACAAATACATAACTATATTATTGATTGCCAAGATATACATCTTTTTAAACTCAATTATCAATACTTTTTTTTTAAAGTTTGTGTAGATTGCTGAAATGTTCTGGTATAAAACAAGATTAATTAATTTGTCTTTGCCAAAGAATAACTTGGAACAATTCTGAACTTATTTAACCTCATAATTTCATATACAAGCTAAATAAGCTCCAATATTTTGACATTATGATGAAGACTTTTGAGAGTAATGGGAATAGCGTGGGAGACATTTTTGTTACCACTTTCTATGTTATTTCTGGTAGTTCCACAACAGCTATGACTCCATATTCAAATTTAAGATGATCTTCTCTACTAGCAAACCACAAACATTTTTTACTAATAAAAATGAAAAAGGTTTTTGTTGTAGATAAAATAAGATTAGGTAATTTAGATGTTATTATCCAATTGACCAATTGAGTTATTTATAAGCTTTTATTGAGTGCATCCCCCAAATGCTAATGAGCATATTTATTACATTGGCTATATTGATAAACAGTCTAGTGTTGTCATCTAGGTATTATTTATACTTACTAATAAGCAACTGCTTTAAATAAAACAAATAATACTAACATCAAAGTAGTATATTAAAATGTAGTTTACAAGCCCTATCATATTATACACATGCTAACTGTGGGAATGAGAAGATGTCATACTCCCCCACCTCAGACAGTGAAATAATTTGTATCCTATAGCTAGTAAAGACTGTATGGTGACCTGTACTGGGAGTTTTTCCACTCTAAGTCTTTTGTCTTTTATTACAAGAAACTACATTTCTGTAAATAATGGAACGTCATATAAGAGGTCCAGGGTAAGCAAGTAGCTTACTACAGTTTTTTACAACCTTTCTTTTTAGGAAAACTGATTTTATTTATATTTATCACATGAAAAACATTCCCTTATAATCTGGAAATTTAGCAACAATCAATAACAAGCAATTTTTTAACAGGTTTCTTGGGGGTTATATTTTAAAGACATTATACCCCTAAAAACAGTAATACCACTTTCTAGTATTTTTGTTTTAAATAACCAGTTCAAATTTGGCCAAGGTCAATGGTGCTTGCTGTTATTTTTGACAACTATACAATGCCTGGTAATGATTCCATTTCTGACACCAGCTGGAAGTAAGCTTCCCTCTCCGATGAATTCATAAATGGCCTGTTCACAATTCAAACTTGTAATGGACTCTACAGAATTCCACTGCTATGCTTCTGCTTAATTGGATGTATTTGTATCTGATAAGAAGAGAAAACCAACTTTCTGTAAGGCCAGTTTTTCCCCCATAATTTTATCTTAGGTATTAAATACCTGTCTTTAATGTACATAATGGTTAGAGGTCCCAGGTAAACAAATAAATAAAGCTAGTATTAAAACGGACTAGTTTGTCATACCACCATGCTACATATCATTGGTTGACTTCAAAGTATTGTTCTCTTTAACTCAGGATGTCACCTTGTAGCAATTGGCCTTTATTGACCCGTGAAAATGGATGGAGTTGTTCTGATCTCACTGTGGAGAAGGTCAGGTTCACAGCTTGGATTTGAGAATAGCAGAAGGAATTACCTTAGAGGAAGAAGCTGATCTTGAAAAAGTAAATGTTTATTTACATTGAGTTCATCAGAAATAGGTAGAGATCAGGAAGGAAACTACAGAATTACTTCAGGATATTTTTAAAGTGCCTCCACATAGGTATCCTTGTCTAAATATGTTAACTTCATAGCCATTTTCTCATGAAGAATGCATTGAACTTTTCACAATAAGTTTGAGGATTTTTTACTCCTCGACTAACATATTTATTTTTCTTGCTGTGATATTTAAGCAATTTTGTCTTGAAGGTTTTTTAGTACTTAATTCATCAGTCCTTCTATTTTCTTGCCCCTCTCTTTGTTTGCTTTAATAAGACTGCTATACCAAGGTCATCAGAAATACGATTATAATTCATAAGACTAGCATGACTTGCAGAGGAACAAGTCAAAAAAAAGTAGAATATATACATGTATTTATTAGTGGTAGTACTATATGTTTATAGTACAATAATTTTATATGTATACATACATATACATAAACCTACACAGATATATTTACTGAGTTAAACCTAATTGCTAGAAATTATTTTATGCTTTGGAATTTTTATGTGGAATAGTTTAAATCTCAGGTTATTTTTGGTGGCAGAACAAAGATCTCCTGGAGAAAGCAATATAAATGACTTTTTATTAATAATTTCTTTTGAAATTATGATGATTACTTTTTGAAAACGTTATTTTTATTAGTATGATATAGAGCAAGAAGCAGTACATTAAAAGGTAATCATTTTTCCCAATATTATTTTTTACAAAGAAACATGAATTTATATTTAACTACGATGAACAACAGAAAGAGCTAAATTATATTTTTACTTTGTCTAGAGTTACTGTAAAATGATAAAGTACAAAATTTCTAACATGTGTTAGATGCACAGAATTTACTGTCGACAGTAACTGTTTTTCTATAAGTGTGGTTATGTGTATAATTTATCAATAAGTTTTCTTTTGAAGGGAGGATTTGGTTGTATATGCTATTTCTATAAATTTTTCCTTGTCTTCCTTCTAACAAATGCTAGCCTATAGAAAACTAAATGCAATTTCTGGCCAGTATGGACCACAATAATACCCAACCCCAATAAGAAAATTGCCATACACGGAAGAATGTTCCTCCGTCCTGTCAGAACTATTTATTCTGTATTCACTCTATGTCCTGATGGCCTTTGATAAGAAATAATATTCCATTCTGATGCACAACTAATATCTCATTTGAATTGTTAAAAATTTAAATAAAATTTAAGCTAGAAGATATAGAGAGATACGGATTATCCCATCCTTTTGCACTAACTGTTTGATTATAAAATCAAGCCACAGTGTTTTAAGGAAATGTTGCAATTTAACTGATAAACTGTTCATCGTATGTTCTTCCAGTCTCTGATGGGTTCTAGATATTGGGTAAATGATTAAAGCAAAGAAAAGATAACCAAAGACATGATGTATCCATAATCCATACAAATACCTACCTTTTCCTTCGAATAATAAACAGCAATCTGTAATCAGAGTAGTTAGTAAGCTAGCAATCTTCCATGTAATAAATATGCATGTCTGTACCCTTATTAAGAATACGTTTGGGTGCATATCTATTTCCATGAAGATTATAACTTGGTTGGGAATATTAAATAGTAATGAACCAGCATGTGAAAAATAGAAAATAGGCTAAATTGAATTAACTAAGCTAGTAGGTTTGTTTTGTTTCTTTATTTTATGCTGTACTTAAAAGAAAAAAAATAAATCAAAGCCAGCAAAAATCTCTTTGAACAACTTTCTATGAAAAATGAACATTTAATTGCCATATGAGCCTATTGAAAAAGGTAACTGAATTCAACAAAAGCATTAATTGATATTCTGTGTGAAATCTACCCTGAAAATGTATCTGGCACCATTCCTATTTCTGTTGCAGAGCAGGAACTGACATACAATAGTTGTTTAATAAATACATGTTGAATTTATAAACGAATGAATGATCCTAATAAAAATGAATATTTGTATCTCTAACTGAGTTTCCCATTCTCAACATGGCTCATTTCCTTAAAGACTAAGAGATTCTTAAAGCTGCCCCTGGAACACTTATCTGTTGATGATTCAGTTACTTTGCAAAGGAATAACATCTGGTTGAAGCTTAAATATTCTGAAAAATCACTCTGAATCTCATTTTGTAATATTATCAGCCAATGAAATTGATAATTTCTGAGGATCTATTTGTGTAGGAACTTGAAATCAATGAGGCTATATCTGGTCCAAAAAAGAAGGAATACTGTTACCAAAGATTTAAAAATTTAATTATAGTACAATTTAAAAATCAGTTAATAACTGAGATGTAAAACTGTACACAACCTATTTTTGGCCTCCTTGTATTGTATCATAGTTAAAACAAAGTATCATCTTGTTAAATGAATTTGCCCAACTACAGGCTAATGTAAGCATTCTGAGCATGGTTAAGGTAAGATGGGCTAAGCTATGATGTTTGCTAGTTTGTGTGCATTAAATGCATTTTCAACTTATGATATTTTCAACTTACAATGGAGTTACTGGGACATAACTTCATCGTAAGTCAAGGAAGATCTGGGGATATAGCAGAGGTCAAATGTATGAAGACTGAAGTATTTCATTATATATTACTAACACAGATATAAACCCATGCATGACCTTTCCTCTCCTTCTCCAAAAAGAAAGAAATTGAAGAGAGCTGTGGGCAAATAATTTTAACAGCAAAAATCCTTTTAGGAAAGAATACTAGCAGCTACCAAGACTACCCCTCCCTCGCAGTCTGTATGGGTCTCCTAGAACAATAGAGTATCGTTAATAGGATTGATAATAGAAAATATCATATGATTTCAAATATCATATGTGGAATTTAAGAAACAAAACAAATGAACATAGGGGAAGGGAAGCAAAAATAAGTTAGAAACAGAGGGGGAGGGAACCCGTAAGAAACTCTTAAGTACAGAGAACAACCTGAGGGTTGCTGGAGGGATATTGGGTGGGGAAATGGGCAAAAATGGGTGATGGGTATTAGGGAGGGTACTTAGAATGAGCACTGGGTGTTGTATGTAAGTGATGGATCACTAAATTCTACTCCTGAAATCATTTTGCACTATATGTTAACTAACTTAGATTTAAATTTTAAAAAAATAATAATGGGTATTAGAGTCAGATTACTTACGTTCAAATCCCACTTCTGCCATTTGCTGGTTATCAAATCTTGAAAAAGTGCCTTCTTCACTTTATTCTTCTTACCTATAAATTGGTAATTTACAGAATAAGAGCTGATTTAACAGTATTTGTTTAATAAAAAATAATAACCTCTCCCAATTAAATTAAGATGTGTGGAAGTTAATGTGCAGATGAGAGTGGATATGAATCAAATGGGAAAGGAAGTATGTTCTTTTGAGATGTTACTCTTCACTCGTATAACATCCCTGAAAGAGGCATCAAAGTATCCAGTGTCTTGACATCAAGGAGGTTAAAACAGAGAACAGAGTGGCAAGTTTCTAACAATATTGGTAACTGTTTCCTGCTTCATTTTTTTTAATCAACATTAACTGGAGGGTATGCCAGCCTTATCTTCCATTTATATTTTCTTTTGAAATATTTCTTCAAGGAACCATAAGCACACTAATTAAACCAGGGTAAAACTTCAAAGGATCCATTTCACTTCTCATAGTATAAGTATACATAAGAAAAAGCAATTAATTTGCTTCGATTTGCTTAAAATCCAAGTTTCATATTTTCCCAACTTTCCAGTTGAGAGATGATGAAATATACATTCTCAACTCCTCTCTTTCTTTCTGGAATCAATTGTCACTTTCTCTTGGTCTTCTTTTCTGCAGTAAGTGGTTATTTTGATTACTGTCAAAAGGCTGGATGATGTTCACAATTATCTTCTTTCTCCTTCTGATGCTAATTCTATTGTTTAGTAAATTAAGAGAAAGGAATACCAGATGAAACCTGGTATAATTTTTAAAGTTTGGAAAGGAAATCAGCATTTAGCTTAATTATTGTCTTTTATGTACAGGGCTGAATATTTACATTTGGAACAACCATAAAGCTTAATTCAGCTGTTTGGACATGAAGTAGAGTTCCAAGTCAAGTTAAACAATTTTTCAATAAGGTATATTAGTGTCAGTGTATATTGCCCTGCTTAAAAATATTTTTTATACTATATGTTTTGATCTATTTAATGTTTTAAAATTTTAATTAGTTTCCAGTGGGGAAAATCTTATTGTCTCTAATCCAATCTCTTTACCCAAAGTCCAAAACGTCAATTTTAAGAGCAGAACAGACCATTTCCAGCTGAGTAGTTATTAGTGGGGAGCACAGTATCTAATCTATGCTGATCTAATATAATTTTTTTCAATCTGGAATCTCTTGTATTGCAGATACTCAAACACCCGTGCTTCTATTCTCTCAAATTTTCACAGAAATAGTGGTCCTGGTGGTGTGATTTGTTTTTCCCTTTTTGCCTTCAAGATCTAGCTAGAGATACAAATCAGAAATAAATTAACTGAAAGTAAAAGTTTAAGAAAAATAAAAAGGAATGGATGCTTTGGGAAAGGAAATGAATTGGTGGTGGTACTTTAGGTTAATGCAACCAGGTTTCAGAAAGTAGAGGGTGAGGTACAACAAAGGATACCCAGAATTCTAGAGTGCAGTAAAACAAACATATGGCCTTGCATAGACTCTAGGTGTTGCCTGGTTTTTTCAAAAAGGATTAAGAATATCCACCAGTTGATCTAGTGATTCCTGAGAAATCTGTATGCCATCCAACCAAAGTAATAAGGAATTAAAGTCACCTATTCTCATAACAATATCTAACTATATCTCCTAAGGAAATTAAACTTCTGTTCACACAGATTTAAGGTTATTCACAAGACAGACTTCCACCATGCTGGTACATCCCGCACATTGGAGCTGGAATAGTGTAGCAATTTTCCAACTGATCTCCAAATTTTTATTCCTTCAATTAACTTGTCTACACGTTCCTTTTTGCCTGAAGCTTCTTTTCAGAAATTAAGATCGCATCTCTGGAATGCCTGGGTGATTCAGTTTGTTGAGCGTCTGACTCTTGATTTCTGCTCAGGTCATGATCTCATGGTTCGTAGTATCCAGCATTGCCTCAGGATCTCTGCTGACAATGCGGCACCTACTTGGGATTCTCTCTCTCCTTCTCTCTTTGTCTCTCCCCTGTTCACAATCAACACAAATCAACATACATACATACATACATACATACATACATACATATTTTAAAAAGTTTAAGATCACATCTTTTCTAGGAACTNTAGTATTAAAACGGACTAGTTTGTCATACCACCATGCTACATATCATTGGTTGACTTCAAAGTATTGTTCTCTTTAACTCAGGATGTCACCTTGTAGCAATTGGCCTTTATTGACCCGTGAAAATGGATGGAGTTGTTCTGATCTCACTGTGGAGAAGGTCAGGTTCACAGCTTGGATTTGAGAATAGCAGAAGGAATTACCTTAGAGGAAGAAGCTGATCTTGAAAAAGTAAATGTTTATTTACATTGAGTTCATCAGAAATAGGTAGAGATCAGGAAGGAAACTACAGAATTACTTCAGGATATTTTTAAAGTGCCTCCACATAGGTATCCTTGTCTAAATATGTTAACTTCATAGCCATTTTCTCATGAAGAATGCATTGAACTTTTCACAATAAGTTTGAGGATTTTTTACTCCTCGACTAACATATTTATTTTTCTTGCTGTGATATTTAAGCAATTTTGTCTTGAAGGTTTTTTAGTACTTAATTCATCAGTCCTTCTATTTTCTTGCCCCTCTCTTTGTTTGCTTTAATAAGACTGCTATACCAAGGTCATCAGAAATACGATTATAATTCATAAGACTAGCATGACTTGCAGAGGAACAAGTCAAAAAAAAGTAGAATATATACATGTATTTATTAGTGGTAGTACTATATGTTTATAGTACAATAATTTTATATGTATACATACATATACATAAACCTACACAGATATATTTACTGAGTTAAACCTAATTGCTAGAAATTATTTTATGCTTTGGAATTTTTATGTGGAATAGTTTAAATCTCAGGTTATTTTTGGTGGCAGAACAAAGATCTCCTGGAGAAAGCAATATAAATGACTTTTTATTAATAATTTCTTTTGAAATTATGATGATTACTTTTTGAAAACGTTATTTTTATTAGTATGATATAGAGCAAGAAGCAGTACATTAAAAGGTAATCATTTTTCCCAATATTATTTTTTACAAAGAAACATGAATTTATATTTAACTACGATGAACAACAGAAAGAGCTAAATTATATTTTTACTTTGTCTAGAGTTACTGTAAAATGATAAAGTACAAAATTTCTAACATGTGTTAGATGCACAGAATTTACTGTCGACAGTAACTGTTTTTCTATAAGTGTGGTTATGTGTATAATTTATCAATAAGTTTTCTTTTGAAGGGAGGATTTGGTTGTATATGCTATTTCTATAAATTTTTCCTTGTCTTCCTTCTAACAAATGCTAGCCTATAGAAAACTAAATGCAATTTCTGGCCAGTATGGACCACAATAATACCCAACCCCAATAAGAAAATTGCCATACACGGAAGAATGTTCCTCCGTCCTGTCAGAACTATTTATTCTGTATTCACTCTATGTCCTGATGGCCTTTGATAAGAAATAATATTCCATTCTGATGCACAACTAATATCTCATTTGAATTGTTAAAAATTTAAATAAAATTTAAGCTAGAAGATATAGAGAGATACGGATTATCCCATCCTTTTGCACTAACTGTTTGATTATAAAATCAAGCCACAGTGTTTTAAGGAAATGTTGCAATTTAACTGATAAACTGTTCATCGTATGTTCTTCCAGTCTCTGATGGGTTCTAGATATTGGGTAAATGATTAAAGCAAAGAAAAGATAACCAAAGACATGATGTATCCATAATCCATACAAATACCTACCTTTTCCTTCGAATAATAAACAGCAATCTGTAATCAGAGTAGTTAGTAAGCTAGCAATCTTCCATGTAATAAATATGCATGTCTGTACCCTTATTAAGAATACGTTTGGGTGCATATCTATTTCCATGAAGATTATAACTTGGTTGGGAATATTAAATAGTAATGAACCAGCATGTGAAAAATAGAAAATAGGCTAAATTGAATTAACTAAGCTAGTAGGTTTGTTTTGTTTCTTTATTTTATGCTGTACTTAAAAGAAAAAAAATAAATCAAAGCCAGCAAAAATCTCTTTGAACAACTTTCTATGAAAAATGAACATTTAATTGCCATATGAGCCTATTGAAAAAGGTAACTGAATTCAACAAAAGCATTAATTGATATTCTGTGTGAAATCTACCCTGAAAATGTATCTGGCACCATTCCTATTTCTGTTGCAGAGCAGGAACTGACATACAATAGTTGTTTAATAAATACATGTTGAATTTATAAACGAATGAATGATCCTAATAAAAATGAATATTTGTATCTCTAACTGAGTTTCCCATTCTCAACATGGCTCATTTCCTTAAAGACTAAGAGATTCTTAAAGCTGCCCCTGGAACACTTATCTGTTGATGATTCAGTTACTTTGCAAAGGAATAACATCTGGTTGAAGCTTAAATATTCTGAAAAATCACTCTGAATCTCATTTTGTAATATTATCAGCCAATGAAATTGATAATTTCTGAGGATCTATTTGTGTAGGAACTTGAAATCAATGAGGCTATATCTGGTCCAAAAAAGAAGGAATACTGTTACCAAAGATTTAAAAATTTAATTATAGTACAATTTAAAAATCAGTTAATAACTGAGATGTAAAACTGTACACAACCTATTTTTGGCCTCCTTGTATTGTATCATAGTTAAAACAAAGTATCATCTTGTTAAATGAATTTGCCCAACTACAGGCTAATGTAAGCATTCTGAGCATGGTTAAGGTAAGATGGGCTAAGCTATGATGTTTGCTAGTTTGTGTGCATTAAATGCATTTTCAACTTATGATATTTTCAACTTACAATGGAGTTACTGGGACATAACTTCATCGTAAGTCAAGGAAGATCTGGGGATATAGCAGAGGTCAAATGTATGAAGACTGAAGTATTTCATTATATATTACTAACACAGATATAAACCCATGCATGACCTTTCCTCTCCTTCTCCAAAAAGAAAGAAATTGAAGAGAGCTGTGGGCAAATAATTTTAACAGCAAAAATCCTTTTAGGAAAGAATACTAGCAGCTACCAAGACTACCCCTCCCTCGCAGTCTGTATGGGTCTCCTAGAACAATAGAGTATCGTTAATAGGATTGATAATAGAAAATATCATATGATTTCAAATATCATATGTGGAATTTAAGAAACAAAACAAATGAACATAGGGGAAGGGAAGCAAAAATAAGTTAGAAACAGAGGGGGAGGGAACCCGTAAGAAACTCTTAAGTACAGAGAACAACCTGAGGGTTGCTGGAGGGATATTGGGTGGGGAAATGGGCAAAAATGGGTGATGGGTATTAGGGAGGGTACTTAGAATGAGCACTGGGTGTTGTATGTAAGTGATGGATCACTAAATTCTACTCCTGAAATCATTTTGCACTATATGTTAACTAACTTAGATTTAAATTTTAAAAAAATAATAATGGGTATTAGAGTCAGATTACTTACGTTCAAATCCCACTTCTGCCATTTGCTGGTTATCAAATCTTGAAAAAGTGCCTTCTTCACTTTATTCTTCTTACCTATAAATTGGTAATTTACAGAATAAGAGCTGATTTAACAGTATTTGTTTAATAAAAAATAATAACCTCTCCCAATTAAATTAAGATGTGTGGAAGTTAATGTGCAGATGAGAGTGGATATGAATCAAATGGGAAAGGAAGTATGTTCTTTTGAGATGTTACTCTTCACTCGTATAACATCCCTGAAAGAGGCATCAAAGTATCCAGTGTCTTGACATCAAGGAGGTTAAAACAGAGAACAGAGTGGCAAGTTTCTAACAATATTGGTAACTGTTTCCTGCTTCATTTTTTTTAATCAACATTAACTGGAGGGTATGCCAGCCTTATCTTCCATTTATATTTTCTTTTGAAATATTTCTTCAAGGAACCATAAGCACACTAATTAAACCAGGGTAAAACTTCAAAGGATCCATTTCACTTCTCATAGTATAAGTATACATAAGAAAAAGCAATTAATTTGCTTCGATTTGCTTAAAATCCAAGTTTCATATTTTCCCAACTTTCCAGTTGAGAGATGATGAAATATACATTCTCAACTCCTCTCTTTCTTTCTGGAATCAATTGTCACTTTCTCTTGGTCTTCTTTTCTGCAGTAAGTGGTTATTTTGATTACTGTCAAAAGGCTGGATGATGTTCACAATTATCTTCTTTCTCCTTCTGATGCTAATTCTATTGTTTAGTAAATTAAGAGAAAGGAATACCAGATGAAACCTGGTATAATTTTTAAAGTTTGGAAAGGAAATCAGCATTTAGCTTAATTATTGTCTTTTATGTACAGGGCTGAATATTTACATTTGGAACAACCATAAAGCTTAATTCAGCTGTTTGGACATGAAGTAGAGTTCCAAGTCAAGTTAAACAATTTTTCAATAAGGTATATTAGTGTCAGTGTATATTGCCCTGCTTAAAAATATTTTTTATACTATATGTTTTGATCTATTTAATGTTTTAAAATTTTAATTAGTTTCCAGTGGGGAAAATCTTATTGTCTCTAATCCAATCTCTTTACCCAAAGTCCAAAACGTCAATTTTAAGAGCAGAACAGACCATTTCCAGCTGAGTAGTTATTAGTGGGGAGCACAGTATCTAATCTATGCTGATCTAATATAATTTTTTTCAATCTGGAATCTCTTGTATTGCAGATACTCAAACACCCGTGCTTCTATTCTCTCAAATTTTCACAGAAATAGTGGTCCTGGTGGTGTGATTTGTTTTTCCCTTTTTGCCTTCAAGATCTAGCTAGAGATACAAATCAGAAATAAATTAACTGAAAGTAAAAGTTTAAGAAAAATAAAAAGGAATGGATGCTTTGGGAAAGGAAATGAATTGGTGGTGGTACTTTAGGTTAATGCAACCAGGTTTCAGAAAGTAGAGGGTGAGGTACAACAAAGGATACCCAGAATTCTAGAGTGCAGTAAAACAAACATATGGCCTTGCATAGACTCTAGGTGTTGCCTGGTTTTTTCAAAAAGGATTAAGAATATCCACCAGTTGATCTAGTGATTCCTGAGAAATCTGTATGCCATCCAACCAAAGTAATAAGGAATTAAAGTCACCTATTCTCATAACAATATCTAACTATATCTCCTAAGGAAATTAAACTTCTGTTCACACAGATTTAAGGTTATTCACAAGACAGACTTCCACCATGCTGGTACATCCCGCACATTGGAGCTGGAATAGTGTAGCAATTTTCCAACTGATCTCCAAATTTTTATTCCTTCAATTAACTTGTCTACACGTTCCTTTTTGCCTGAAGCTTCTTTTCAGAAATTAAGATCGCATCTCTGGAATGCCTGGGTGATTCAGTTTGTTGAGCGTCTGACTCTTGATTTCTGCTCAGGTCATGATCTCATGGTTCGTAGTATCCAGCATTGCCTCAGGATCTCTGCTGACAATGCGGCACCTACTTGGGATTCTCTCTCTCCTTCTCTCTTTGTCTCTCCCCTGTTCACAATCAACACAAATCAACATACATACATACATACATACATACATACATACATACATATTTTAAAAAGTTTAAGATCACATCTTTTCTAGGAACTTTTAATGACCCCTGAAGTTTGTTTCCTACCAAAAAACTTGCATATTGGGTGTCATTAAGTGATTAATAATATAAATTGATCTTGGAGAAACTTTCTGTGAGGAAACATTTCTTGGTTTTGCAAGTTAGAGTANTACATACATACATACATACATACATACATACATACATATTTTAAAAAGTTTAAGATCACATCTTTTCTAGGAACTTTTAATGACCCCTGAAGTTTGTTTCCTACCAAAAAACTTGCATATTGGGTGTCATTAAGTGATTAATAATATAAATTGATCTTGGAGAAACTTTCTGTGAGGAAACATTTCTTGGTTTTGCAAGTTAGAGTACATAAGGCACCTAAGATGCTCCACAGAAATTTTACAGAAAGATTCTGAAAGATCTTCAGAAGTATAGAGAAATAGGTGAGGAATGAAGTTGAGAGAGAAAAATGATGGCTTTCTGCAGGGCATGATTGTATTTTTCTACAATAAAAAATTATGTAGAATTTAGTGTTTCTTAAATTGCCTTATTAAGTATCTATCTTTATCCTTTTCAGAAATTCAATTTTTAAAATATAATTACCAGTATTGACAGTAAAGAAATAATTCAGTCTCCAAGAAGAGCTCTGTGTATAAACCATGAGTTGGGCTTCCAAGGTCATTCTTTGACTAAAAACATAGCTTTTAAAAATTCAAAGTCGACCTCTATAAACTTAGAAATGTATATTTAAAGATTTAAGAACATGACAAACTGATTTTGTTTAGTTACCAAAATATAGAAAATGTATGTTGTGGTTTTGATTGTATATTCACTTTTTGAAGATGAAGAGTTTAAATAAGGAGATAAAATTTCATTTCAATAACTATTTTCTAGTAATCATCTACTCTGAGAAGAAATTATTGCTAAATTATTGTAGTACCAATAACTACCACTGTAACATGATATTTATTGTTTGCTCACTATTTAAATAATACCCAAAATGTTTTTTTAAGACATTAAAAAAATAGTTTGCTTTTAAAGTATTTTTGCTGATACCTATGGTAAAATATTGACCGTAATAGTCTTAAAATGAATATTCTGATTAATCATAGAAATCAGAGTTTCAAAAAAATTACTGGGTGATAAAACTTTTGAAATTGTATGTGTCAATGAACATGCAAAATTAAGAAAACAGAAAAATGAAACTGTGTAGTATTAAACATCTATAAAAATCACTATCTTAACTTTCTTTTTGCCTTACCGTCCTCGACTATCACGTTTGTATATTAAAGTGCTCAATGTAGTTCTTATGCTATTGGAGGGGAAATGGTGTCCTTCAGAAATTATACTTGCTTCCAACAAAAACAATAATAATATTATTATCAATAAAAACTAGCTTAAATAATGATAGATTTCTATATCATGGCCAAAACAATGCCATCACCTCCTACATGATTGTTGCGTGTGATTTTTGAGAACAGTACAAGTTGTTTTATCTACCTTTTGTCTATTGAGGGGTTCTTCTGTCTAAATACAGTTGTAGTAATATGCAAATTCAGGATTAGTTGGGAGTTATATGTTGTACCTAAAAGCTATGTATTTAATGATCTGGCCAATTTCATATTTAATAAAATGTCACCTGAAAATGAAGAAATCAGAACTTTAAGCATTGTCACTTGAATCAAGAGGTGATATATTTCTTATTTGCTTATATGATAGTTTATATGCTTCCTTCAAAAACAGGAACCCTTCAGTATGCCTATTTCTAAATGTCAGCACAGCATCATAGACCAAATAAAATATTTTCATTTAATATTGTGTTTCAGATCTCAAGCTGAATTAATATTAGACACAGTTTAGTGATTACATAGATTTTATTGTTGACGTTAATCATACACACCAAAGTATAGCTTTTCTAAAAAAAAAAAAAATACAAAATCTGCTTTATCATGAAGTACTGGCAATTGAGCAAAAAATAATAAAAATACTTACTTGGGGCCCCTGGGTGGTTCAGCCAGTTAAGTGTCTGACTCTCGATCTAGGCTTAAGTCATGATTTAAGGTTCGTGAGATTGAGCCCTACATTGGAATCTGCACTGACAGCACAGAGCCTGCTTGAGATTCTCTCTCTTTCTTTCTCTCTCTCAAAATAAATAAGTATGAAAACTTAAAAACAATGCTTGCTTGGAAAGACTGGGACAAGCACAGTCCCTTCTTTGCCCCACAGGGTGGTGGGAAATTGTCTACCCAACATCCAGCTAGCTTTCCTGTTTCCAAATGAGCTCTGATGATTTTCTACATTTGAGTTGGGTGAATGACTTCAGAAAGCTGCCCTAAGACACCCACCTACCTGCCCCATATGATCAATCAGCTCATAGGTCTCCATTAATGTATGGCAGAAAGAGGAGTGGATTGGTTGGGAATGTATACAGAAGAACTCATTTCTAAATATGTGATTTTCTTAATAAAAATTTTTTTTGGCTATGCTTCTTCCCAGCTTACATATCTCCAAGGTAAAAACTGTTTCTTATCTATGTCTATCCAGAATCTTCTACATAAAAGTTGCTTTCTTCATGAATGTTTACAGAATAAAATTTGACATTAGGAACAAGAATGAGCCTTTTGCTTCTTGTGTGCAAAGTAAAGGTAAAGCTCATGAGAGAAGTCTGGTTTTATTTTTGGTTTGGGTTTTTATTTGGTGGTTTTTTCTGGTTATTTTTTGGATGAATTATGGTATAATAGAAAACAAGCAAGCAAGCAAGAGAACAGCGGTAAGGAGGACGAGAATTAGAGGAAAGCTGGTATGTTCAACCATCCCTTTCATTTCAGGTTAGCATTTAAGGCCTTTGCCACTACCTTTTAGCATATGATTCAATTGGTGTGAATCCCACCAATATTTTTATAGAACTATACATTTTCAAATACTATTCTACATCATGAAAAATCCTTCCTTTCTTTTCTACTTAAAACTTGCCTGCTGATCTTCCAATACCCTGACATCTCTTTTGAAAAATTCTTCTCTTACTCCCCCAGGCAGTTAATTGTTCCTTTTTGGGATGCGACATATCTCTATCACAATGCTTTCGCGTTGCCTTACAAATATTCATTTACATGTATGTCTGCTCTCAGACTAAACTATCAGCTCCTTACAGCCAGGACTATTTCTTATTCATTTCTGTATTCCTTCCATCTTCTATTATGCCTTTCATGGTCAGCACTTGATGGAAGGCTAATTGATCTTTCTAGAATTGAACTAGTCTTTTAGAAGAATATATTTACAATAAGATGATATATGATCTCAAACAGTGGTTTATGCCCTCTGCTGCCTTATTTTTACCCTAAAAGTAAATGATAAAGAAAAAAATTACGAGAGTCTCAAACTTGGGAAGGAAACAAGATTTGCATGAAAAGTATGAATTTGTATAACTTGAA
The DNA here is from genome assembly GCF_008692635.1 of Crocuta crocuta. NCBI lineage: Eukaryota > Metazoa > Chordata > Mammalia > Carnivora > Hyaenidae > Crocuta > Crocuta crocuta. The sequence continues at coordinate 2,640,503 of NW_027530330.1, read as the reverse complement.
TAAAATATCTAGAGTAGTACAACTATTGTATTAAGAGACATTGAGGTTATAGATAATGTGTCACACAGTTTCTCAGTTGTTTCTAGACCATCCAATATTAAAATAGAAAAATAAATAAACACTATCTTATTCAATGACATTATAAGTGTAGATTGAATTTTGTAGATTTATTTAAAATTAACAAATGAAGCCCAGAAATGTTAAGTGACATACTCAAGTCACATCTCTTGGCATCAATGCTAGGACTAGAGCCCAGAACTCAGTGTCAAGTTAAAAGTAAAATCCTGACTTAAAATGCTATGATTTTTAAAAGTATTTTTTATTTTCAAATAATTTTAGACCTACAGAAAAGTTGCAAAGATAACACCAAGAATATATGTATATACCCTTCACTCAGATTCCCCTAATGTTGATAATTTACACAACTATAGTATAATTATCAAAACTAGGAAATTAATATTTAATTCAGAAATCCACATTACCTTTTGTTGTTGGGTCTCTTTATCCCCTCAATATTTTATAGTTTCTCAGTCTTTTATGACGTTGACACTCTTGAAGAGGACTTCTCAGTTATTTTGTAGAATGTCCTTCAATTTGGCCTTGTCTAATGTTTCCTCATGTGTACATTGAGGTTGTGCATTTAGGGCAACATGCGTATGTCAGGGAAGGCATGATATCATGTGTCTTATTACTGATGATATTAACCTTCATCATGTGGCAGGTGATGTGATTCGGGTTTTTCCAATGTAAGTTTAATATTTTTTCCCTTCATAATTAATATATACTTTGGTGAAGATACTTTTAGACTAAGCAAATATCCTGTTTTTCTTCAGTCTTTTGCCCACTGATTTTAATATTTGTTAGAACTTTCTTATCTATAACAATTATTACTAATGTGTTTGCCTAATGAGATTTTGTATGCTCCTCCTCCCATCCACATTTATTTATTAGAGTTCTATTAAACAAGATATATCTTTTCTCCCCTTTGTTTATTTATTCAATTACATATTTATATTAGTGTGGACATATGAGTATATATTTATTTTAGGGGTTATACTTCAGTAATATTATTATGTATTTTTTTTTTCAAATTTTTCCAGCTCTGGTTATTGGGAAATTTTTTCAGTCTGACTTCAGTGTCTATTTGACATGCCCCCCTTCTTTTTTGGGGTACTTTCAAATATTTTGGTAAGATATTCCAGATTTGCCTTATTTTTCTGACTCATCCCTGAACTAAGCTACCTGTCCATGGAGTACTTATTGTTTTGACTGGAGAATGGTATTTATAAGTCAAAATCTGGGTTCTATGTATCCTTGTTGCTCCTGGGGTGTTACTGCTTTTAGACAGTCCTTAAGCGCTAGGAAATGTATGTATGTATACTAATCAGTGTGTGGATATTTGTCCATTTTTATTTCTATGTCTGTAAATTTATGAATAATTATGAGTTAATACTGTTGTCTCTGATTCTAATGTAATACAACAGGGCTCATTCTAGCCATCAGCCTTTCCTTGTTTGTCACTTTTTTCTCTAACACCAATTCACTTCACAGAGATCTTCCTCATTCTTTTATAAAAGCTGCATAGTACTCTGTTGTATTGCTTTAATATATGTAATGACTTTCTTGTGTATGAGCACTAGGTTGTTTCTTTTTTTTTTAACATTTATTTATTTTTGAGAGAGAAAGAGAGAGGCAGAGAGAAGAGGGGGGAAAGGGCAGAGAGAAACGGAGACAGAAGATCTGAAGCAGGGTCTAGGCTCCATGCTGACAGCAAAGACCCCTATGCGGGGCTTAAACTCATAAACTGTGAGATCATGACCTGAGCTGTCAGCACAGAGCCCCACACACGGCTCAAACCCATGAACTGTGAGATCATGACCTGAGCCGAAGTCGGACACTCAACCGACTGAGCCACCCAGGCACCCCTATTTTTTGACATCTTGAAGCTATTTTTGTTTGTTAATGTTACACTATGCTATTTACTGGATCTTTGTTTGAGGTAGCTTTATCATTGATTCTTTGAAGTTTTCTTGCTAAGCTATCATATCTTCTACATATAAAGATAGTTTTACTTCGTCTTTTTCTTGTGTCACTAATTTCTGTCATCTAATTGCATTGGCTAATGTCTTGATTACATTGTTGAACAGCAGCTTACTTTGTTCCCAATTTTACTGGAGATGTTTCTACTGTCCTCATTAAAAATGATGTTGGCTTTTGGACATATATATATATATGTATATATATCCCTCAATTTGTAATTTCTTGTTGCTTATTTAATACTGAAAGACTTTTTAGTTTTTCAATGGCTTTTCAACATCTAAGGAAACAATATGATTTTCCCCTTTAGATATAACATAATCTGTGATATTAATAACTTTCTATATTTTGAAGTGTTTATAAATTACTAGAATAAAATGTATTTGGCCATAGTGCATTATTTTTTTTAATATGGTAATGAATCCTGTTTGTTAACATTTGCTTACTGTCATTCTTTCTGTGTTATTAATGAAAGTGTTTGGTGCTGAGATTTTTCTTTAAGTATATAATCTTTTCATTATCATCATTTTTCTAATCCTATAATTTCAATGTATAAGTTCCTCTTTTACCCAAGTTATTTAATAAAAAGTTTTTTTTTTTTTTTTTTANGAGGGAGGGAGGCAAACCATGAAAGACTCTTGAATCCTGAGAACAAACTTAGGGCTGATGGGGGTGGGGAAGAGGGGAAGGGGGGTGATGGGCATGGAGGAGGGCACTTATTTGGATGAGCACTGGGTGTTATATGGAAACCAAATTGACAATAAACTATTTAAGCAAAACAAACAAACAAACAAATAAATGCCCAAGTACAAAGGTCTTTCTTATTTGTTTTTAAGTACTGTATATAGAATTTCTCATTGCCTTATAATTATGGAGTATTATTCATAATATTTTGCATTATGACGTTTTCTTTGCAATTTAATATATGGTCAATTTTTGTGAACATTCTTAAGGTACCCGAGAAAAATGGGTATTCTCTAGTAGAGGTAGAATTTAATGTATAGCCACTAGATCTACCCTCTTGGTTAGTTGGCTAGATCCTCTATCTTTTCTCTTACTTTTTGTTCACTTGCTCTGTCTAGTATTGAGAGTGGCATAATTGTTTCTCTTCTCACATCTCGTGGTTTATGCTTTATAAATGCAGTGTTATTATTTCATTACACTCTTCCCAGCTTTTGACTCCATGGATGATTCATAAAGCTTCCTTATTTAATAAAATGGTAGGATTCATTGGAATTACCTTATTGCTCTGCATAAAAATAAGGTCCTATCAGTTCTTCAGTAAATAAATCCCCTTGACAAAATTTAAAACAGATCTATCCTACATCAAAACGAATTATATACCAATTCTGTACTGGTTATTAATATGAGAATTGTGTGTGTATATTATTATGAAGCACTCTATCTCAAAAATAGATTTTTATTATAATTTAGCCCAGTGAATCCCAGACATGGCTGTGTATCATATTAAGAGCTTGCCATGCAGATGCATGTGCTCTAGCACTGAGATTTTGGTTCAGTATATCTGGGTGTGGCCTGAGAACTCACAAGTAGAAAATCTGGAGCTAGATAAGGAAGTCACTGATGTAGTTCTCTAGTTTTGTGAGTGTTCCTGTTAATCAATGTTTAATTCCTTACCCAATCACTTTGAGATCAGATGTACTCAAATGTATTATGGTGGTTTGCTAGAAATGTCCCTGTTCTTAACCTTTGGCATTTTGACTTGATGATCATGATACACATTCAACCATTTATCTATTTTTGAAATGTTTATTTATTTTGAGAGAGAGAGAGAGAGAATGAGTTGGGGAGAGGCAGAGAGAAAGGGGAGAGAGAATCCCAAGTAGGCTCTGTGCTGCCAACACAGAGCCCAATGCAGGGCTCAGTCCTACAAACCATGAGATCATGACCTGAGCCAAAATAAAGAATCAGTCTTTTAACCAACTGAGCCACTCAGGTGCCCCATATTCAACCATTTAAAACATACTTAGGTAGTAAATGGGCAATATTAAAAATCTGTTTGAGGTAAAATATTAAAATTTATTTAAATCTATCACTCTTACCTTACCACACAAAATAAATCAGAGGAGCTGTACTAACATCTAAACTAACAGCTATAAGTAAAGCCAAAGGATGTGATTGTTTAACACATTTGTTCACAATTGAAAAAAACAAAAACAAAAACAAACTTTGTATCTGGTATCTGGGCACTTAGTAAAAATAGTGAATGATAAGAAAAATTCCAAGAGGCAACATGAAAAGAGATTATTTGGAAAATTGTGCAATAAAACTATCACCATTAGAGCAACAGAAGTATTCATTGGAAGCCAAGCTCTAATCATTTAAAGGTTTCCTAAATTTTAAAACAACTAACATCACTTCATGTCAGGTAGAACAATATTAGGAAAAGTCTTTGTTCTGTGTTTAGTTGTTTTGCTAAAGCCTCAACCTTCCGTTTCAAATGGGCCTACATTACAAAATCATTAGACCAAAGTCTCATCCACACTGACAAATGAAAGTATCCCATCCCTGAAATTCTCCACAAATTACAAAGGAAAAGAATAGACAGTATTACTGTGTGGATTGCATTTGGCTGGTAGTTTCTCTGTTAAGCTGGTAGGTGAATTATTTATCATCTCCTTCTATTGCAAACTAGATGCAGTGTAGTAATTCAGAGGTTATTCATATATCCTTTAAGATTGATACTGTGTGTTTGCACATTGACATTCATTTTTGCAAAATTATTCCGGTGTAGCTAAGGTAGAAGCCTGAAAGTGTTGGTCTTATTTTTTCAGTGATGAAATAGAGACAGAGAGTTAGGAAGTGCTCTGCCTCAGGCTATCATTGTGAATCTCTGAGAGATGTAGAGGCTGGAAAAGAAATTCAAATCTGTCTTCATTTTCCAGGCCAAGATTTCTCTACAAAACTAATTTTCCATTTAGATATAAATATAACCTTTGATTTCCCTTCATAACGTGTATAAACACATAGAGCCTCCTCTGTCCTGATTTCCGAGTTCCTCACCTTCTGCCATTGGAGGCAAAGCAAAAGTCAGGAGATAGACTAATTTGAAAAATGACCAAATTATTATTGCCCTGGAGCAGGGCACAGTTGGAGTTTATCAGTGAGTCATTTTATAGCCTCTGCTAATGTTTCTGTCCCCTAAATCTATCCTCTGATAATATTCTTATATCTTCCAAAGCAACTTTATGGAAGAATTATGAGCAAAATTGTTCATAGTCAATGGAAGCACCTTAATTCATTGAAGATAAAGCAAATTTTGTCAGTTTGTACTCCAAATCAGAAGATTAAAAAAAATCCAAAGAGATTCATGCATAACAGATGTCAATATTAAACAAAGGAAAAACTACAAGATTTTTCCATCTTTTGAAATAAAATGAAATGTCCAACCACTATTTTATTACAGTCTTTACTATAAATAAAACTAAAGGAGAATCAATAAAGTTATGTCACTCAAGAGGTAATCATGCATCTCCATAAATATTTAAGTATCAAATTGAAGTACAGATGTTTTGCTATTCAACAGATGCCTGTTCAACAGTCACATATGCAACATTTCCAGAGATATATGCAAACAAAAAAGGCATGTATTACAGGCATGTGTTCCAGAGACATATGCAAACAAAAAAGGCACATTCAATTTTGAATGTGTCAAAAATGCCCTGGTGTGTTGCTCGGTACTTATAACCAGTGGACAATATTTGCACAACTATTGATTTGAGGTGAGGTCATTGTTATAACATCCCAATTCAAAGAAAGTAGACACTGTAGTTATAATACTACTTACACACATTTTTAACAATATTTAAAAGACCAATTGTCTTGAACACTGTACTTGGTGCAAAAGCCCCATGATGGTAACTTTTATGCCCACTATCCTTTTAAAAACAAACATTGGATCAATTTTGGAACTAAATTTGGTCGTGTAAGAATTATTCTTAAATAGTAGTTTGGTGAATAGATGTTCTGAATTTCTAAGAAGTACTATGTTAGAGGATAGTTTCAGGTTGCCTTTTTTAACTCTACTGGTAAGGCACAGGCAAATGTTAGTGACTCTGAATTCTGCTGTGATCATACTAAATAAATCGTCTGATTGTACTAATAATTCTAAGAATAATAACATAGCAGCTACTGAGTATTCAATATTTACCTTATACCAGGCATGTTTTCTATACCCTTTACCTTGATCTTGGCTTTTAAAAATCACAACTACTATTATGTTGAACATTCCTTGTAAGCAGAAGCCTGTGAGAAAAATTAGGTAACTTCTCCAAAGTTAAATTCCTCCATAATTTATGCACACCTCTACAAATGTCTTCTCTCTTGGTTAAGCTAAATCTTTGAAAAACTGCTTTGATAGTCCAATGTAATCATGATATAATGCAACAAATAAGAGTAATGCTAACCCTTTGGACTTTCTGAGTCATAGTGAGGATGTTATGCTTTACTTGGGGACATCATTTGACTCTGGGTATCACTGGGTCTAACTGTGAGCCACTTTGTAATAGGCTTAGACTGTACCTGGTTTTTCTACTTTGCTACATTGGATAGATGAGACTTACAGTGGTATAGTTATAATGTGAAATTACAGATGATGTCAAACCTAACACACGAGCCCATTATTTAATGAACAATGACTGTACGCCTTCAGCATTCTCTTTTATTAAAAGTGTTTCATGAGAAAGACTTTCGTATTCCATGAAATGTTGATGGAGTAATTATTGAGTATTTTTTCTAATGGGAAAATTATGAGACATTCACATTATAGAAAAACTAAAGAGATGATAAATAAAATTCAGCAAAGATACCACATACTTCATATTTCCATATACGTGAATATTTTGGTCCAATATTCTCTTTTTGTCAAATCGCACTACAGCAAAGTCTGAATATTCATTTAACTAAGTATGTGTTAATGTAGTTCCTGGTTTCGACTTTTCATTTTAACTCGAATTCTTCAGATCAGATTACAGTTTTAAAGTCCTTAGCTCAGAGCTTTAATTTTCAAACACTTTTGTATGCCCCAAATTTATTGAGTACCAGCTCTGGGCCAGGCACCTTTTTTGAGATTTGAGGACAGAAAGAAATGATTTAGTCTGCTGGTTGAAGCATACAGACTTCATTATCCAGACCTTCATTACATGAAGTTCATGGTTGCCATATAAGTTTATGAATAGGTAGCAGGGGATTCTTGAAATCCTAAAATTTTGGACAAATCATTGTGGGTCTATGGATGGGAACATTTTGATATGGAAGGTGTTCATAGATTTCATCAAAGTCTCCAAATGTTCATAATGTAACAGAGTTAAGAATTAACTAATCCTCCCCTTCCTTGGCAATGCAAATAAATTAGTTTTAGCAGTACATTTTTTAATATGTAAATAAATTTTGGTTCAAAAATATTGTGACTTGCCTAATATTAAATATCTGTTTAATGCAGATTTACAATAGGAATAATAAGTTGTCATTTCTTTCTACCATATATTTATCTCATTAACTTCATTTCAATTTTTATTCAAACTACATTCTCTTCATCTGTTGAATGGAAACATGGGCTTTCATATGCCTTCATGTTTAAAATGGGAAAACGCCAACCTGGTGTTAGATGCCCAAACTAATTCAGTTTTTATTTCTGCTCATTTTTTCTAAGAAAAAATGGCAACCAGAATTTTTTAAAATGTGCTTTCCTGGGGGAGACTTAGTCTTAGGCATACTATCTTTGATGTCTATTGGTCTTCAATCATCATAAAGATAAATCACAAAAGAAAGATCCATTGTATTTCCTTTCTTCTCTGCCAACTAGGACAAGGGCATAAACAAACAGAACTTTAAGTATTTCAACAGCATTGGGCAAGATGTTCTGGTTAGACCAGTAAACCAAGTAGTTTAGTTAATGGGGAGAGCCCATGCTTCATGTATTCTAGTAGTCACTAGTGGTTTGGCTTGCCTTTTTACCTGTTTGTTTGTTTGCTTAGCATTCAAGTTTGGTTTCTCTACCAGGAAAATGGTGTTTTTCATTTATCAGTTTAAGACAGTAACTTAATGACCTCAGAAACTGTCACTTTTATCGGTGTGTGTGTGTGTGTGTGTGTGTGTGTGTGTGCATACATGCACATACACATATATGTGAAGATGATTATTTATAATCCTTATATGAGAGCTGTATTTAAGATTTTACTTATTATTAATTGAAAACATGGAAGATATGATCTTTCAAAAGTGGTAATGTGCTTTTCCTATTTTGTCATTATGAAGAATAAAGTTCATGTTACATTTCACATGTTTATCTAACATTTTACCACTCAAGAGGGGTGGGGAGGGGAATAGAAAGAAATTAGGTCAGAGTTCGCTTTTATAAAAGGCATTTTTACTCTGACACACCACTGGGTGGAGTACATGGCTAGCCCAGAGTCTAATATTACTGTATTATAAGGGTGTTTCTGTGCCAGAAGAGAGAAACTCCTAATCAATTTTGAGGTTTTGTGTATTGTTTTAAAAATCTGAACATGTTTAATAAAGGGTAAATGACTGGAATATAATACCAACATTGAATATGCTCTGACATTATAATTTTTAAGATTCTATCCATCTTGCCTAGACCCATGGGAGATAAGGTTTGACACCCTGCCTGGAAAACTCAAGAGAGAATTATTTAGAAAAAGGCCATTTTATGTTCTGGTCAAAAGAGCAGCTGCAATTTGGGCTGAATTAGTGCTTTAACTCTACATGGAAAAGCATAAAGCTCATTTTTGGTAATGGAATCAAACTGTACCTGATATTGAATTTGACTTTTCATTTGATATTGCTTTGATATGGCTTATATTGGAGCTGAGCCTTAATCTTATAATAAAATGAACTTCTGTCAGATGCACTGTGGGACTGTTGTCAATAGCTTTTACCTGAATTTGGCCTTCAGAACTTTATGAACAAGAAAATTTTCATAGTATCTGTTAGTTTTATGTGATTTTCAATTTTCCCCAAATCTTTTCTTGTCTCTTTAATTCTTTCTCCTTAAACACTAGGAAAATGAAATGTACTCATCACATCTAAAATCTCCAATCTTACAGATTTATTGTGCCACGTATTTTACAGTCCAATGAAACTATACTTTCATAAAACTATTTAGACTCTATAATTCTAAATATATATCTATGTATCTCAAGTAAATATTTGTGTGCTGCTTGAAGGAGAGGAGTCTCATTTTGAGTGTTCTTTTCTCTTTGTTTCTTGTATCCCTTGAATTTCATTTCCCAGCTCACGGTATACCCCTTCGTCTTTTCTAAACTGTCAGCTCCCGAACCTTGCCCTATAAGCTGTCTTGCTTCCAAACCATCCCTCCTGCTCCATTTTCTATTTTAAAATGAATTCTCTTTCATCTGCATTTTTTAACAACCTTGCATTTTAACTTGACTTAAATTTTCTTTCCAAAGCTATTAAATATTCTTTATTTCACCTTCCTTCTCCCTCTCCCCCTTCCCCCCGCCCCCCATCAAGTATAGCATCTCATCTATTTCTCTGTACTAAAGCTGTGGTTTACCCAGGGGAGGGACTTTCTCATACACACAGCTCAGTGCTATGATGATTTCAATGGTGCCAGCATATTTTAACCACATCATTATCATGTAGTCCCAAAGCTTTGCTCACTGAACACACCATCTTTAAAAGGATTCCGTTTCCATTAATCAATTTTAGAACTTGAGATTCAAGCACGTAAAGCATTTATTAGAATGTTCCCTACTTGTTCCCACATTCATTTCATTCTCTTGACTATCTAAGAAAAAGGAATTGTGCAAGAGTCTTTTCTCCCTCCATGCTTACCTCTCCTTTCTATATCCCACCGAGCCCCCCAAGTCTATTCTTCCATACAGTAGTTAAATCAGAGCATGCGGCAGGACAGCATTGTGTGAACTGGTGGCCACACAAGTACTTTGTATTCACTGGAGGTTTAGAAGTACAGCAGCTGCATATAAATATGCATAGTTGAGAGATTCATGATGGTACCACCTCATTCTAGTGCTGGTTGGCTGCAGTGCCGGCACTACAAATCAATGAACATTTTCCCCATCCATCAGCTGCTCGCTTGCAAGCAGACAAAACACTTACAATGCCAGAAACCCACAGAGAGCTCCTTAGTGAACGAAACCTCACTGTCACAAGATTCAAAATAGCTGTCCCCCTCCCACCCTGAATCTCCACGGCTCTCGACCTCAAATGTCTTTTTTTATCCAATGTAGATCGCGAGCACTTAAAAAATAACACCAGGAAAGAAAGAGAAAAAAAAAAAAGGAGCAATGATAAATCAGTGTTTTGAGGGTCCTCACGTTATACTTGTCACAAAACAAAGGGTGCTTTGAGCATTAACCCTTTTAGAGAATAAAACCCATCATAAAGATGAATCTGCCTATGTTGACTACACTGCTTTATGGTTGTGGAGTGTGAGTGTTGAAGCATTTAAATATGAAAAGCATTGTGCCAGGCCATGGCAGATATTTGTAATTTATCCATAGTTATTATATGGCTTTGGGTATTGAAGGAGTTATGATATGCTGGTATGAGAAAAAGAAATCATAAATGTATTTATTTAGTAGTAGAAATCATGTTTTCTCCCATTGATTGAACAATTTTGCAGGTATATTTACATTTATAAATTCAAAAATTCAGTCCATGTAGAAATTTTAATAGAAGCTTAATTTCATTTAACAACTTCCATATGAAATTAACAAGGAATCAAATGTACATTCCTTGGTGAAAAGATCTAAAGTCATGACATCTATAGGATATGTCTATTTTTAATTTTAGGTGGATTAACATTAGCAACAAAAATAGTTCATTCGTGTATAGAAAGAATACTTAGTTCTTAAACAGCTTATAATACTTCTTGACAACTTCCTGACCAAGTTTTCAAAAAGAGTAATAGTCAATTTTATTTCTCATTCATTTATTCACTCATTCATTTTTTTTCAGCTATTTGTCAAATACCCCCTTTAGCACCGAGGAATATAAAATATGATAATATCTGTAGTCCCTCTTTTGAAGATATGAATTTTCTGGCTGGGGAGATAGGAAATACAGTTATATAAATGACCATGTGACTTTTGCATTTTGAAAAAGTCTAGTCCAGGATTTGGTATGTTGAAGATACTTAGTAAATATTTTGTAAGTGTATGCAACATATTGCTTTAAAACTTCTCTAGCAATTTAATATGTTTCGTTGTCATATTGCAGGAGGGGTAAAAACACATAAACTAGTTATAATTATCCATAACTATAGCTCAGAGAGCTGACATACCTACCTTTTATTTGCGTGTGAGCAGCAAAGCCAAAATTTTCACCCCTATCTGCCTCAGAGTCCATCCATTCACTCCTACTAAGCCATGTTGAATTACAAGACAGAATGTGATAATTGCTCTAGGGGATCAGAGGAAGTAAAGATCACTTCCAGCTGGGATGACCAAAGAAGACATCATTAAGAAGGAGTAGCATTTGAGCAAGCCTTTGAAGAATGGGCACAGGAACAAAGCAAAAACTACAGACAGGAGTTAGCATTGGTGAAACCTTATGACTCTGGCAAACAAGTTGCCAGGCAGATGAAGGACATCTCTTTCAGTGAAATGGATGCTGTAAATAACACCGCTATTTAAAGAATTGCCAACCAGACTCCTCACTTATTAGAAATGGAATCCACAAATGGATTTATATTTCAGGTTTCAAATGAAAGTCAGTTAAACTGCTTTGGATCCCAGTTTCTTCGTTTCTAAAGTAAGAGCTTGAGCCAAATGTCCAATGGAGACTTAAAATGTCCTAAAACAGACATTTTAAGGACGTCTGTTTTCCAATGCTTTCACTTCCATTTGTTTTTCAGAATATTAAAAAAAATACTAAAAGTTGCCAATTCAGTGTATAGCAGTTATATAACCTGTGTGTAAGTAACCATTCTCAGAACACAAAGTATATCTAGGTATTTACATGTCTATATCTGTATGTGTATATCTATGTACCAACTAGGTTGTTTGCATTTAAATGGCTAATCTGAGCTCTGCATTTAATTTTTTGTCATGGTTTTCCTATTTGGCTTCCCATCAGTGTTTGAATCAAACTAATTTTTATAACAATGTAATCAATATATATTAAGCATGCGATAAATACAAATTTTGGGAATTATGCACTCTCTTATTATATCTGTTTCTATATTTCAACTACTGGAGAAGATATAAAGATTGAATATTCCATATAAATACATCAATAAAAAGGCACTTTTGTGGTATTCATGTGCTTTTGAGTAGATTCACATATTTTCCACCTTTCTAGACCATAGCTCAGCTACCATTTAAAGCAAGATTTTGGCCATGTTTATTGAACATGTATCAGTAACATATATGAAATGAATATATAGTGTGTGTGTATACATGCATGCATACATGTAAACAAATTGAGGGAACGGGAGAACTTAAAAGAATGATACAATACTTATGTTTTTCCTGACTTGAATTATTTTTTTTTCCTGTCAACAACCCCCGTCCTAATTGTCTCCCAACGAGAAAAGAGAACAAAGAGAAAGAAGTATTTTGTTTGAATTTAGGGTGAGAATAAAATCAAACATTATTTTTCTCATAATTTTTGCAAAGGCTACTAAAGGGATATGAGTGGGGAGCTCTTCCTTGAATAGAAATGCCCTGGATGGAATTCCATCCTGCCATTGTTACTGCCAAGTACATTCAGGGGGAACTGCATGTTGTGAGAGTCCCAGACTCTTTTATTTTCCATCTTACACTTCTCTTACGTCCTAAAGCAGTATGTTTTGGCAAACACTTATTTGGATTCTAGTCTATTTGGAATTGAACTGAATTTATTAAGTTTGTTTTAATGATCGGAATGAAACTGAACCTTACTTGTAGCAAACAAAATGATGCTTTGATGATTTTAATTCTGATTCTGATCTTAAATGGAGAGAGTTTAAGCTCATTTTGGTTAAATCAGTTTAAGGTCAAATTAGCTAATTTTCTTAACAAATATTTACTGAGCACCAACTATATTCATTAGTGCTGAGTCTCATTAAGGTGAAAAGAAGTACAGCAAAGTTTCTAACCTTGATAATTTATATTTATGTTCAGAAGTATTAAGTTTTGAAAAAGTTAATAAATTTCAGGTCTTACACACATAAATGCTAACTGAGTGATAAGGTATCCAAAGCCCTCTGGAAGTTCAGGGACCAAGAATTTCCATAAGTTCTGGCTTTGTAATGAGGCAGCACTAGCACCACTTTAATGGGAGAAAACTCTGAAGATGAATTTGCCCTCGGGTGCATTCTGAGCAGATGCAAGTTGAAAACCACTGCTCCAGGCGATGAAAGTAATTGAAACAATTTGAGCAGATAATCACTTAATAAAAAGAAGATGAAACTGGAGCAATGGGTAGATGGAAATAAATTTTCCTGTCACAGCAGAAAAGAACCTCCCTTTAGAAGATACAAGGACTATCTTCTAGTTATGATCTTCAGTTAGAAGGGCTTTAGTTTTATAAAGGCATTTCTGGTGGGAAGCTTGAGTTACCTTTAAATAGCGTCATTGATTTTTGTGAAATTAAATTGGTAAACTTATAATGTGTAAAAATTAAAAACAAATGTTATTTAGTAATTTCAAAACCAGTCATAGAATTGAATGCTTATATTTTGAGAAAAGGGAAAATGAATAAATACCAAGAAAGTACAACATCTTAAGACGAAAAGTAGGATAGGATATTAACCTAATGGCCCTTAATTCTCCCCATTTTTCTTAGGTACTATCTATATAATCATCCATTTGAGTAAGCAGCAGGTGTAGTTAAACATTAGGTTGGAACTGACATTCAGAGAATGTGAATTGCTTAAGTTATTCCATTTACCCTCTCAGTGAACTTGGAAATGTGTTTCACATCATATAAATCTCAGATTTCTCAGCAACAACATGTAAAATAATAATTGTAACCAAACCCACCTTCTAGAACTCTAAGGATTTTGTAAGAATCCTTGCATAGGCTCTAAAATGAGTATGCCCTAAAACATGAAGCCCACATTTGCGATATTGTCATTGCATTAGATTACCTGCTTTATGCTATGATATTTTCCTTCTAATATTCAAAAAATCGAACATATGTTTTGAATTCTACCTTTTAATATATTTTCTGTAGACAGAAATTATTGCTTTCTTTCTTTACTCTTTGATTCTCTTATAAAATTGAAAGAAGTCTTGTCTGATATATACATGTATCGTTTTAATCTGTGGCTGGAGGAGAAGTGAAGACATATTGAAAATAATTATAAAGTCAGTCACTACAAAAAAATGTAACTGTGCACCAAATAATGAGAAAATGACTTAAAAATTAATTATTAAAATGTAATGTGTGAGCTTTTTAATGGTTTATTAAGCAGTAGATTTCAAAATCATGTCATTTCTTAAAATCTTAGTTGTCAAAGTGCTTGAAAAACAAATGTTTAAAGCTTAAAAAGTTATCTTTGTATTTAAAATTTACTGTTGATTCTTTAATAAAGTGCCACATGGCAGGAATATTATTAGCTAAACAAATGTAATTTGACTTAAAAGATTTAATTTGGACCAAATTGGCATTCCATGGTTAGTGTTTATGAAATGTAAATTTAGCTTTCAAGTGAAATTTTGCCCACCCCAAAAACTTAGATAACAAGAAACTATCTCATTCACACAGTGATTTTTTTGTTTCTTCTGCAACCATATGGGCCCAGATAGTAATTTGAAATGTTATTTAAATCTCAATTGAAAAAATAAACGGATTGTTTTTCATGTGCCATTTTCTGACTCATTTATCTACAGGTTCTCATAGACACAGCCAAGACATTTCCACCTATGTAGTCAGGGTAATGCTTTGGGTTTTTGCATCAGACCTTGAAAGTTCAGATTCTAACTGTACCGTGTCATGCCTGGAGCATGTTTCTTAATATCTAAGTTTCAGGCTTTTGCTTTATGGAAATAGAGATTATATAATTTCCTTCCAAATTTCCTGTAAAGAGGAAATGGGATACGTATAGCACAAATCAGCTAACTTGATGCCTGCCCCACATTGAATGCTTAGTAATTATCAGTGTTGTTATTCATCCACTCATTAGGTATTTATCTGTCAGGTACTGTGCTAGGAAGTAAAAATATGAAGATGGATCTGACACATTCTTTGGCCTTAAGGAATGTTCAGTATGGTGGATGAAAGGGATGAGTAGGCAATTATAATATAATATGATAATATGCTGAAGGGGTAAGCAAGGAGAGCTAATGGACTAGATAAAAACGTCTAACAGGCTTTAGAGAAGGAAACCATTTGCCATTAATCATTCGGTTCCTTAAAATGTCTGTATTTAGTGTATACTATATATACTAACTATTGTCCTGGAAGCTGGGAACATTAAGGGGAAAAGAAAAACATGTACGATGTGTTCTGTGGGAACAGGTGTCTCTTTGTGGGAGAAGACAGTATTCTAATAATTACTACAATAGATATAAAATCTAAATGTCTAATAGTTGCTAGTAAGTGACCCAGTGCTTCTCAGTTTGGAGGACTTTGCTCCAGGAGACTATTGGCAATGTCTGGAGACATTCTGTGCTGCCACAACTGGAGGAATGTCACTGACATCTAATGGGTAGAGGCTAGAGATACTGTTCTACATCCTACATTGCACAGGACAGGACCCCACAACAAAGAATGATCTAGGTCAAAATGTCCATAGTGCTGAAGTTAGAAATCCTGAAATAATTCCACCCCTCAATGTAGTATATAAGTTCATGATGCCAGGTGTACCCCCTCTTTTTTCACAGACACATTCCCAATGCCTAGAAATGTACCTCACCTAATAGGTGCTTAGTAAACACGTGCATGGTAAATGAATTGGTTGTGAGTGACTGTCAGTAAAAGAGAATATCATGTTCAAGGGTCCAGGCTTAGAGTAAGTAAATTATGTTAAGGAGCTGAAAAGGAGGCTAGTAATCTGGAATCAAAGCGAGCAAGAGAACGGTTCCATTGAGAAAAGCCAATGAGAATGGGCTTACCGACATTTAAAGTCAATTTGCATGTCTCAGTCACTACATACATAAAATCTAAATTGTTCCTCCATAAATTTCATACAGTTTCTTTTTATTCTGTTATTGGGGGACAAATTATACATGTTTAAGTAAATCTAACCCTTTTTCCTTTTTTTGGTCAAGAAAGTCTAAAATTTACTCAGACCATCATTTTTGTCTTTGCTGATTTTTGATTTCCATATTCTCAGAAATGTGGTCTAGATCAGGAGCTCCAGGGAAGAGTCATTTAATGACTTTGATAACTATGTATGTAAGAACAGATAATTCTGGGAGAAATTGGATTCCTTAAAGCAGTATTTCTTGAGGATGTGGGCAGGAAGCTGGAGCAGAAATAGGATGGATATTTCAAAAAAGCTCTGCAGCTGTCTGCCCCTGCCATTTACACCCAAGCAAGAAATGGAGCATTACTTTCTTAGCAATGGGGTCTGTCTTCCTAGACTAGGCGATGTCTCCCCTTTACCAGCTCTCCCAGTTCTCTGTTTATCAGTTCTCAGTGATGCCTACATTATATTTTCCATTTTTCTTTACCAATGGGGAAAGAATTGCACAGTTTGCAAATTAAACATGGTAAAAATAATACTAAGCAATTACATTTGTGAAAATCTTAGAACATATTATGGATCAGCAAAAACACCAAGGTATTAGGAGTTCTCTCTATCTCTCTCTCTCTCTCTCTCTCTCTCTCCCCCCCCCATCCACACTTCTACCCTCTTCCTCTCCTTCCCTTTAATAATTATATTGTAAGCAGTTTACTCTGTGACTACTGAGACTCTAGGCTTCCTTCGTCAAGAAGGGAAGTTTGCCCCACTCTGCACATTCACACATATGAACACACACACACACACACACACACACACGGAGAGAGAGAGAGAGAGAGAGAGAGAGAGATTTTCCAATCATTGCTTTCAAGGGCACAGTAGTAGGTGGCCACATCTGAAGGCAAAGGAGGTCTGGCATTTTACATGGGGAGAGAGTAGGTGAGGAAGCCAAGGGAGAGAATAGGGGGCATGCTGCTGAGTGTTCATCTCTACCTTATTTCATATTCCATTCTGTTATTTGAAAAAGGAGTGTGGCTAAGGAAAGGCATAAGTAAGAAGTCATTTACATATTTAGCCGTTTGAAATCAAATCATTCATGTGATGTTCAAAATTCTTCTGATTTTCGAAACTGTATTGCTATATACTTGTGTATAGTTTGTACAATTGTGTTATATGTCTAAATGACTGAAATGATTTTAACTAAAGTCAGTCACACTAAGTCCAAGTTGTAAAACTGTGATTTGTTTTATCTGAGTGTACCACCCCTTCCACCCCAGTTTAATTGGAAAGCCTAGAGGGTAACAAACTGAAATTTTAGAAAAAATAGCTGTACCCTAGCAGTGACACTTCTAATTCCTAATGGGGAAGTGGAAAATCCATATCAATCTTCTGGCCACCTTGTAGCTTTTCTGATACAGGTGAAAAGATTCATTTTTCTGGTCAATGAGGGAACTTCAGGAGTAATTCTGTGTTCATTATGACATTTGAAGGCTACATTAAAATAGAGGCAGGCATTATCTGTGGGTTGAGGAATCATCACTCCTGTGTAAGACAGTGATTCTATCTACATGTGAACATCAGCGTCATATTGGAGGCCTTCTAGAATGCACATGCCTTGAACCCATTCCTGGATATTTTGCTTCAGTAGGTCGAGAGTGAGCCTTTGGCATGAATGTTTTGCAAAGACTCCCAGGTAAGCCCAGTGTGCTTTCTGGATTAGAAATTACAGATCTAGAATTTTCTTCTCAGAGTCACATTGCGAGAGTCCCTAATATTTGGAGAGTTCACTGTTGGAAACAATGTTAAAGGACTCCATTATTTACAGTTCTGACTTGCCACTCTATAAGCTTTGCATGTAGACTAACCTAACTTGCCCTGCCTATGATTCACACCTTATACGAAATCAAAGCCCTAAACTTATTGCCCATGTTGAAATAACATTTCAAAGAGGGTTTCTTATGATGTAAAATATCACCAACTACTAATTTATTTTAAAAGATGCTTTTTTAAGTGATATAAAAGAATACATCTTGTATGCTTCTTTAAGAAATTGAAATTTACATAAGGCAATGATGACAAAGTAAATAACAATAGATATAAATAAATAAGTCATTAAAATGCAAAATAATTATAGTTATTTCAAATAGAGCACCTTTATATCTAATGTCTAGCCCAGTAAAATATAATCACCTTGAAACTCATGCATATTTTAATTAAAATGTGATTAATTTTTCTGTGTATCTAAAATAGTATAGAAATTGTCTGTTTTCAAATTAATATTTTATTTGTGCCTTATATGTAAAGAAATAAATAATAGTCTTTTATTTTTTCAATAAATATAAAACATTTTATCAGTTAATTTTTAAAGATAATTTATGCCCTTATGATGCTACTAAAACTACTCTGTTACCCTATGACCATCTCATAGCTCTAAATTGCCAAATGCAAGGGTCATAAGTAGTCTTTACTTCATTGGACTCCTCTGGTGCATTTGACTTAGCCAACCACCCTGTTTGAAATTCTGTTGACTTCTGACTCTCCCCATTCTTCCCCCGCCTCAACTAATGTTTCATTGTTCCTTCTCTGTGTCTCCTTCAGTGGCTTCTTTCTCCTGCAAACACTATTACTTATCATTCTTGGATTCTTCTCCCTAAACTCTAAACACTGTTTCTAGGTAAGCAAATTGATTCCCATAATTTCAGCTCTTACTAGTATGCTGATAGGTCCCCCAATTTTATCTCTAACAAAACAGCTTCTTACTTGAGCAACATATTCACTGTCCTCTAAGTTGGCTCTACCAGTATCTTAAATCTCAAAGTCACATCTTAGCGTTTTTCTTTTCAAATTTGTTTTTACTCTTATACCTTCTGTCTTAGATGGTGGCATCAGAAGGAACCAGTTTTCCAAGCTGAAACTGGAAAGTCATCTGTGACTCTTTCAACATCATCACCCATCTCTGACTCCTTCCAACATGACCTCCCAAATGGTTCTTGAAACTTTCCTTCTTATCCCTGTATATTCCAACTGCCCTGGTGTAGAAGTCTCATCATCTCTCTTCTTAAATACCACAAAATCCTCTTAATTAGTTTCTCCACTCCATGTCTTTCTTGAATAATCTACAATTAACAAGAAATCTTAACATATTACCCCACACATACATTGAAAGACATCAACCGTGTATAACAAGGATAGGAAATACCCCACAATGCCATGACTTCCCATTCTTAAATCTATGGAAAATTTAGTAATCAACTAAAACATTCTATTCTAATAAGTCCCAATATTTCCTCTCAACCCTTCTGAAAACAGAAACTAAGCCACCTAGTTACATCATACCAAATTTGGCAATAAGAGTAAATTCACTTGTTATAACGATTAATTAAGATAAACCCCTTAGTACAACATAAGGTCATGCATGCTCTAGCCTTTGTCAAATTCTCCAGTTTCATCTCTAACCAGTCTGTATTTCAGATTCTTTGTAACAGTTCAGTGATAGAAGTTTCCTTCTTACACTATGCTGTTTCTTCTCTCTGGGCTTTTGCTTTGCTGATCTCTTTGTCTGGGGGCTTTGTCTTCACACCCCCAACTTTTTGCCAGTTCAAATTCCAGGTAATTCTGACTTATCCTTGTGGAGCCAGCTTGTTCTCACTCACTTCCTGACTCCAATGAGAAATGATGACTCTGATCCATGTCCCACAATATCCTGTGCATCCCTCTCTCAATGTCTATCATTGCTGTTACTATGCTCTGTTATCATTTTTCCAATTATGAGTTTATCTAACCCGCTAGATGATAGGCACCTTGAAACAGAAGCGGTTTCTTATTCCTTGCAACTCTGGGACGAGTTAAACAATAAGTTGCATATAAGCAAGCACTGTGTAAGATGAAGCAATTAATTAAAAAATATTGCTCCATGGGGGGAAAATAGATATACATCAGAGATGTTTTCATCTTTCTTTAAAGCAAAAGTCGCAACTTCCTGACATGCACTCTAGAGCCAAAAACAATTCACCTTAGTTCATGTAATTAATTTATGTCACTGGGTTGCTTTAAGAATATGAGTTTTAGACATCTGGGTAAATAATAGAAACATTAAATTTTCTGGGGAAAATATGTACTTTTTAATGTTTATTTTTATTTTTGGGAGAGAGAGAGGAGAGCATGAGCTGGAGAGGAGCAGAGAGAAAGGGAGACACAGAATCCAAAGCAGGCTCCTGGCTCTGAACTGTCAGAACAGGGCCGGAAGTGGGCCTTGAACTCATGAGCCGCGAGATTATGACCTGAGCTGAAGTCAGACACTGAACTGACTGAGCCACCCAGGCTCCCCAAAATACATATGTTTAAATAATGACTTAATTGATTACATCAGAGAGTGCAAACTTGTTTTTTGAAAGTGGCTTCTAAATACCAAATAATCCGGGTAAGGAGGTATCATGAATTATTATTTAACATCACATATAAAAATTATATATATCTTTATGCTTATTTGTCTTTGCTTATGTTTAAAAGAATAGATATTGACTTGTTTGTGCAATGTAAGTATTATTTATTCACCCTAGAGACATGCTTTGCTTTTATATGGTTGTAGAATATCTAATGAAAGTGTTTTAAGATATTTTTATAACATAATTCATATTACTTTTCTGTTCTTCTTAGTCATAAACTAGAGGAATAACTTCGCAGATGGGAAAATAGGTATAAGAGTACTATATGACCTGGAGAAATTTGCTATTACAATCCATTCTTATATAAATATATATTTAGAGTCCTCAATCCAAAAATTTTTAGTTTTTTTCAACTTTTACTTGTCTGGGTTTTTTTTGTAAAACTAAACACAAATGATTATATCCTAATATAGATATTTGCATATTGTCTGAGTCTTAATTCTTAATCAAGGGGTGGGCGTGCGTGTGTGTGTGTGTGTGTGTGTGTGTGTGTATTTATATACATTCTGTGGAAAGAATGTGAGAGAAAAAAAAGGCCAGAGGAAAAAGGGCTCAATTTCAAAGTACACATGCTGTGTAATTTGATCCAGTACTACATGAGCTTTTGAGCAGGAACTTAGGTGAACTGGATCTCATATTTTATATGGAATGTTCTTGAGAATCATGAGGCAACAATTTGAAATATTTCCACTTGATTCACTAAAACATCAGTAAATACCACAAAGTAGTTTTCCCTTTAGTGTCTAAATATAATTTGGTGACTCCTAGATTTGGAATGTGTTGAAACAAAGTTGTTTATCTTAAAATATGAAACAATATGGGCACTGACCAATTCATAGTGACCAATGTCAGGCTCTCCAGAAGTATAATAAAACATTGCAGGGAGAAAATGTCTGTGTGACAAAGAGAAATAGTACTGTGTTATCCTTGTTTAATGTTAGCCAGGCCAACAACTTCATCTGTAGGAAAACGGGGAAGAAAAATCTGGCCAAGGAAATGACTGATTCCTGGCCTTACTTAGTAAGCAAGGAATCATTTCCTCTGGATTATGTTGCTGCTCAATTCATTTATTCCCTAGTGTCTCCTGAGCACTTACAAGGTGCCAGGAATGATAAACACAGAATTGACCCCACCTCCATGAAGCTTACAGTCTAGTGGCACAGGGAGTTGGGAAAAGAAAATGTTAACTGTCACAAGTGTTGAAAAAAAGGAGTGCAAAGGAAGAAACGGGCTAGTAGAGGAAGGCTTGTCTGAAGAAGTAGCACAACAGCTAAAATTTAGAGGATGGA
Organism: Crocuta crocuta; assembly: GCF_008692635.1. Taxonomy (NCBI): domain Eukaryota; kingdom Metazoa; phylum Chordata; class Mammalia; order Carnivora; family Hyaenidae; genus Crocuta; species Crocuta crocuta. Next base: position 2,618,592 of record NW_027530330.1, on the reverse strand, counting down.
TAGACATTAACTAAGCAAAAAAGAAGGAGAAGGGAGATGTGCAGTGTCTTTGTTATGGAGGCACTTAGGAAAGGTAAAAACCACACACGGAAAACACACATGCCAACTTCAGACCGTTATGGCTACCTGGGGTGCAGTGGAAGGGAAAGAGAATGCGTTGGGTAGAACTTTGGTTACAATAAAGTATCTCTTTAGCATGAGGCTTACATTCTAAAAAATGAGACAGATAATAAACATTTTAGTAAATAAACATTACATATCAGGTGGTAGTTATTGCTATGAAAAATAAAGCAAAACAAGATGGAAAGTCTGGGGAGGAATGCCATTTCAGGTGGGGTGGTAGGGGAAATCCTTTCTGGGCAGACACCTGAATAAAATGAGGTAATGAGCTATGTTCTATTTTATTTTTTTAAGAACTAGAGAAAAAAGGATAACTGAGCGAAGCATGGCAAAATGATAATGCCTGTTTAATATGGGTTGGATATTTGCAGCTTGCTTTATAAGTTTTGATACTTGTATACATTTTGAAGTATTTTTAAAATAATTACATAAAGCATATGTCTTCAGTCAGTGGGAAAGAGCCTGGGGTCTATAAAGTCCTGGAAAACCCCAGGTTAGCACCAACAGTAAGATAGGAGTTTCATGTGAGACAAGCCTGGGGAATTAGGTAGGTGCTAAACCAGTAAGCCCTGTGGGCTCTGTTTAGGATTTCAGCCTTTAGTTTAAGAGCAATGGGAAGGCATTGAAGGATTTTAAGCATGAGTAGGAGTATAGGATTGAATCTGCATTTTGAAGAATTTAGGAATTTATATTTAAGAAATTTTAAGCTGGCATCTACCATTTGCCAGGCTCGATGCCAGGTATGGGGAGACATAGTAGTGACAGGTCTGTACACATGGAGACCTGGAAGTCTAGACATGGGTACAATTTTTGTAGTCGTCTATGGATGAGCTCACTCGCTAGATATTTTGAGATCTATCAGTTGTTTGTTCTGTACCTTCAGCAACCTGCATAGTATCTTTGATAACATTGGCCAATCTTTGATAAAGTTTGGGTAATCGCCTTGATTTTAATGGTTTTAAGAATTTTGGTAACTCACGAGTTCATTAAATGGGGAGAAAAAAATTTGTGTAATTGATTAGCTTCTTATATGCCATTTTCTAGTTTCCTATTGTGTCCATACAATATTTATGATTTTTCTCTAAATTTGAGGCTTCTAATATTTCAAGGTCAAGAAGTCTGAGGCAAAGGATGGAAAAACCATGTGAGGGGCATGTTCATTGTTGAAACAAGAGAAAACAAAAAATACTCCTTTGCAGTATTGTTTGAGAATTGGAACTTTGTACATTTGCTAAAAAGGGCATTTAAAACTCAAGTATCAGTGAGAAGGAAACTTCAGATTTTGGAGGTAGTGTGTGTCTTCTGTCCAAGAAACATAAGTGATTTTCTACTGCTGAGGACATGGAAAAGGTGATAAAGATGAACTCTTGATAAGAGTATACGAGTATATAAAAGGATGTCAAGCAATTCAAAGGATTAGTTTAGAATCTTGAGCACTGTATTCTAACTTTGAAATCTCTCATTGATTTGATATTATTTCCCTAATGTTTTATCATTTTCTATAAAATTTAATTGATATACTCCTTAGATAAATAAAGTTCATTGTAATTGATTTAATAAAATTTAATTGAAATACTCCATAGATAAATAAAGCCATCTAGAGAATGTGGGTATTAGTCAAATGCAGTTATTGACCCATTCTCTTTACTTGTAGAAAATTGAGCTACCAACTTATTTCAGTGTCTTAAGTGATTTATTGACTAAGGCATTTCAAAGGAACTTAGATTTTAATTAAGTGGATGCCATTTAGACTAAACCACCATATATTTATCACAAAACAAGAGCATGTTAGACCATGCACAAAACAAGGCCATGGTAGACTATTAAACCTTAATCTTTGGAGCATCTAAAACTGTCATCATACTTGAAAACAAATGATCAAGTCGAGACTGTAATACTTATAGATGAATTCTGAGAAAGAAAACAATGTATAGTTAATATCGACATTTGTTTTTAAGATAATCATGGATAATATAAGTAATTAATTGAATCATATATATTTATGCAGGCCCTAAAACATTGGTGGAATTTATCAAGTTTGATTAAGTATAACTTTATAGGTTGCCAAATTAGAATTGATTAAATTAATTTGTTTGGGGCCAGGGAACAAAATTTTAGTAAAACAAGTTTATGAAAAATAAAGTGTGAGAATGCTAAAATCAGAAAATGGGAGAACTTGCTTTTTAATTCTTTTATTTGTTACCACATAGGTTCACCCTAACAAAAAGCATAATTGCGTTTCTGATTTGAAGAGCTTTTTCCTTACTTTTCTAAGTCAAATTTAACAAAGTACCATAGAGTAGAAAAACAAATAGATTCATAGTGTGCTAACTTAAGAATTAGTGCCACCTTTCTCACTAACAATTAGATGAAGTGACATAATGACCACATAACCATTTGGCCTTCACTTTTTTGAATGATACCTACTCTAGAACTTTTATAAGAGTGACATTAAGTAATTAAGGAACAGGTCTTGAAGGCTTTTAAGATATGGTGGAAACAAAGTATTACAGTTATTACACTAGATATTAAGGATTGAGAGAATTGACATGAGGGTGGAAGGAAAGTTGTATTTTAGCCTTCAGAGGGTCAGTAAGGTGGTGTTGCAGGAATTGGGCTTCAGAGTGACAGAGACCCAGATCAAAACCCTGCCTTTACCTCCTTCCAATGTTATGAAGTTACTTATTCCTCTTAAGTATTTATTTCTTATCTATAAAATGGAAATAATAATTATGAGCTTTAACTAACATGAGGAAGTGGCCTAGAGTGGTGTGCTAAGTGAAATGAAGCTCACCAGGTTCCATTCTGGTCCATTCTTTTTATTCACTGTTTTCTTTTGAGATATTTACCTATAATATTTTTGCAATCCTGTGCTACAAAAATTTGCAGTGTATGTTGTCATTCCATTTTTTTTTTTTTTATGTCTTATTTATTTCTAGGAGAGAGAGAGCGACAGCGTGAGCAGGGGAGGGTCAGAGAGAGAGGGAGTCACAGACTCTGAAACAGGCCCCAGCCTCTGAGCTGGCAGTCAGCACAGAGCCCGACGCGGGGCTCAAACCCACGAACCGCGAGATCATGACCTAAGCGAAAGTTGGACACTTAACCGACTAAGCCACCCAGGCGCCCCTGTTGTCATTCCATTTTACAGAAAGATCAGATAGTGACATGAAGGAGAATCTCAGGCTCACATATCCATATTGACAGAACCAGGGTGATTGATAATAATCTCCAGGGATCAGTGTGATCTTTTCTTTGTATTCTTTTCCTTCCTGGTTTTCTTAATCTTCTCCACTTTTTCTAAAATCATACCACCAACCCCTCACTTCCCCACTTCCTTACTTTGTTTTTCTTCATAGCACTTACCACTATTTGTAATGTTATATATCTACTTACAAATTAATTACTTTTGGTAGTTTATAAACTCTGTAAGAACAAGACTTTACTATTTTAGATGTAACTTTCCCTTAATGAAAATTATCAATTATATTGTATTTTCCAAAACAAATGTCAGAATAGTTTTAGGAATAAAAAGACTATGGGGGCGCCCGGGTGGCTTAGTCGGTTAAGCGTCCGACTTTCACTCAGGTCATGATCTCGCGGTTCATGGGTTCGAGCCCCACGTCGGGCTCTGTGCTGACTGCCAGCCCAGAGCCTGGAGCCTGTTTCAGANAAAAAAAAAGGAATAAAAAGACTGTGAATTTGTTTATTGCAAAAGAAAGTACATTTAAAGGGTATATGTGCATGTGTGTTTTTAATAAATGACATTAACTTACTTTGTCATGTATATAATAAACATAGAAACAAAATTCTACTTCCTGGATCTGTGTGATTTTAAAGTACAGCACATTTTACTTGCATGGAGATTTTTATTCCAGAAAGGTATCAAACATGACACTCTGACAATCTGTCATTGGGATGCCTTCACTGCTTTTCTCAGATCAACTGACAAGACCTCAGCTGGGCCTCTACAAGTTGCTTAAGAACACTTCTAGAACCATCCTAATGGGCATATTCCAACTGTCACTTGGTAGAGGAAAAAAAAAAAAAAAGATCACTAAGAGATCAATCTGTACAGCGGGTCTTTTGGCAGAAAACGAGTCATATCATTCTCTCCAATTGAGCCTTTGTGGGGAAAAAGGCCTTATCAAATTCCTTGGACATGAAGTTACTGTTGGAACTATTCTCAAGCCATGCTATCTAGCACCATGCAACGAAGTTTGACTTTTGAAAGGTCAGGAGTGACCTTTCTAATGATTCAGATCATCTTATGATAAGAGGTGGAAAGGGTTAGAATACTATAAAAGCTTTGGGTCTTATCCCCTTTTGTGAGAAGAATCTGTTAGTGCCATTAACTGAGCCACAACTTCCTGATGTAATCATTAAGCAGACCAAAACTTAGATACTAACATAACCCTTGCTTACCCTAAACTAGGATTCAAAGCATGGAATGGGGTCATTCAAACTGTGGGGATAGAAGAGGAAATAGAGTGTGTAAAAGGCCAGGTGGAAACAATGTATTTATTTCTTATGAACAAATATCCATGCTTGGTGAATAGTTAAGATCAAAACATTTAGTGTCAGGGCACCTGGGTGGCTCAGTCAGTTAAGCATCCAACTTGGACTCAGGTCATGATCTCACAGTTCGTGGGTTTGAGCCCCTTGTCGGGCTCTGTGCTGACAGCTAGCTCAGAGCCTGGAGCCTGTCCTCTATGTCTCTCTCAAAAATAAATAAAACATTAAAAAAAATTTTAATAAAAAAATTAGTATCATCAAATTCAGCTTTATATATAATCTTGTGTTTATTCTTCTTTGTTGGACAAATAGAAGAATATAGATTTTCAAGAAAAAATATGCTAGCAGAGAATATACTAGTAGACATTATTTAATATGAATCCTGAAGAGAGACTGGAAGTGAGCCTCAAAGCTAAAAATATGACAGTTTTAATGCTCACTTTTTCCAAAAATGACTATACTAAGCTGAGTGGAAATCAAAATAAAACATATGCCTGATAATAAAATTAGGCTTTACTCACAGATATGATAGTATACATCTTAATTCATTTATATATCTGAAAAGTAAGAAGACTTATCTAGACAATCAAAAAGCTTTTAATTATACTCCTATATTTTATTTTAATAAATGTGTTAAAACTAATTCTCTAATGTCCATTATGAAGATCATTCTTATTTTATATTAAAGGTATATAGTGTAGACATTATAAAGTTGATGTTTCCTATGTACTTCTGTAGAAATACAAAGGTCTAATTTTGTTCCTATTCTTCAAATGTATTGAACACCTTGCTCTCTTTGTAGAATATACACTTGTTGTGACCTCCTATTTTGATGAAAGAACTAAAGCCTTTAGGAATGAAAGCTTAAATACATTTATACTATATTTTAAATTCTCTTGGTTGTTTTTGGTAACATCTCAGTAAGAAGTAGTCTCTTCAGTGGAAGAAGAGGAGAGCAGAGAGCAATAAAGAGTTTCTAATTAATTTTATATTAAAAATAGTAACTTGGCATTAACTTCTTTGTCCTCCAACTGTTAACAAAATCTTGCTTTCCACATTATGGTAATCTTGCCTTAGATTGGCAGTCATTTGTACCGTGTATGTCTCTTTAAAACTTGTAGACATGTTTATTTACCATAATTACCTGATTTTAGAGACATTAAAAAGTCAAAACTCTAATCCTTAGTCAAATATATTGGAAAACAGAAAATACATAATGGATAGAAATGTGTATTTTGATATTTGACTATATTTGCTTATATACAACATAATTGTGCCCACCCACTATGGTGTGTATATGTGTCTGTGTTTATATTTATATATCTACAAGACTGCTGAACCATAGTCATATAGGTTCTTGTAGAAAAATGTAAAACCACTGTCTACTTGACTGATTTCTGTGACTTTATTTCTCTTAAATATGGTTGGATTAAGTTGCTTAAATGTTGGCACTAAAAAAATTTGTCTCAGCATTCTTTCCTCATGATTTAAGCAGAATTGAAAACTTGGAGTCATAAAATCCAGCAAATACATCTTTTGATGAAATAATGCTTTATCTTCTTAAAGTCACGAGCTACTTTAGCTAGATCTACTGCAAATACTCAAATAATTTAAATGTCTCATTTTGGAAACACTTTTTATCTCATGTCTTTTTTTGTATCTGATACAACTTTTACATTTATGACACTTATCCTTTGACATTCTGCAGAGGCAGCATGAATTAATCATTTGAGTTTGTCCAGCAAGGGGAGAGGTGACTTACTGATGCTGTGACCTTCCATCGTGGCACATGCAAGCTGTTTCTGCAGTTACAGCACAAGAAAACATCTAACTCATTGCTGCTTTCTCAGTTCCCAGTCTCTTAAAATTCTAGGTCTTGACAGAACAGAGGTGGATTCTCTGTGTATGTAATATTGATTTTGTTACTGAACTTTCTGAAAATATAGAGGTTACTACTAACTTCAAAACAAACCGAGCCAGAGGTTATTGTCTTTGGAGAGCACGTACAAGAAATGGTTTAATAAGCAATTGTTACCAAAATTACATTTTATTAATTAAGAATCACAAGCACTTGTATATTAAAAAAAAAAAAAGAAGTCTAGCCAGAAAGTAAAAGAGATTGATTTTATGACTACGTATAATAAATAGTACAGGTCTGCTCAGAAAGGGAGAGCATTTGTTAAAGAGCATTAGTTTTTCTTTGAATGCTGTCCAGAAAACAGATTTTATGTGAAGTACTACTGGGGGAGGGGGTTCTCTCCTATCCAACTAATGGTGTTATTGACTGATTATAGGAGGTTTGTAGCTCATTTGTGTTTTCCCTTGATTTTTTTCCTGCTTTCTCCCCTTGATTTGTATCCTGTCATCTGATTCTTTGGTATCTCCCTTCAGCAAGGAAAGGAGTTTTGAATGAAGTAGATGCAATATCTGTTGATGACACAGGTTGTTTATTCAGGCAGGAGTATGAAGCTTCATCAAGGAGATGGAACTTACCAAGAGCAGAATGCACAATTCCACTCTCTTTACCTCCTTCCAATCTTGGAAGTTACGAAGAATTAAATAATGTAATGCTGTGGGATGAGTATGAGTATGAGTATAAAGCATGGAGGACCCTTCATCCTACCTTGAACTAGCTGTGCAACTCTGCTCTGCTTTGTAAAGTGAGGATGTTGGACCAGTTGATTAAAAAAAGTTATGTTTGTCTATTTTTGAAAGACAGAGAGAGAGAGTCAGAGCTCAGATGGGGGAGGGGTAAAGAGACAGGGAGACACAGAATCTGAATCAGCCTCCAGACTCTGAGCTGTCAGCGCAGAGCTCAAAGCGGGGCTCAAACCCACAAACCATATCATGACCTGAGCTGAAGTCAGATGTCCAACCCACTGAGCCACTCAGAGACCCCTGGACCACGTAATTTTTAAATTAGCCTCTAGTTCTAAGACCAGTTCTGTTCTAATGATGGGCACCAGAATTTCCTTACAGCAATTTTCTGTGCCAGGTAACATCTCTCTAAAATCTCTAAGATGTAGGACTTCATTTTACTCCAAGCTGAAATCTTGAGATCATATCCACAAAATGGATTACAACTAGTACCTATATTTTTAATGGCATTAAAAAAGATATTAGTAAATCTGGAAGTCTTTGTTTTGTAAGTTTTGTAAGTAGTATTTTGTCATTTTAGCCATATGGTGTAACTTTACATTTTTCATGTCACCATTACCAACTGTCAGTAGTAAAATGACTAAATTGGCTCAAAGTTGTGAACAAGAATCTTAATCACTACATCCACATGCTACAGATAACAAAAATGCTCCATCCACACATGTCTTTATTCTATTGTTTGTGTGCACTATGTCACCTTCAGTGTTGCCAGATTCATGTGTATTTGTGGATGGAACAGTCAATGCCTTGTGCCTGGGTGGCTCAGTTGATCATGATCTCACTGTTCCTGAGTTTGAGCCCCGTGTTGGGCTCTGTGCTGACAGCTCAGAGCCTTGGGTCTGCTTTGGATTCTGCCTCTCTTTTTCTCTGCCCCACCGCCTCTCAAACTCACTCTCTTTTTCTCTCTCTCAAGAATAAATAAATATTAAAAAAAATAGACTGCTCCCAGCAAAGAGACCATTAACATGGTGTTGGTAATAATGTTAAAACAATCCTGCTGTGTTGTTCTTCTCTATCTCATCTACATTGTTTCTTTTCTAGGGTATTCTTGAAGTTAATCAAAGGAATTTTCGTGCACCTATAAAGGTAGGAAAAGAAACTTTTCTGATTATAAATATGTTGTGTTTTAGCTTTATTGCCATGATTTATTCATCGTGTCAGACATAGCTAGAATTGATACTGTTTATCCTGAATAATCTAAATGTTTGTTACATTTACTTGTTCCCTAAACTTGAAATCACTTAACACATAGGAATTAATCATCAGTTTGAATTTCTCTTCCATACTATTACATATTACTACAGTTTATTAGTATAATTTATGTTTATAGTAGACAGAATTTATTCTTTCTTTTACATTTTTATATCACTTTTGCCATAATTTTAGGGTGGTTTCACATACCATATACAATGTTTGCATATCAAGAAGGCAATTTTTTAATATGTACATTTATGTATATTGATATATGTAATATGTTATTAGAAACTGAGATTCCTCTACCCTAATTTCATATTTTTCTTGTTATTTTAAGCCTATAATTTTTAAAGAAACAACCAAAGTAACCACAAGTATAATTAGCTACCAGTGATTTAGTAATATAAATATTAATTTGGAAGAATTTACTTCATTATTAGTTTCACTTAATATGAGTGCCAGAAAAGGTGGCCCCTTTCTTGGCTAGGACCTCTGTGAAGATAAATTTAGAATTTCTAGTCTAGTAAATACTTCTCTGATAACAGCATAATTGTAGCTATTTCAAACCCAATTGTTTAATTGTGGTGAATCATATGCAAATTGGTCAGATGAAGGTCAACCCCCACTCCCACATTCCAGTACCTTTTTTCTAAATTCAAGACAAATTGCTCAATGCCTAAAAGTGATAGAACAGTACAGATTAAAGACACAAGACAAAAACCAAAACAACAATAACAAAACCCAACAGTGGGCCAGGAGTCAGAATACTTTCCTAAAGACAGGACAGCTGGTTGCACTGATTTATACCTTTGTTCACGACCTCTGTGTTAGCTGTGTGTTTGAGGCAATAGTTTGCTCACTGCTCATGAGACTTGTGGCTGGCAAAGCATGGTGCCTCTAGGATACTAAGTTTCCTCCTCTGTAAATACATGTAATATCTTTCTTGTCCACTTGTTGAACTGAAATGAGTATGCAGTAGAACAAGAAATGTAAAATAAACGTGTGACTGCTCTGATCCCGATGGAAAGAGCATGTTCTTTATGGTGGTTTGGTTGAGTGAAGAGTGGCAGGTCTCACTGATGAGAAAGAATATCTGTGAAGCTCTGGGTGAGACCAACCGAGATACACTATAGTTGTGGAAGCTAAAGAAGTTTTTCATTTTCCCAGCTGTTACATTATATTCTAATCTATAGTTGCCTTTGTGACGAAGCATTGTATCATTTTCTCATAAATCCTTGAGGTTTTATGGCTGTATTTAATTTTCATACTTTATCAACTATGCTTTCAAAGAAAAAGATTTCTTTCCAGCCACTTAAAGCATTGAAAAGTGATAATGCAGCTTCATGAACTTGCTACATTTGTTGTTTTTATCTTTATGCAATTATTGCCAATGTTTTGGCAAATTGACAGAAATCATGAGCCTGGCTGGGTATTGATGAAAAACTATTTTGGCTTTAATACTAATAAAATTAAAATTCTGCCTTAATATAAAAGTAATTTTTAAAATAATCATTATTCACTGGAATTTGATTGTTTAACAGTTTGAATTTATATTTTCATATAATTTATAATTTTCAATAGTTTATCTTGAATTAAATCATTCATGATAATTATTGAAGAATTATTGACTTAAATTACTGAGTGTAAAAGTAGCAGCAATTTTTCTAGTTTATAGAATGGGGAAAATAGATGGTATATACTTTTACTTCTTTCGATGTAAATATTTTTATTTGAATTATTTAAAATTTAAAAATAGAGAATTATACTAAATAGAAAGTGATTTATTTCCTTCAAAGTTAACTAGTACTAAAAGTTTTGGTGAAACATTATATCCATCAAATCCTTTCCTTATGTAGATTAATATTCTTTTTTGTGTATACATATGTAAACATCAATATCAATATGTGCACATAATGCTTTTTTTTAAGTTTATTTACTTATTTTGAGAGAGAGAGAGAGAATAAGTAGAGGAGGGGCAGAGAGAGAGCGACTGGGAGAGAGACAGAGAGAATCAACTGCAGAGACCAGATGTGGGGCTTGAACTCACAAACCACAAGATCATGACCTGAACCCAAGTCAGACACATAACTGACTGAGCCAGGTGCCCCACATAATGCTCTTTATGCAGAGAGAGTGGGTCCAAGGACCCAGAGAGGGATCCCACAGAACCAGCCAAGAGGGTCCTTGGCTTCACACAGGATAGAAATCAAACATGAGCCAGAGAAAGTGGAAACAGAGTTTATTAAATAGCATAGTGACAGGTATAGAATAGCAGATGGAATGTCTGGGAGACTCAGAAAGGAAAGCAGAATGAGTTTCGTTATTTCTTTGGGAAAGGGGTTTATGCTAGAAAAGGGTCTTGGGTACATGTTCCTCTAGGAATCCAGAGTAGGGTCTAATTAAAGGCAAGTGTCAGATGAACAAATAGGTATAACTCCATAAATTACCGAAGGTGAGGTATTGATGCCAGTGTCAGCTAAGGTTGGTTTGAAGCTAATGCACTAGAATATGTTTGGGCTTTAGCTCTTGTTAGGTGTTATCAGGTATTTCGGGCCTAAGACAAAACTCAGAGAAAGACTAACTTTCTGGCTTCCCCCTTGAAATGGGAACAGAGCTTATTTGGCTTTTTCAGAAACAAAATATTGAGCATGAGTAAAAATTTAGCAGAAAAACAGCAGAGATGGAGCCTTTCTTTTTTTTTTTTTTTTAAATTTTTTGCTTATTTCTGAGAGAGAGACAGAGAGAGAGAGACAGTGTTAGCAGAGGAGGGTCAGAGGGAGGGAGATACAGAATCCGAAATAGGCTCCAGGCTCTGAGCTGGCAGTCAGCACAGAGANTTTTTTTTTTTTTTTTTGCTTTTTAATGGTGAGCTTCTTTTCAAGCCACTATATGTTATCCATTTCATCCTTTTTACTGGGTGCATGTTAGACAACTTTTTCCCATTTACCTTGATTTATTTAATATATCCTCTAATCTTTTAAATTTTAATTCTATACCCAGTGATCATCACAACAAGTGTACTCCTTACTTCCCATCAACAATCCACTCACCCATCCATCCATCTACTTCCCCTCTGATAGCCATCAATTTAGTCTCTATAGTTCACATTCTGCTTCTCGGTTTGTCTCTCTCTCTCTCTCTTTTCCCCCCTTTGCTCATTTGTTTTGTTTCTTAAATATCACATATGTGGGGAATCACATGGTATGATCTTCTCTGACTGACTTATTTTACTTAGCATTGTACTCTAACTCCATTCATGTTATTGAAAATGGCAAGATTTCATTCTTTTTTATGATTCAATAATATTCTATCGTGTATATATACATATCTTCTTTATCCATTCATTAATTAGTGGACACTTGGGCTGCTTTCATATCTTGAGATTTCCCCTGTTTCCATATCCTCACCAGCACCTGTTGTTTCTTGTTTTGTTAATGAGTTATATTGAGCATCTTTTCATGTGTCTGTTAGCCATCTGGATGTCTTCTTTGGAAAAATGTCTATTCATGTCTTTTGCCCATTTCTTCACTGGATTATTTGTTTTTTGGATGTTGAGTTTGGTAAGTTCTTTATATATTTTGGATACTAACCCTTTATCAGATATGTCATTTGCAAATATCTTCTTCCATTCCATAGGATGCCTTTTAGTTTTACTGACTGTTTCCTTAGCTGTGCAGAAGCTTTTCATCTTGATGAAGTTCCAATAGTTCATCTTTGTTTTTGTTTCCCTTGCAAAAGTCCCATGTCTAGAGACATGTCTAGTAAGAAGCTGCTACAGCCAATGCTAGAGAGGTTGCTGCCTGTGTTCTCCTTTAGGAGTGTAATGGTTTCCTTTCTCATATTTAGGTCTTTTATCCAGTTTGATAAACTGATAAAATGATAAATGATAAAATGATGGATAAATGATATCCATCATTTTTGTGTATGGTATAATAAAGTGGTCCAGTTTCATTTTCATTTATTTATTTATTTATTTATTTACTTATTTACTTATTTATTGAGAGAGCACACATGAGGAGGGAAGAGGGACAAAGGAAGAGAAAGAGGGAAAGAGTCTTAACAAGCTCATGCCCCGTGCGGAGCCCAACATGGGGTTCAGTGTCACGACCGTGAAATAATGACCTGAGCTGAAATCAAGAGTCAGATACTTAACCAACTGAGCCACTCAGGTGCCCAAGTTTCATTCTTTTGCATGCTGCTGTCCAATTTTCCCAACAGCACTTGTTGAAGACATTATCTTTTTCCCATTAGATATTCTTTCCTGCGTGTCAAAGTTTAATTGGCCATATAGTTGTGGGTTCATTTCTGGGTTTTGTATTCTGGTCTCTTGATCTATGTGTCTGTTTGTCTGCCAGTACCGTACTGTTTTTGATCACTACGGCTTTCTAATATAACTTGAAGTCCCAGTTGTGATGCCTCCAGCTTTGTTTTTCTTTTTCAAGGTTGCTCTGACTATTTGGGGTCTTTCATGGTTCCATACAAATTTTAGAATTGTTTCTTTCAGTTCTGTGAATAATGCTATTGATATTATGATAAGGATTGCATTAAATGTGTAGATTGCTTTGGGTAGTATATATATTTTAACAATATTTGTTCTTCCTATCCAAGACCAAGGAATGTCTTTTTGTTTCTTTGCGGTGTCTTTGATTTCTTTCATCAGTGTTATAGTTTTCAGAGTACAGGTCTTTCACCTCTTTTGTTAGATTTATTCCTAGGTATCTTGTTTAACCATTTTTTTTTTGAAGTGAAACTTTAAAATAGAGATGGGCACCCGGGTGGCTCAGTCGGTTAAGCATCCAGCTTCGGCTCAGGTCATTATCTCATGGTTTGTGAGTTAGAGCTCCGCATTGGGCTCTGGGATGACAGCTCAGAGCCTGGAGCCTACAACTTGCTTCGGATTCTGTGTCTCCCTCTCTCTCTGCCCTCCCTTGCTCACTCTCTGTCTCTCTGTCTCTCAAAAGTAATTGTTAAAAAATTTAAAAAAAAACTTTTAAAATAGAGATAGCTTTTCTTAATAATGCTTTTGGCAAACTTATACAAAAAAATAATTCCCATTTGTACTTTGAATCAGGAGATTAAGGAATGAAGAAAAAGTCTTACAGTAAAGAAGCATAAAACACATTATTAGGTAAGTGCATATAAAAAATCAGGGTAGAGGAAAGCTAATAATAGCAATTTTCATGCAGCTATCTTGTAGATGTGTAAAACCAAAATTCTACTCATTTTTTCAGGGTTCACCCCACATGATATTTCCTTCCATGTGCATTCCAAGAGACTCTCCCCTACATCCTCACTCTCACCTGTTGTCTTACATCCCCATAACACTGGTGAAAAAGTGTTACACCTCATTACATTACGTCAGATATAAAAGTTCATCTTGCATCTATCTTTTTTTCCTACTAGCCTGCTAACCCATAGAGGGTAATGACTATATGCTATTTACCTTTGAACCTCATAAATGCTGAATCAATGGTCTTTCAGTTAAATTGGATTGAAGTAGGAGGAAGCAGAGGGATTAGGCAAAAATGTTTAATCTTACCAAAATTTTTTAAAGTGTCCCTTTCTGCCTTTTTATTATCTCTGGCATTAATAATAATCAGTGCTTGTGAAAAGAGATCAAATAATATAAACACATGGTTTTTGATATATAATGAAAATTACTTTAAATCAAATTTTAATGATTTTTTGTGATGTTCATGCTCAAAAGCATAACTACAAGTCAAATATTGCAGAAAAGTACTTATGAATGTATGAAAAAATATTTGTATGGTCAACTTACACATTACCTCATAGGGGCCTAAAAAGAGTTTGCTAGCCTTAAAGCACTCTACATATGTAAAACATTATTTTTGTAATAAAAATGCAATAATAGAGCTGACTCTATGGATTACTAATACGAATGGTTATTTGCAAAATTAAAGTAATAAGTGAAAGAATTCTTTATGTGAATTCTGTTAGAAGAAAGGGAGTATTGTTTTTAGTACTTTGTATAATGCAAGTTGCTACTCATGCCATTTAAATGAATCTTTACCATGGTATCAACCAGCATAAGTAGAGTTATTCATAGTTGGAATTATGCTTGAAGGAATCGGATTCCATAATAGTCTGAATTTGGTGGAATTTTAAATTTCAAATATTTGAACAGATTTACAAGAACAATTTCCATTACAGAACAATTAAAAATTAGTGGGCATAAAAGTATCTTTTGAAACTCATTATAATGCCAAGTGCATGATAGTTTTCCTCCTGCTCCACTATCCCCAACTTTGACTTCACATGTTTTTTACTGGACAAGTTGGGAAGGAGGAAAGTATCCTGGTCAGTCTTAAAAAAAATTTTTTTTTTTAGCTCATTGCTGACCTTTTTAAATTCAGAGCTTGAAACGTAGTATTCTGAAGTCGTACTTCTGCCCTCTTTATTCTCAAAGCACTCTCAGTCATTGTTACCTATTTGGCCAAGACTGGATATGCAAGTACCTCAGGACTCACACATACAACAAAAGTGAATGTTTTCATTCATTTTAATAACAAACAAATTATCAGACAATAGGAAGTGTTGTGAACTGGGGAACAAGTTATCATATACTCAACATACAAGAGCTACTTCTACTCATTCCAATCAAATTTTCTAGTCCATTATATGTTCTAGTGGCCATAACTTCTGGAGGTATAAACAGTTGGATACTAGAATTTTTGTATAAAATATCACAGTTTTGGAGTATTAGATTTTTTTAATTGAAAATAAAAGGAAACCATGTGAGGAGTTAAGATGTGCCTTAGGTAGGCAATTTGCTAACTTTGCATGGATAAACTGAAATTTTTGACCAATCAATAAATGAATTATAGGGGCGCCTGCATGGCTCAGTCGGTTAAGCATCTGACTCTTGGTATCAGTTCCTGTCATGATCTCATAGTTCGTGAGATCAAGCCCCACATTGGACTCTGTGCTGATGGCATGGAATCTGTTTGAGAATCTCTCTCTGCCCTTCCCCTGCTGTCTTTCTATCAAAATAAATATTTTTAAAAAGTAAATCTACAATAAAAAATGAAATGAGTCATAGACTTCTATAAGAAATAGATAAAGGGCACTCTAAACTTGTTCTCTCTTGTCCATTAGAAATTTCATATAATATTTTAAGGAGGGCTATAGTAATAGTGATAAATATGGAAACCTACCAGATAAGCCTTTTCTATCTATCTCTGGATTCCAGAAACCAGAAAGGCCAGAGGAGGGAGAGCAAGGGTGAACCGAGTAAGCTAAGAAGGTGTTAAAATATATTATGATATGCTAAAAGATGATCGCTAAGAAACATCATTTTCTAGACACTTTTATCTGACTCCCAACTAATATCTGCAACTAATTTATTAACATCTTTTCTTATTTTCAAGATTTTCGCAAATATTTTATCTCATGAATCTTAAAAGGAAATGATGAATTGGGGCATCTGGGTGGCCCAGTTAGTTAAGCATCTGAGTCTTGATTTTGGCTGAGGTCATGATGTCACAGTTCATGAGATCAAGCCCTGTGTTCATGAGATCAAGATCTGCACTGCAGAACCTGCTTGGTATTCTCTCTCTCTCTCTCTCTCTCTCATGATAAGTAAACATTTTTTAAAAAAAGGAAATGATGAATAAAGATGATAGATCAAAAGGAAGTCAAACTCATGGCAAAAATAAAAATTAAACTTGCAAATCCTGTCACATAATTACTAAGTAAACATGGATCCAGTTGATCCTGATTTGTTTTACAGTCTGACCTATTTAAGATTTACTCCCTTTTTGAGATCTCTCCTGCTTTCCTTCTGGGCAACTCACTCTTCCCTCTTCTATTTCAACACTTTGTTATGCTAACACACACTTCACTGCACTTAGTGGTATTTAATTGCAGTTGCTCACATATCTTCTTCCCAAATAGAATTAAGAATCTTGAGATGAGAAGCAGTATCTTTAAATTTTTTTATGAAAACTATCATATACCTGTATAAAATTTATAAGTACAGCACAGAAAGCCATTTGGAAATATACTGCCAACCTTTGTCTCCTCATAAACAAAGACATTTTCCACATAAGGACAATAAAGTCATCCTTATGTCTCTGGTCTCAGGTGTTAAGGACTCAGTTATCCCCAAGTCTTACCCTCCAAATCTGTAAGGAATAAATTCCTGTTGCTTAACCCACATAGTGTATATTTTGTCATAGCAGTTTGAGCTGACTGATAGATGCTTCAGGAAATTAACATTGATACATTACTACCATCTAATCCTCAGATTCCATTCCACTTTTATCAGTTGTCCAGATAAATTCCAACTGCTATCATTTAGAATGTAAGAATTTGTTCCCAAACGATATATCTCCTTCTGTAATCATGTTTTAATGTCTCTGTAAGTGTAGAAAAGTTCTTCAAAAATTTTTGAAGATTACATTCTGGTTGTTTTGTAGACCTTTAATTTGGGTTTCTCTGATGTAGGGACCATATAAGTTGTGCTCAATAAATGCTGGTTGAGGAATAAAAACCTATACTGGAAAACTGACACTGAATCACTTGGGTAATGCTAATAGTAAATATTTCAAAACTTTAAAGAGAAAAATAGAAAATATGTCCATAATGGGAAAAAAAAGTCCCAACACCACCAAACTCTGGGGTCTTCTTTGTAACAGTATAGAAGTATGTTCTTTAGTTTATTTAGTGAGTATGCATACATTGGCCACTGTGTAAGTTAACGCTAGTTTCATTACAGCAGTGTTTCTCAAAGCATGGTTTGTGGACTGTTTCCAGTTTATATGCTATTTCTGGTTCATGATGACATAGTAGAGAAATTGGGAGTAAAGACTTAGAAATCTTTTTAGCATGTTGACAAAGTAATTCTATTTCTGCTGAATCTAATAATTCTAAAGTTATAGATTAGATATGTTTTTATGACTTTTTAATTCAGTTTATCTAGTAGTAAATTTACATTGTATCTACCATAATCTCTAATCCACAATGGGCTAGACATTTAAATTGTAGTCATTTACCCCAATTTTTGGTCGTTTCCATCAGAGTAGAGTGGAATAAATATGAGCTAGAATATAATGGGACTTGATCAGGGACCTGAAGAATGAATAGGATCTTTCTACTTTATAAAAAAGTGGAGAAATGACAATTCAAGCATAATAAAGTGAAAAAGTATGAATATGTATTGTGAGTGCATGTGTGTGGCTGTGTGCAAGTGTGCACTTGTATCCGTGCTGTGTGTGTTGAGTTGGTATCAAGAGACAGGAGCCTTAAAAGATGGTAATAGCTCATGATTCCAATACTGGGTGGTAGTAACTCCTTCCACATCTGATTTCATTGCATCCTGAGCATTGAGTCCACTAGTATTCCCCTACATAGAACATTTTCTTGTTTTCCCTTTCCTTTATGAACTCATTTTCTGTCTCAGCCACCTGAAACCTAGAATTCCCATTGCTGGCAAAACACAAAGAAGTTCCTCTGACCAAAAAAAAAAAAAAAAAAGGCCAATGCTAATACCACTTCTAGATGACAAAGCTTAGGCACAGTTTCCAAATATTTATATAAAGAGTGATGAGATGTAAATAGAAAAGAAGAAAAATGATGTGAGAAAGAAAGCACCAAAATAAAAAATAATAATGATGGGAGGGACCTGAAAGGAAGGAAATATGTGATTGCATTACGTTCCATTTACATTGGCAATCTTCAATTTCAGCAACATTTGACTCAGTTTAAAACATATTTATTAAGCAATAGTCATGGACCAGACATGATGCAGAAAATGAAAAGAAGAATAAAACATACGAACTTGCCCTGCAATGACCACAGTGATAAGCAAACATGTTTTTCGTGTAGTGATTGAGACATTCACTGGGATATCTGTAGGTATAGAAGACAGGTGTTAGACCAGCCTCTCAGGTGTCTTGGAAGAGATGAGGACAATGAAAGGTCTTGATGAAAATTAAGCTAGATTGGAAAGGCAGAATGGGGAAGGAACACAATCTGATACTCAGCATTTAATCCAGTAGCTGGTACACTGTTGGTGCTTAAGAAATAGAAGTTGAATGAATGAACAATTTAATTCATTGAAATTAGCTGACCAGCCAGAGGTAAACACAACTCTAGGAAGAAGAATTAGACAGAGTTATGAAAGCACAATATAGCAATGCTGAGTAGGGGGAAAGAAAAAATCTGCAGCCTTTTGCAGTGGAATAATTGTATAACAGAGAGGTGCGTATGGAGAATGGAGACATTAAGTAGAAGCCAGGTGATAGAGACATTTCTCTGCAGTGCTAAGGGCCCAGGCGTTATCTACGGGTAATAGGAGCAAGACATTGTAAATTGTATTGTAGTATGAGTATAGGTGACTAAGTGCAGGGGAGAAGGACAGACACAGTGATACTAATTAGGAGTCCATTTTACTAGTCTTAGCAAGTAAAGACAGACATAACATAGAGCAATAAAAGAAGGAAATGGAGAATAGAGGAAGGGCATTTGTGCACAGATTCAGGAATCCATCGAGAAGTAGAAACAGTGGAACTTCTCAGTTAATTGGTAGTGTAAGGGGAGAGGAGTCAATCACAGTGTGAAGAAAAAGAATGAAAGCTTTAAAGATCCCCCATATTTATGACTTGAGTTCCTGGATGGTGCTATCCTAAATAGAGCTAACGTATATCAGAGGACAAGTAAATATTTGGAAAGCAGGGAGAGACATAAGAAGGAATCCAGTTTTAGACATGAAATGTGAGGTGCCCATTGAGGAAGAGAGGTCAAAACTGGAGAAGAGTGTGCATATATTTTTGTATGTATTTATGTTTATCTGTTACAGGTATGCCTATACAGCAAGGTTCTATATGTCAATTCTGTCCACACAGAATCATGTGAAAGCTTTATTTTCTCATTGACTTATTGCTGTCAAATTAACTTATTGCTTGAATATATCATTTGAGACTCTAGTAATTCATTCCATATTTCAAAATGTACCACAGACAGAGAAAAATGCTGTAGCTTAAAACTGGTTCCAGACTTGAGAAAGCATCATGCGTCTCTACTACCAAAGCAAAGAGGGAAACTGGGCCAATTACATGCCTGAACCTGTTTCAGTCTCAATTACCTGGATTATTGATGCAGAAACAACCTTTGTGCCTAATTTACCCTTATAATTGCCTTAGTTTTCTGCTTTGCCTTGCTTCTAGGCATATTTTCATGTTCTACTATTATTAGAAAGGAAAATTCAGTTCCTGTTTTGGTGGTTTCAGAGAAAACATTTAAAATATATTTTAAAATCCAGAGCACTAGCATTATAAGCCTCTGTATTTAGAGAGCAATATACTGAGCAAAGGGAAAACCTTAACCAGTATTTACCTCATTGTCATCATGTGATAGTTCTATTACCTCTTATTCCTTTTCACAACAAACCTCAGGGACTCAGTCTTATCAGTAGTGACCTTTGAGCATCTTCTGATTTCAAACATTCAAAAAAAAACCAAATAGATTCTTGAACTAATCCATATATTCGAATCATTGTTGTGAAGGCCTAGGTCGCCAGCCAACTCAAGCACCTGCAGTGAAACTCAAAGTGGATAGTCAGTTGGAAGAGAATATTTATCCTTCAGTCTCCTAACCACACATTCAGTTTTTCCAAATAGCAGTCCAAAACTTATGGATTTCAACTAAATGGAGACATTAACAGAATAGCTGTCATTATGTCCTTAAAACTTCAACCATAATACCCACTCAGTAATTTTTTTCATCCTAGTTAATGGAAAAGCCAGGATGGTAAAGTAGTGGATGAATAAATTATGATTTTTCTCAAATTACCTTTTTGGATTATCTTTCAAGAAAAGTAGACAAAATATATGTGATGTCACTCCTTTTGCTCTGCACCTGATGAGCACAGATGTTACGTTTTAGTAGTCAAATTCATTATCTATTTAAAATATATAGAATCTAAGGGCGCCTGAGTGGCTCAGTTGGTTAAGCGTCTGACTTCAGCTCAGGTCATGATCTCACAGTTCATTGGTTCAAGTCCCGCGTCGGGCTCTGTGCTGACAGCTCAGAGCCTGGAGCCTGCTTCAGATGCTTCTCCCTGTCTCTTTCTCTGCCCCTCTGCCACTCTCTCTAAAAAATAAATAAACATTAAACATTTTTAAATATATAGAATCTAAAAGGAATGAATGTAAGTTGAGTGTTTTAAAACTCAGAAATATTTAATATTTAACAACCCAAATTTATAAAGCATACAGGTAGTTTTCCCATCATTTAGTTTCATCTGTTCAGGTGTGTATTCATTTGTGGATTTCATCAATCAGTATTGCTCATGTCATACGCTGTATACTAGACTCACAGGTATAAGTGAGATCATCTGTCCTCAGAGGGATGCATCACAGATCTAAGAGACAGAGGATAGCCTTTCAACCTAAATCAGAGCCAAAAACCTTAAAGTATGGCTTCTCAGAGAAAGGGGCAATAGGGGAAGATTTGAAGAGTTAGATAGACTGACAAGATGGAAAAGCGAGTGCCAGGTACCATAAACGAATATGGATGACAGCAAAAACACACTTGAGGAATAACAGTACAGCCTTTGGAATGCAAAGGGTAGGTAGGGGAGGAGCAAGACAAATTAGCATGCTCCAGACCACAAAAGCTTTGAATACAATGCTAATGACTTTGAATTAAGTTCTGAAGATAGGAGAGAATAAATGAGGCAATTTAAGAATTGGCATGAATGTATATATTTTTTTAGTATGGTCTCTGGAAGTTTTTGCAAATGTGAAAGCTAAGTAAATTGATCAAGTAAAAAGGGTTAAAAAAGGAGAGTGATCAATGAAGAAAAAAATGAGAGAAGATATAGTTGCATTAGTTATTCAGAAGATATTTTAGCTATCAAATTGACAATATTTTACCATTCATGTGTGGGTGGTTAACACTACCTAGACAGTGTTAACTTCGATAACTCCCAAGTTTTGCAGGGAAGGTTGGGTAGATGACAATGGCATTAACAGAATAAAAAAAAACAAATTGAAGGAAAGATGAGTTCAGTTATGAACATGTTGAGAATTTAACGTGTTTGAGAAACATTCAGTTAGTTATGTAAGTAGACTATTGAACACATAAATCTGGCCCTTAAGACAAAAACCTAGTATAAAGAGTGAATTGGGTATAATCAGCAGAAAGATGTAGGTGCAAGTTAATTCACTGATGTAAATAGGGTAGTCCTGCAATATATTAATGGCAGGGAGTGAACAGAAGTTGAAACCATGGTGGACTAGTGGATTACGTGAATTATAAATGTAGGACTCATATGACAGAACTCTCATAATGTCTTTGAATACTAATGTGAGATGATTTCCTTAATAGATGCCTTATATTTTGAAAGACAAGGATCTAAAGTCTAGGAAAAATCTTTCCAAAATGAAAGGAAGAGCACCCAACTGTTGGTATTTGTTCTAGTTCTGAAAATCTTATTTTTAAACTGTCCACTTTATATTTTGATTCACAGATGTTCAAACCCACCCTGTTCAACTGTGAGCACAAAAACATCATCAAAATTTACACTGTACTCAGGATCTTACTTCTTCCTATCAGATTTTTTGTTTTTTTAATAATTTATGGCACCCAACTCACTTAAGAACAACCTTCTCAGAGTGTGAAATTTTCAGTGATCTAAGTCACTTAGCAATGGTAATGTTGTCCTGCATTAGCTCATCAGAAATAATGCCAATAGCATAAAAATAAATGGGAGCAAAAATAAATTAAGTATTTGATCTTAATGTATTGCTCAACTCTCATTTTGTCTAATGTCACCTTCATATGAATTACCATAATTAAGATGAATGATTTCCTTATCTAACATTGTAAAACAATTATAGAAAGGTTAAATGACCACAGAAAGAAACATAGTTTGGGAAGGCATTTTTTGAGGGGGAATTAAATAGGTTTTAGGTGACTATTAAATCATATAAAATATATTTTAGGTTAACATTTTAGTCAAGCTATATTCAACTTTTAATTAGACCTATACACATTAGTAAGATCTCTGTGGGATCAATATTAGTAAGACGATGTAAGATGAATCAATTCTGTAGTCTTGAAGTTTTGTAGAATTAATTATTACTCAGATTTTACTGTATTTTATCATTATCAAGATATTATTCAAGTGAATCAATAAACTTTTATCAAAACTAGAGATAAAACTTAATTACTTGATTGGATAATGGATTTTGTTTAATTTATGGTGTCAGAAAATTTATATCATTATTTTCATTATTTTATTGTAATCATCATTAAAAAACATATATATATATAAAACCACATCCAAATCATAAACAGATAAAGCCTGTCTTTTATAATAGTCATTTCCACATAAAAAAATGAGTTTTTTAGAAATTCACGTCACAAACAAAAACAACATATTATCATTTGCGATCATTTGAAGATCAGTCATTTCTCATGAATATATTGGATGAGTTAATCCTTTATCAGTTCTGATCCTGACCTCTCATTCTCTTTCCTACCCATCCTTTTTTCATTGGTAGAATGTTTCCTTGACCAAACAGTCACATATAGTTCTGTCCTTTGTATGGTCAATAAATACCAAGAGAATTTGCAGTGCTTTCAAAAGAGAACCCCCCTTTTTTCTAACCTTCTAAAGGAGGAGATTCAAAGCAAAAACAAAAACACTCCCTTTCTAAGTTCTAAAGTTCTCATAAGTTGTTTGAGGAATCTGACCTTGAGGATTGCAAAGAGACAGGGGATGGGGGAGGGAAGAGTGGAGTGCAGGGAAAGCCGAATTGGGGAGAAGAGGGACAGTATGGTTGTTTAATGAATGCTGTATTATGTCATCCAAGGCTGGTGTTTTCATGAGTTTCTTGATGCAATATGTAATTAAAGTAAGTGTTTGCTTATTTTAATATTGCTCCAGTCTACTTTTAGCAAGAAGCTTGTGTCCAATTTTATGGAATTTATCTTTAATTTAGTATCCAAAAATAAATCACTCCTTAATTTAACTACTAACATATTTTTGCAGCTTAGAATTTCATGAGCAAGAAAAAAAAAGTTTGTATATTTAGCATCAATAATCCATTAGGATATGGAAGTTTTTGTCATCCTCGGCTTAAAATAAGAAATTCATGTATTCGTAATACGAGACAAAAACGTGTTAAGAATGCTTTTGACAAAAATTGCATTAAGAAAAAGAAATGCTTTCTTTGCAAAAATTAGACCTTTCCTCTTATAGCCACATGAATCAGATCTTGACTTTTTTGAAGGAAGCATTTTTGAGATGTTTATTTTCTCATTTATCAACTTACATACACATCTTTCTTCTTTGACACTTTCATTCCATTCAGCCAGATCTAACTCAGTTTTTCCCAGATTCATGGCCAGCTTCTCGTTACTCCTTTGAGATTTCCGTTATAATTACAAGATATCCTTCATTTTTCCCCCTGATAGCCTTCCCTCTACAATTTGCAGACATTGGCCTCACCACCTTCTCCAACATAGGCTTTTTTCTTCAGCCTTCTTCCTTCTGTCTCTACGCTGTCCCTACTCTGCATGTCCCTATCCTTGCCTCAGTGTACTGCGTGGGCAGGGCCCCCTTTAGGCATGTCCACACTCTCCTCTGTAAATCCCACTCCATGCTTAGACATCAAGCAGAGCAATTCACTACACTTATTTAGTATCTAATGCTTCCTAATATTTTATAAGCTGAATAATTTTTGTGTTCCCAGAAGCAACCTCATGATGACAGGTATGTTCTAGATGCTCAATATCTACTTAGTACATGAATAAATGGATAGTCCCATCATCCAGAAAAAAAAAAAAACGATTATTCACAATTTTATCCAATTTTTTTTCAGTTACTGTTTAGTTTTTGTGAAATATATGTATTTTTAGTTAATATCTAAACACATTTTGGGGTGCCTGGGTGGCTCAGTCAGTGAAGTGTCCCAACTCTTGGTTGCAGCTCAGGTCATGGATCTCAAGTCCTGCTAAGGGCTCTGTGCTGGCAGCATGCAATCTGCTTGGGAGGCTTTCTTTCTCTTCCTGTCTCTCTCTGCTCCATAACTGCTCATGCTTTCCCTCTCTCTCAAATAAATATTAAAAAACAATTTTAAGTAAATACATTTTACCTGCATTTATCACTGTTTTAATATTAAATCAATAAGTAATTTCTCATGAAATAAAATTTCTTTGTAGGTAAAAATTTTACAGGGGCTCAATATCTTATTTCACATATATATCAGACTCCCATTTTATAGAATATCTGTATTTTAATTTTTTCCTCTGGATATATTTCTAGAAGCAGAATTATTATAATCCTGCAATTTAAAACTTTTGATATATTTTGTAAAATTTCTTTCCAGAAAGATAGTACCAAATTATATTACCATGAGAAATTTGCAAGACTTCCAAAT
Organism: Crocuta crocuta; assembly: GCF_008692635.1. Taxonomy (NCBI): domain Eukaryota; kingdom Metazoa; phylum Chordata; class Mammalia; order Carnivora; family Hyaenidae; genus Crocuta; species Crocuta crocuta. The sequence goes on along the minus strand of NW_027530330.1, from coordinate 2,593,699 downwards.
TCACCTCTTTCTTGCCAATATTGGAAAATCTTATGATGTTTAATGTTGGCTAATTAGATAAGCATAAAAATTTGCAGTTTATCATTTTAAACTAGATATTTTTTCATTTATACTAATTAGTGGATAAAGTTTTTATAAGAGTTTTCCACCTTCCTGTCTTCCCACTTTTTGCCTTTAATCTACTGCTACCACAGTGCTACCTATAACTATAGTACATCCTGACCACGTTGTGTAGAGAATAACAACAATTCTTAGTAATCCACAAAGTAAACTCCAAATTCATGGTCCAGAAACTATCACTTTACAATCCAGTCAGAATTTCCTTTTTCCTCACTAAATTTCTCAACTCCACTTCACATACCTTATAATGATGTCAAACTGGTATAGTTCAGTCTCTTTCCCCATAAAACCTTTCCCTCATTTCTAACAACTGAAATCCTACCTATGGCTTAGCATTTGATAAATATGCCCTAACATTTATATGGGATCCCTGTCTATGTAATATTGTATTTAGTTCTCTGTTTCTTGTTCTCAGTATTCAGTTTTGTTCAAAAAGTCCAATACTGCCACTTCAAAAGACTCTGAGAGAATATTCTACTGTAGTAAGGTTTAATTACAAAACAGTAGACCCTTTGTAAATCTTGTGTTTCAAAATAACCTCAGATCTACCTATCTAGCACTTCCCAGTAATTTTTATCATATTTGGTTGCTGAGTCTTTAAAAAATAGCTTCAAGATATATAAGTGTTACATATTTGAGGCAGTTAAGATGATTTAAAATAATTTACATATGGTGGTTATGTCCTATATGAGTGTACGTTTAAGTTTAGTTTAAAAATTTTGCAAAGTAACTTTGAGTAACTGTCACCAAATGGGAGTTATTAAACTCTATTTAATTTTGTAGCTTTCTTGAGATTCATGTGATTCATTTTTGATAATCTGCCTTCCATTCAGCCAAACACATGTTTCTTCCCAAAGAAAAAATTAAGAACATAATAATCAAAATATGCACTCACTTTACAAGTTAATTATTGATGGAAAAATAGAATAAGTGATTTGATAATCAGTTCCATTGGCTTTTGCTTGAAGCTGTAACCAAAACCTGGAAAATGAATCGAGAGTTTTTTCTTCCATCTGTTAATATCACCTGTCTCATTTGGTGTATATTTATATTTACATTTGCATGTATATTTATATCTTATTTAGCATAGTATTTGCAACTAGTGATCAGTAAACTGTGGCAATCCTCTTAATAACCGGTGGTAGTCTAATTATAAACACTATATATAGAAAATCAGTCAGTAATATTTAAATTATTTCATTTTTTTAAGTAACTCTATGAAGTAGACTTGCTATTTCTCTAATCTAGGTAGAATTTGAATTTTTTAAAATGTTTATTAATTTATGATAGTGGGCTAAAAGAAAGTATAGTTATTGGTTTAGTTGAATTGAGTAAAAACTAGTAAAGATTCTTAGGTCATATACTGGGTTACTAGGACCAACATTTATTAATGAATTTGAAATATAAGATGTAATTATCAATTAACCGTGATATAGAGAATTGATTATTTTTATATTATTCAGCTTAATTCATCAAAATACATAAGATGTCTTTTTGGCAAAAAAAATCACTTTGGCTTTCTGGTTAGGCACTTTGTTTTCAGAATCTTCAAACATCTCAGTCAAACAAAGTACAATTCCAATAGTCTTCAGACCACACAAATAGTGCAATGTTCAATACTTGATTTAACAAAATAGAGGCATCAGCACTCACAGTTTTGATTCTTTACATATTGACCAGGCTCGTTAAGGCAAAAGATCAAAGACACTTTTTTTAAAAAGGAAAAAAGGAAACCTCCATGCTAGAGAAATGGGAAAAGCTGAGTTTGAAATTAAATCCTGAGCTTCATAAGCTGGCTTTTCAACAGTTCAAACCTCAGTTTTTTGCTTTAGCTCCCATTTGAAACAAAATGAAATCTGCCAAACCTAAGTGCTATGTGTTGCTAGTTTTTTTTGGTTTCTGCATAACAGCATTTCTCTTTTTAATCAGCCAGTCTCTTGCTTTTATTATTTTCTTTGATCTCTGTTCTCTTTTAATTTTCCTCTTTTTCTGTGTAATCAGTTTTTCCCATCACCCTTTTCCTTCACCCTCCTCTGAAAGCTCACACTTGAATCTAATGATTAGACCTTATAGCAGTATAAAACTTTGCTTGATAGAAGCATGCATAGACAAAACTGTGGACGCTTCTCAGTATCTTCATCCAATTTCCACTCTACTGATTTATGAAACTCTGGTAGATGAAGTTTGAGTAAATATTTTCCATATACATACCATCTCCTAATTCTCAGTACCAGCCTGGAGTGTTGGTTACCTATACTCTTATCTTTGACAATTGTTGATTATTAGAATCCTTTCCTATTTCTCAGAAAAGTGAGTTTCCATCTTTAAATTATATGTGTCTAGCGCTTTCATCTGATACCACTATGAATTACTTTTGCTTTATTACAGAAAGAGATCTTATGTAGGAAATTAGTTCTGGAGTCATGGAATATAGAAACATCTGAGAGCCTAAGTATACTGGGAAGTCATCTGGCTAGGTGGCACCAAACCACAGTACTTCGGACCACACAATGTACTTCATCAACTCTTCAGTTAAACTGGCCATTGTTTTTAATCCTATAGCCAAAAACAAATGAGAATATAACCGATCCAAAATATTTTAATTTTTCACTTTTGGGTTGGTAGTTTTGGCATCCGACACTTATGCTTTAATCATAGAAATGCCTTTCTTATAGAGGGATAGAGGATGCCAGCTAACTAGAGCAAATCAAATAATTTTTTTTCAAGTTGAACAGAGCATTCATGCAGATACTGTGGCAAAAAGACTAACACTCATCTCAAAGGACAGTGTCTTTTGGCCAACACTACCATCCTCTATGCTTTGACACTTGGAAATGGTAACTGAATTCATAAGACAAAACTAAACATTGCCCTTCCTAATGTGAGGAGAGTATGAAATAGAGCTCACAAAATGAAATTCATGAATATAATTATGTGCAATATAGCTGGGGAAAAAAACAGACTCATTACTGTACTAAGTCAATGATTTGAGTTTCAGGCACCAGTATATTTAGTTCATTAAAGGGATAATTTGGGTGTAGTCAATTCCAGGGAAATGGATGCCTTCATATTACTGAACTTGGGTTTTCATTAAAAGGCTGCTGAGCTGGACATAGGTTAAGAAAGGGGACTGTTAGGCATTGCATCATTAATTGAGATTTTTTTTTCAGGGCAGATGAAACAAAGAAGGATTGGTATAACTTCTCTTTTTAATGTTGACATAGGCATAGCAGTTATTTTAGAAAATTAAGAGCAGGAAAAATAGAAATATAATTTTAATTTACCACTGAAGTAATTTGAAGAAGTAAAAAAAAGATGTATTTTAGATTATGGAGATTTCTTGATTTATTTCTGTGTCTTCGGAGCCTTTCCTATGCAGTTAAGTTATATAAAAGATAAAAAGTAGCCCTGTATTCAACAAAGAAACCGACAACACACCTCTTTTTTTTTATTGCTGTTTTTTGAAAATGGATTATTTTAATTTGAGGTGAGAAAAAAAATCGTCTTTCAGGAAATAATCCTACAGTGCTAAAATGAACACATACCTAGAAATAAATTGGTTACCAAAGCTCTCCTATTTACTTTGCACATTTATATTACATACAGCAGAAAAACACATCTGCTAGTTTCCCCAGATCATCCCATGACTTTGACCTTTCCATTCTATTTCATACACACTCTCATATTTTTCAGTCCCCATCTCTTATGTGTTTTGAACAAATTCTTAAGCTGCATTTCTTTCCAGAGCACTAAGCTTCCCTCTATCATATCAATATTTAAAATATTAATAAACTATTATAAGGAGTATCAAAATATTATCAATATTATTGATATACTATCAATATTCATTAGGCCCCACTCTTCAAAGATAATACGTATGCAAAGTGTTAAGGTAGGCAGATTAGATCATTAAGCAAGAAAGGACAGGATATTGCTGTGTGTATACAAGGAAATCATGAAGTTCAGAGATATTAGAAGCCTCATCTTGGACAGGTCTTATCAGACCCCTTGTTGCTATTTTGGCTGGTTGGGATAAATGACCAGTGATCTCTGCATCTCAAAGTAGTAATTACATAATAGAACTGTCATAGCTCTTGCCTTTAGAAAGGCACTTCTTTTATCAGTTTAAAATTTCTACAAGTGTGATGATGGGAACTTCTAGAATTATAAGTGGCATTTAAAGAAAATAATATTTAGACAAAATAATAAACAATTTTTTACAAAAGGACAAAAGGCTTTCAAAATGGTTAAATCTATCCAGTACACATTAGTGCAGTTTAACAAGAATTGATAACCCCCGAGGTATGTCATTGTTACTGATCACAGAGGTTTAAAAGCTTTAATTGCTGGCTTATTTAAAGGAAGGAAAAGAACTGGAAAGAAAATAAAATCCCTTGAGAAATCCAAATATAATATTCTAATAAAGAATTACTAAAGGTGTATTTATTGCCAAGGTCTCTTATACCATTAATATAGTTGGACTTATTTTTGAGGAAGTAGCAAAATCCGTAAACATACATAGTATTCGGAAGTTAGTTTCTACATTTTCAAGCAGAAATTAAGTAAACAGAAATTCATTTACATGTCTTCTCATGGTTCTAAAATACTGTGCTACATATATGTATGGAAATTCATAAGTTATTATAGACAGGACTTTTTATCTTTTAATGTCAGCACCATGTTACACATTTTAACTTTATGAGATGGAGGGTGAGGGAGAATCCCAAGCAGGCTCTGCACTATCAGCACAGAGCCTGATGTGGGACCTCATCTCACAAACCAGGAGATGATGACCTGAGCTGAAATCGAAAGTCAGATGCTTAGCCGACTGAGCTACCCAGCTGCCCCAGTGGAAGTGATCTTTAATTAAGCAGTGAGAGGGTGACCTGGAAGTATTTGTCGGTGAATCACAGTAAACAAATTTAGATGAGGATGATGGAAACAGTTTATGTACAGTGTTTACATCTAGGTAGAAATCTGTGTTTGATGTGGTTTGAGATGGGAATCTGTAATTGATTTTTAAGCAGAGTCACAACATGATGAAAGTAGTATTTAAAATGGATGAGTCTGGAAGTAGCATGCAATGTATGGGTGACAGCTGACGGATGTAAAGAAAGACAAGAGGCAACCTGGAGTCGGAAGGCACAGTAATGCAGGTGTGGAGGGGGTGATACGCTCTTAGCTTCAGGTGGTGGCAATTAGTATGGTGTGAGAAAAGAGGATACCTAAGGCATTTAATTTACTATATATCTCTATTTTAACCTTATAACTGCTTCATATGTTTGGTCTGAAATCTGTTGGTTTAGTTTTGTGAACAAAATGTGGTTTTGTTAATGCATTCCTTATCTCTTTCTGTTAAAGGCATTATTAAAAATCTACACTGAACTGTCTGTACAAAGACAGTACTACATAATATTATGAATCCACTGAAAATGTGTACTTTGAATTATTTTCCAACAGTGGCAGTAGAATTTGCTGAATCAGGCATGTGCTCTATAAAGCCAGTATGTGAACAAAAGCCAGTATTTTTTGAGGTTGTTGGCAAGGGTTAGTGACCCATTTGATGGCTTGGGACTGAAGACCCTGTATCTATGGAGTAAAACGTAGCAGGTACATGATGGCACCGTCCCCCTATAGTATCATAAATGTCATCTACTAAACTGCTGAACCAATCTACCATGGAGGGGAAGCTAGCTGCCAGAAAGATGGTAGAAAGTTACACTAACACTTTCTTTTTGAGCTCTCTAAGAGGGCCTTTTCACTTTCACTAATTCTGTAAATGATAAGAATGCATGCTCCAGATTAAACTAATAGCATATTTGATGACGACATGAATTTGATGCTTATATGAATCTCACGAGTGATAGAGGAATATATTATCCATGTTAAACTAGTGACTTATACTGTGCTTGCCAGTTAGAATGCCATTTAGAGGTCATTTACAAGATGGAGTTCAGCAAAACAAACATGAGGATTCTTTCCACAAAATGGGAAATGTTCTTTCCTGCCCATTGGAAGAAAAAGATCCATTCTATTATTAGAGTGTCAAGCAGTGTTTTGCTGTTGTCGCTGCTGTTGTTGTTTTGACTTTCGAATTGGACCAAAGTGAGACGCTGGGTGGCTCAGTCGGTTGGGTGTCCAACTTCAGCTAAGGTCATTATCTCACGGTTCATGGGTTCAAGCCCTGTGTGGGACTCTGTGCTGACAGCCACCTCAGAGCCTGGAGCCTGCTTTAGATTCTGTATCTCCCTCTCTCTCTGACCCTCCCTTGCTCACACTGTCTCTCTCTCTCTCTCTCTTTCAGAAGTAAATTTTAAAAACTTTAAAAAAAAAGAATTGGACCAAAGCGTCTTAACCATGTACACTGGTTTTACTGTACAGACTCTAACCTGACTAAGGGGTTCAATAAAAGATAGTTTTGACATATCAGTGTGATATGTATGTGTAGTATCAACAATGCCCTGGTCAATTCCATTTGTCCTGCTGTTTTAAAAACTGACTTTCTCATATCAGTAAGTTGACAAGAAATCAAGATAAGCTGTTTTGATTGCTCAAAAGATTTTTTTTAATATACTTTTCCCATTGGCCATTTGTAGACTTTTATACCAAGCCTTTGTGTATCTGTTAGTCTATTTCTGCCATTTGTACTGCCCTAAAAAGAATGTTATTTACATAACAGATATTTATAGGTTAAATTGCTGTAACTCATAACTCATGATCCATGTGTATCACTATATATTACTTCTACATTGTCAATCATGAAAGAATTATAGGGATCTAAGTAAAAATATTATGTGAAATTTATTTAATGAGGTAGGTATTTTAAGGGAGCTTTAAACCCTATAGTTGCAACTTCTATTTTGGACATTAGTGACCCATGTTTGAAAATCTCTAGGAATTCTCTCTCAGAAATGCAGACCTTTCGTTTTTAAAAGGAAAGGATAACATTTCACTTTCTAAGCTGTACTTGTCTGAATTAGAGCTTTGGTAGAATCCTGACAGGTAGCCTAATTGCCCTCAGCTCTAAAATGCCTAAAAAAGTTAAGGGAAAAAATGGATTTAAATTATATAGTTTACTGTTTAGGGCCAATTTACCTATTTTTTTTTTTTTGCAGATATAAAGATAATTAAAACATCAATGTAGTGATTAACTATTTAAAGAAAAGACAAGACTTTTTTGTTTATGGTAAAGAGAAATTGTAAATAGTTTAGATAATAACATGAAGATAGCAAAAGGGAAGTTGATCCAGGATCATGGAGAAGGAAAGGCATCATAAGCTTCTTATGATACCAAAAATAGCAAATGATGAAAAAAATGTATGACAGTATTTAATAAGTGTTTTGATATTTTTGATGACTACTTCAGGAAATGAATGCTATTGAGTAGACAAGTATAAAGCTATTTAAGATATTAAATCAAAATGCAAAGACCACGAATTGATTGCATTAGATTGCACCACACTAAAAGGAAAAAAAATGAAGTAGCTATTTTAGATAAAACCTTAAAGTAGGTCTATTTTTAAAAATTATAACTATGCTGAATTAATACAAGTCAAGTTGGGGTAGATTCAAACCAGAGACTTAAAATTCTTACTCTAAAATATATAATTATGAAATTTTTCTAAAAATTGCTTTGATAAATAATTTATTTCCATGAGAAAAGTTCACATAAATAAAAAAAAGTCAGTGCGAGAAACTATACTTAAATTAGGCAAGTTGGAATTTCATGTATTATAATTTAATTTTCATTTGGAGAATGCCACAGAGAGAACCTTCTGTGTTTCTTAAGCTCTAAAAAGCACAAATATTTCATTGTCTTACCAGCAGAGAACAAAATAGGAAAAAAGAATTTCTGGGAATACATGGCATTTTTGCCTGTGACTTACCACTTATAATGCAGCGTGGTTCTTCCAAGGAGCTTAATCATCATGAAGCAAAGTACTTAAGATTTTTTGTTTGTTTGTTTGTTTGTTTGTATGTTTAATAGGTTTCAATAATAAAATTAATAGTAAAATGTATTTGCTAATGACAGACTGTATATTTTCAGGACACTATCAGCAATCATTTTTAATTGGAAAAATTATTTTGCTAGGCTTACTTAGATTTACTGCTTTTTATCTAAGAAATTATATATTTTGCCATAAAGAATTTTTCCCATCAGTCTGGTGTAGTAGGAAGAAAGAAAACAGAAGAGAAATAAAAGATGGGTAGTGAGTGTATGAACTAAGGACTGTGAAGACCTTTACAAAAGGTTAGGGAACTGCTTCATAAAGAAGAGAAACTGGTAGTAAAAACTAAGAGAACTGCCAAAACCATGTCATTGATGTAGCCTTACAATAGTGGATATCCACAGGAGAGCCTATAAATGACACTGGACATTTGTGCACATTTATGTGCATGTGTGAGTGTGTATGGCATGGAAGGGATGAAGAGGAGGGAGGCATTGGCATGTTTTTATTCTGGATCAATTTTCTATTTGGATACAGTTACCACAATTGTTAAGATTTCTGAAGAAAAGGAAAAGATAATGAAAATGTTTTACTTCTGCAAATATATTTCATACAACACATCCAAGTTTATCCTACATACATTTTGATACAATTTGTCAACCCATAATTCTTCAAGAAGTGAAATCAGCAGTTCATAATAATTATACATCTGTGGTTAATTAGCTCAGTTGGTTGAATCATGGAGCTAATGATGCCAAAGCCTGGGTTTGATCCCCGTGTGGGCTGGTGAGGTTTGTTCTCTTCCTGAGTTACAGACTACAGTTCAAGCTCAGGCCAGCATTCTCAAAGTTGCATGCCACTGACCATAAGGAAATTGGACAAGAGAAAGTAAGTCCAACAAAATGCGTGGAAGAAATCCCCAACTACACGTTGTATCTACTTGCTAATGATTTATCAGTAATATCCATGCATGGAGAGAAACATCAGTTATGCACTCAGTATTGCTAAAGACAGACTCACAGGAAACTTTCTGTGGCCTCAAATGACACGTTGAGGAATAAACAATACTAAGAATTATATACAGAGAGCATGGAAAATAGACTAATTCATAACCGCAAATCGAATCTACTTCCAATTGCAAGTGAAGCAAAATTCCGCAAGTTGATTTTTCGTCAACAGGTAAGTGTCTTTAAAAGATCTGACAAAAACACACCCTGTAGACTGGCTTCCCTTGAGTTCTGAACCAACCATGAAATAAGACAAAGGATGGGGAGGAAGATACAGATTGGTCAAAATATCACATTTATTGTGGATAAAGACTAGATTAGAGAATGTAGCTTGGCTCTGCACGTATGTGTCTTTTTTACAGTAACCTCAGATTACAATACCCATCTATTCAAACTAGAAAAACTAGGTTTCCCCTTGTTTTTAATTTAATTAGGACCTATTTAATTGCCTGATAGTTCTTTTTGTAGGAGGGTCATCCTCCAAGAAAATTGGGTAGCAAGGCGGATTGATTGATGTACAACAGTTTTTGTTACAGACACATCAATCAGATTGTGTCACTGGGAAGGCTAAGAGGAGGAGAGAGGCTGGATTGTTCTATAGGAAGAGAACATTGGGAATGAAAAGTTGTTCCTGCAACCCCCCCCCCAACCTTATCTACATAAAATCTTTTCAGTTGAATAAATGGCCAGTGTAAGATGAAAAGCAAGGAAAATGCCAGAAACCACAAGGTGTACCTAGTGGAGTATACATTGTAGTAGATAAATACTCTTAAACTTTTAGAGACTCAGTGTTGCACTGTAGTGTGGTGGTCCTTCCTGTGGTCTTCCAAATTTCTGAGGGTGGATGGTTCACAGGATGTCTGCCACCTTGTGTTCAGAAATGTGGTCATAAAGAAATGTTTGAATGGGAAATAACTATATACCGTGATGGAAAAGTCATATTCAAACTAAATATTTTGGTGAAATAATTCATTTTACTGTTTTACTACCACTAATGATAAATTTGGTATTACTTTAGTCTGATGAAATACCCCATAAAAAAGTATCTTTTAAACCCTGTGTGCCATGTTCCCTCTTGAGGATTCACCATAACACAATGCATTTCATGTCTTCAGTGTTTGTCTTTATCACAGTGTTTCTCATGTTTTTGATAAGGAATGCCACTGTAACTGGTGTTTGGTAAATTTAAGATTGAGAAATGCTCATCAAAATCACAGTTTAACCAAATTTTTTGTAGTAAGATTTTATACTGTCTACTTTATTAATAATGACAAAGAGAATTTATTCTCAAATTATGTCTGTTAAAAAAAAAACAAATGGATGGCATACCATAAGTATGGAAAGGGACGTTTTTCATGTATTATAAATAATAAAAGTTGTTTTGCATTTATACTCATACATATAGATGCTAGGAATATGTTTGCATTGCTGCAATTGTATATTGAGGATGAGTGTGTGTGTGTATATATGTATATATATACATATACATATATGTGTATATATACATATATATACATATATACACACACACATATATATACATGTAAATATATACACACACACATACATAAAGCTGATGTCATGTTTGTTAATTTTTTTCAGAATATTACTCTGGTCAATGAAGATATACAGCTTAAAAATTTTTTTTTAATTTTTTAATGTTTATTTATTTTTGAGAGAGACAGAGTGTGAGCCAGGAAGGGTCAGAGAGAGAGAGAGACACAGAATCCAAAGCAGGCTTCAGGCTCTGAGCTGTCAGCACAGAGCCTGTTGCAGGGCTCGAACCCACGAACTGTGAGATCATGACCTGTGAGATCACAACCTGAGCTGAAGTTGGGCACCGAGCAGAATGAGCCACCCAGGCACACCTACAGCTTAAATTTTGACATAAACAGCAATTTTTTTCCCTAGGAGAAAAACTGCCTTGGAAACTTAACTTCATTATACAAGTGAGAATAACTCAACATTCATTAATTTGACAAATATTAAGAGCACTTCTTTTGTGCCTGCACTCCTCAAAGCACCAGCAATATAGCAGTCAACAAAGTAGACAAATATCCCTGCCCTCGTGGAGTATACATTCAAATGAAAGAAGCTAATCCCTCCTCTGTTTCTCAAATATTGTAAAGTAAATCCCTTTCCAATTTAAATAAATAAAAATATGTGTCATTATAGTATTAAAAGCCCACAAATGTGTTACTAATCTGAGTAAGTAATAAAGAGGTAGAAGGATTTGGGTTGGTTAAACACATTTGTGTACACTTTTCCAGAGAGGCAAAGGATTATAAGATTATACCAGGACAAAGCCTTTTATGTATTTTAGAACCTGCAGAAAGCTCTCCTTATGAAAACAAAAGTGATTAAATATTACTCTTTTGATCCTTCTTGGAACATTTTTCTCTTCTGTTCCCTATCTCGAGGAAACCTGTAGTAATCAATTTATCTTAGTCACTTTTCTTATCTAATTCATCTGCATTGTATGACTGCATATAACTGACTTATCAGTCATTAAAACAACAGACTAACTGAAAGATGATAATTTCAGGATTCAAACTCTACAACTCCTTTGTTTGTCAGAAAAATTGTATTTCTAATACATACGGCATTTTGTCCAGATACGAGTTTTCATGATAACTTTCAAGTATAAACCTACACTTTCTGTCTAAACTCTAGGCTTTTTCTACTATACTGGTTTAATATAGATTAGAACAGAAAATATGTTAATCCCCTAGTAAAGAAAAAATTTGAGAATATACCCAGATTAATAATTCTCCATCACTTCCAAATTGTAATTATCCTTTAAGTATTTACAATTCAGTATAAAAGGATAATTATCTGTTTTCTTATGGACTTTCTGGATTTCTGATTTGCCTTGATTGAATCTATATTATATAGTAAGGAATATTTTAAAAAATGAAATATTATACCACATTGCATGTTTTAAATAAATTTTATTTAACTGCAATAAAATGGATGTTTTGTTTGAAAATCTTTAAAAATTCTACCTGTTATTTGTGGCTTACCAAAAATAAGCTGAGTGTTTATACAAATATTGGTTAGATTTAGGTTTCAAAGTCAAGTTTCATTTAAGAATGATACACGGAGTTTTGTGAAATCTAAGATTCACAGACATTTAAATTAGTACAGTCCTCTTCAATAATACATATGGTCCTATGATTTTTATAGATTTAATTTGATCTTTGGAGAAGTAGTTAACAATAATGATTTAACTATATTTAAAAGGAATAAAATTTAATTGCAAAGATTCAAGATTATCTAGGAAAATCTGTAAGTGAAATGCTTTCTAAAAAAAATGTTTTTTAACTTTCTTACTTACTTTTGAGAGACAGAGTGTGGGTGGAGGAGGAGCAGAGAAAGAGGAGACACAGAATCTGAAGCAGGCTCCAGGCTCTGATCTGTCAGCACAGAGCCCAATGCGGGGCTTGAACTCAATGAACCGTGAAATCATGACCTGAGCCAAAGCCAGTCGTTCAACTGACTAAACCACCCAGGCGTCCCGAGAAATGCTTTTTAAAACTAGACCTTTTGTTCATTAAAATAATCACCAAAAGTCATCTTTTGGTGTGTTTATTTATTATGCTGATAAAACTGGATGACAGTATAATTCAACTTGAATTCTTCACTGAATGCTTTTTTAGAAGTTATCTCAAAACAGAACTCTGGACGTTCCTTACATTCCTCATGTTCTTCTCTGCATAAAGCAAACAGTCCAGATAATCAGAATTCACCAGACTTAAAATTATTTACTTTTACTTATTTTAAGTGAATCTTACCCTTCTCCCTCAAAAAAAAAAAAGGAAAGTAAAAGAACAACAACAACAATAACAAAAACAGCATTTAATGGTCTAAACAAGACTAAAAAATATTCAATATAATTATACAGGAAAAATAATGTTATGTTTTATACTTCCTCCTATTCCCAATACTCCACAGATGGTGGGGAGGAAGGGAAGAGGAAAGAGAGAGCAAGACAGACTTAAGAGAGAAAGGGAGAAACTGAAAGAAAAATATACGACAAGCTAATCAATTTACTTTTTAAATAACATCATGCCTAATGAATTAAAAAAAAAAAAAAAAAGCTAGCCCTTGGATAGGACTCAGGTGACCTGGGTTCCTGGGTTTTATATCCCAGGTATATTACTTTAAGCAAGTATGTTAATCACTCTGACCCTCAGTTCACTGATTTGTAGGGAGCAAATTAGCACCTGTTCTGCTTAACTTTTAAAGATATGATTATCAAATGGTACGTGTGAAATATAGCATCACATAAACATACAATTTATGGTTGTATCACCAATACTCCTAACTCATAAGAAATGTTGAGGAGGGGGTGGGGTTGTTCCTGGATGGCTCAGTTGGTTAAGAATCCAACTCTTGATTTTGGCTTAGATCATGATCTCATTGTTTGTGAGCTCAAGCCCTGCACTGGGCTCTCCACTCAGAAGCCTGTTTTGGATTCTGTCTCTCTCCCTCTCTCTCTGCCCCTTCCCTGCTTGCTCTCTCTCTTTCTCTCAAGTAAATAAACAAGTAAATAAACCCAAAAAAGAAGTTCCTTGTCTAGGAAGGAAGGGAGGGAGGGAGGGAGGGAGAGAGAAAAAGACAGACAGAGACAGACAGACAGACAGACAGACAGAAAGAAAGAAAGAAAGAAAGAAAGAAAGAAAGAAAGAAAGAAAGAAAAAGAGAAAGAAAGAAAAATAAATGTTGGTGGGAAATATTGCTAGATAGATTTTTGTTATTTTTTGTAATTGGGCATAAAGTTCTGAGCTTAAAAAATGACTATATAGCTCATATTTAATGCTTACTCCATGCTAGACATGTTCTAACCCCTTTAGGTTATTTGATTTATCTAATTCTTTCAATAACTGAATAGGGTGGGGCACCTGGGTGGCTCAGTCGGTTAAGTGTCCGACTTCGGTTCAGGTCATGATCTCACTGTTCATGGGTTCGAGCCCCGCATCAGGCTCCGTGCTGACAGCTAGCTCAGAGCCTGGAGCCTGTTTCAGATTCTGTGTCTCCCTCTCTCTCTGACCCTCCCCTGTTCACGCTGTCTCCCTCTCTCTCTCAGAAATAAATAAAACATTAATTTTTTTTTTAAATAACCGGGTAGGGTAATTATTATCTTTATTCCTTTTGCAAAGGGGAGGAAAGTCAGCATACATCGATTAAGCGATCTACTCAGGGTCCCAGCGCCAAAAGGATGTCAGAATATCTGGTCAACCCTGTGTCAGCAGGGATGTCTCTTCTATAAGATCTCTCTTTATAGTTTTCCTGCCTCTTTTGAAACCTAAGTAAATGAGAGGGGTCTGTGGGTGTGCTTACTGTGGTGAGACTTCCTTCTGTAGTGACTCCCCAGTCTTTCAAAGGCACTTCCTTGGCATAAGTTGATACTTATTTCCCTGATACTGGCACGTATGAATACCTAGAACTGTAGAAGAAAACTACTTCACAATTCACTACTTCTACTCCTTTCTTTAGAAAGGAATTTCAATATAATTTGGACAAATGATAATGAAGGGAATAGGAAGGGTCAAGTTCTAGAATAAGTTTTTAAATACAGTGATAGGACTGTGTAAATGTATTCTGAGATGCTCATTATGTATATGGGGGAAACGTTTTTGCAGTATAATCTAAGCACTAAACCTCTTGAAATAAAACATATTGACCATGCTTGATCAACATATGTATGAAATTTTTGTATATACACATGCACATGTTAACATTTCAAAAGCTCAGACTGAATAGCTAAATAGATCTATTCTCTACACCCTGGAAATTTATCTTTTAGGAACCACCGTTATCAGATTCAAATATGTTCCCTTAAAATATAGTGATCATTGATACATTGTTTGTGAAGGAATAAAGCAAGTGAAATGAAACAGTCAACACTGACCCAATTCTGACTACGCTATGAGCTGTTTTCTAAAACAGATTCTATTTTAAGTTGTTAGATTATTATTGTAACCAACGTATATATTTAGCGTATATAAATATTACTTTTAGTTTTGCTAATCTGGTTTTTTCCTTCTCTTTCCTATGTTAAAATGAAAATAGCAAATCATAAAATGTCCCATTACTTTAAAATTGAAAACATTATAAAGAATACTTTTAATTTTTCAACTATAAGTAAATAGCACTATACACACATACATATTTTTCTCTTTTCATATCATTTTTCATCTTCAAGTAGTAAGAAAACACACATTTTGACAAGCAATGCATAGAGTTTGTTCATTAGAAATCAACTAATGATTTCTTATTTTGAAAACAGTCAAGGGTTTCAGGCCCACCTTGTATCATACTTGAATTATTTAATCAAACAAAGTTTGCAATAATGATTTTATTCATGTATATGCATTATACATGAACTTTATCTTCTTCTTTTCTATCTTGGGCCTGAAGTTGTGTGTGTTACTTGTGTGGGGTAAAATAGTTACTACACCAAATACTTATTTCTTTTGGTGCCTTCTACATACTTTCAAACTAAATATTAGACAAATTTTGTAGCACACATCCCATCAAGTATATGACTTTTTGTAATACTTAAAGCACAGAGTGAATTTTAAAATATGTCACAGAAATTTCCAGTTTTAACTTAACCATCAGTGTCTAGGTCCATGTAAAGCTCTTCTAGTTTTTGTTTTCACCCCTTTTCGCTCAACTTTCTACCTATTCTCAATCACATTCCACTTTTAAAGGTACCTGTGTCTTAATTGTCATAACCCGCCGGAGGATAAACATTTGGCTTTATGTTAAAGAACTTTCTGACATGTTGTATCATTTCTACATGATTTTAAGTTTTTTGAAGACATGAGCCTATTTCTTGCATAGCACCTTGCACATATGTAATACTCATTATTTATTAACTATTAATTGAATGATGGCAACCTGAACACTACCATAATGTCTTGGTTATATGTTTCTTTTAAGGCCACAGCAGATTAAATTCAGCAAATAGGGAGCTGGTGTATTAGCATCCTGACAGAAAAGCATTAACATCCTGACAGAGACAAAGAAAGAAAAGTAAATGAAGTTGTTGAAACTCAAAGTATAAAATATATATAATACAACATGTAACATAATAAAAAATAAATATATAAAAACCATGTAGTTAAGAGAAAAATAACAAAAGTAGGTTTTTGAAAACTCGTATTGACTTTATATTATGTCTAGTAGGACTACACAGACACTTGATGTTCTGACAAGTTAAGAGAACACATTCTTCTTTGTCAATAGACTTTCTAGGGCAGTTTTAGGTTCATGGCACCATGGAAATTTTCCATATACCACCTGCCCCCACATATGCATAGCCTCCCTCATTATCCACATCCTCCAGCAGAGAGGTGCCTGTGTCACAACTGAAGAATCCACGTGCATACATCATTATCACCCAAAGTTCATGAAGTTTACACTGGGCTTTACTCTGAATGTTGTACTTCAGATGATCTTGGACAAATATATAATGACAGCCGTCACCATTATAATAAAAAAGTAGTTTCACTGTGCTGGGACTTATCACCCCTTCCTTCCTTCTATATGTGTAAAGGATTTGGTGTAGATGTATGTTTTTAACTCCTTGGAGTAAATACAAAGGAGCACAATTGCTGGATTGTATAGTTAGAGTATGTTTAACTTTGTAAGAAACTCCCTAAAATGTCTTCCAAAGTGGCTGTACCATTTTGTATTCCCACCAGGAAAGCAGGAGTGTTCCCATCGCTCCACATCCTTCTCAGCACTTGGTGTTGTCCGTGTTTCAAATTTTGTCCATTCTAATAAGTGGGTAGTGGTATCTCGTTGTTTTAATTTGCATTTCTCTGATAACATATGATGTGGAGTATCTTTTCATATGCTTATTTTCCATCTGCATATTTTCTTTGGTAAGGTGTCTGTTAAGGCCGTTGGCCCATTGTTTAATGAGGTTGTTTGTTTTCTGATTGTTGAGTTTTAGAGTTCTTTATGTATCTTGAATAAGAGGCATATATATATAATCTTATCAGATAGGATTTTGCAAATATTTTCTCCCAGATGTGGCTTGTCTTTTCATTATCTTGATGCACCTTCTTGTTTGTGAAAGACTGTCATACTCCATTACAGAACTGGGACACTGTGTTCAAGCCAAGTTCAATAACAACACTCATAATAATGACACCTAGAAAATGAAAGCTGCCTAAACTAAAGTTATGATAATATGTTCTGTTTGGTAAGTCAAAATATAACATACACACACACATACACACATATATATATCACATATTGTGTTTTTCAATGTGATTTCCCTGTTAATAAAACAAAGCTTCAGTACTGAAAAGTAATATGTGGGATACTCCATTCTTTGACGATATCATATAAAATCCATAGTTCTGTAATATCTTTTTAATAGCTAAAGAATTTGGGAACAATAGAAAAAAGAACAGATTAAAGTGGTTTCAATTCATGTACAAATCACCTCTATCTTTTTAGTTACACGTAGTGTTTTGGGACATTAAAAAATGCTCTTAATTCATAAAGGTAATATGAATAAAATTATCCTTGCATTACCCACAAAATGAAGTCTGTTGATAAACAAAAGACAATGTGTCACTCATATTAACATCATAATAAAGAAAAGATTGCTTGCAAAATATGAACAGTAAGTTCCTTCTGTAACCTATGACATGATTCCAAATGTAAGCATCCCATGGAATTTTTATTTGCTTCTCCTGGAGAGATGTAAAAAATGATTGCAGTCAGACCACCAATATGGGCATAATGTGGACAATTCCATTATAGATCTGGATTAAATTTAACACAATTGACTACAGATGGCAGCATATGACTAATCCATGTTTTGCTAATTCTGCCCACTCTTGGTTCAGCCACATCCCTTTTAAGGAGAATCTGTCATCACACATACAGAAGATATGCAGACCTGTAGAATGGTGCTACACCAGCCAGCACAATCACAAGTCGATGCAGAGGTTGAGGGCAATTTTATCTGAAATCAAAATTATTTTAAAGTATCAGTAATAGGCAATCCATGTGTGAGAGTTAAGTCAGGTCAGATATGACTTCAAAAGTATTGAGAACAGACACTGGAAAAACTCTGGAGACATGGTGAACAGAAAACCAAGGTTCACTCCTTGCGTGCACTGAGACACTTGAGTCCATTATAGAATGGACTGCCTCTACCTTTATGGAATGGCATTAATTAATAATTATTATGGTTTGGATTCACCAAGCAACCTTACATTACTTACATTCCTGGGACATCACTTGAGCATATTTGTTTGAATGCAGACAAACAGTCCCGCCAAATAATTCCAGTTGCCAAAAGGAAATAATGAAGTCATGCCCTTCCCAGCAGTACTTCCAATGTTGCCTCAGATCTGGGATTGGATCTTTTTTTAATGTTTATTTATTTATTTTGAGAGAGAAAGAGGAAATCCCAAGTGGACTCCATGCTGACAGTGGGGCTTGATCTCACAAAACAGTGTGATCATGACCTGAGCCGAAATAAAGAGTCTAATGCTTAACCACTGAGCCACCAGGTGCCCCTCAGATCAGATCTTGACTGGACATCTTTGGCTTATGCTCTGCTCATTTCTAAAAGCTTTACCACTTACTTCTGCAGATGCAATTAGTGAAGTTATATGAAGATGTAATATCAAGTCAAGGAAACCCTCATGGTGCCTCCCATTAAGTGGAAAGGAATGCGTTGGTTTTATGACTTTGGTGCTTAACTCTAATAAAAAAAAAAAAAAAAAACTTCCATGTTGCTAAACAGAAGTTCTAGCTCTTCATTCCAATGAAAGCTGAAATTAGTTGATATAAAAGGCATAGCCACCAAGGGCGTGAAAAAGATGCCAGACTTAGAACACTGCTTAATATGTCAGCCTCACTTGTATGTAAGCCAGGAAATAAAATATCACCCATATTTAAGATGAATGCTCTTCTCTTATTTCTTTTAGAGAAAAAGCCTTTGTGCACATATGCATGGGGGAAGAACAGAAAGATGGGGGGAGAGAGAATCCCAAGTGGGCTCCATGCCCAGCAAGGAGCCAACACAAGGCTCCAGGTGGGGCTCAACCCCACAACAGTGATATGACCTGAGCTAAAATCAAGAATAGATCCCTTAACTGACTGAGCCACCCAGGCACTCCACGGTAAATGCTCTTCTTAACCAAAGATTAATAAGATAACCAACAGTTTTATCAGTCTGTAACATTTTTAACTATCCAAATTTATTAATTTAAACTTGATATGATTTACCTTTTCAATCTCTTATTATATTACTAGAACCTATTAAAAGACCCAAAAAAAGGACTCAGTTGGTTAAGTCTCTGACTTCAGCTCGGGTCATGATTTCATGGTTTGTGAGTGTAAGCCCCACATCAGGCAGGCTCTGTGCTGACAGCTCAGAGCCTGGAGCCTGCTTTGGATTCTGTCTCCCTCTCTCTCTGCCCCTAGCCCCCTCTCAAATAAACATTAAAATTTTTTTAAAAACCCAAGAAAGGAGAGCATTTACAATGTATACTTTGAATTTGGGGACTTGATTTTTTTCTTAATCTTGTATTAATATATTTCAGGTCCTTATAATGTGTCCTGTGTGCTTTCAGGGGATGATCTTGGTACTTCAAATTTGTAAGTTAGCCAAAGCCTAAAAGAATCTACTAATTACTTGTGGGCCAAATCTCTAGATCTGAGGAGGTCTAGATAGCCAAAAGCATCAAAAAAGGCATTTTTAAAAATTACTTAGAAAAGATTCGTATGCTGAAAATTGCATATTATTCAGGTTCTCTGTTTTGGAAAAATAAAACTTGAAATGCACAATTCCGTAGTTACTGTAAAAGTAATGGTTAAAACCCTAAGCCACTTAAAACACCAGTGCTACCACACACTTAAAAATAGCATTCTTGGGGCACCTGGGTGGCTCAGTCAGTTGAGCATCCGACTTCCGCTCAGGTCATGATCTCAGGGTCCGTGGGTTTGAGCCCCGCATCAGGCTCTGTGCTGGCAGCTCAGCGCCTGGAGCCTGCTTCCGCTTCTGTTTCTCCCTCTCTGTCTGCCCCTCCCCCGCTCACTCTCTGTCTCTCTCTCTCTCTCTCAAAATAAAATAAAGACATAATTTTTTTTAAATAGCATTCTTTTTTCTAACATGTGACAAGTAGTATTGTAATAGCAAAAATAACCATACATGTATGATACTCATCATTCTCACAGAAGTTGGATTAGAGAAACCAATCCTAGAGTTATCAACTGAATCACATAAATGGCTCAGACCTATAATTTGAGAATGCTCAAGAAATATTAATATTTCTCTTCTTATCTCTATCTATTAGAGGGGTTTTATTTTATCCTGAGAGAGAAAGGGAGGGAGAGAGAGAAAGCGTGAGTGGGGGAGAGACAAAAAGAGAGGGAGAGAATGACCCAAGCAGGTTCCATGCTGCATGGAGCCCATAGTGGGCTTTATCTCACCAACCTGAGATCATGACTTGAGCCAAAATCAAAAGTCATATGCTGACCCGACTGAGCCATTGAAGTGCACCTCTATTAAAGAACTTTTTAAGGTCTTTTAAGTATACATATTAACTCATATCAGTATGATATAAATCTCATTTTCCTTTATGGTCAGTATTTTAAGAAATCATGTTTATTTAAAACTTCTCATTCCAATTGAAATGTTTTCATCAGTTTTTATCATTTGATAAAAAGATAATGGATGGCCATGACTTCTTAATGTGGCTTTGTTTTTGGTTGATCATAAGAGTAAAAATAATAATCAATTTAATTTTCTTTAATAATGATATGAAGTTAATTTCTAAAAAATGCTTTGTTCTTTGTCTATTCTAATTTTCTAAAGAAATTCTAGACAACATTATCTAAGGACTCCAGAATGTCCTTCATTTATAGATTTAATAACTGCATTCTATAGTGTCTTTAAATATAATTTGTGGGAAAAAATCTTGTATTTCATGAAAATAATAATTCCATTAGAAGCTTGCCCCTTAACCTACATGACTTCAGTGAAAATTTTGACTACAAGAATATACAAATTATTATATACTATCCTTACTCCCATCTAGGCTTTGCTTTTAAATTTCACTTTTGCTTGACATGGTTTTATTTTCTCCTGACTTAAGTTTAATTTTGTTAAAAGATAAAGTGAGTCATATTAAAAATTTTAATCATTTAGTTGAGCAAAAGTTGATTCAAATCCAGCAGCCCCAAACCAAAACCAGTTAGAAGTGCTCAGAAGGGCTCCATCAATGGTAAGTAGGGGTAAGATTTTTATAGAGAAGATACAGAAGCAGGACAAGAAATTATTTAATTGGCTATTGCTTAAGCAGTTGTCTTATTTGAAAAAGGCTAGCTGTCTGTGATTGGTTGTCTTTAGGTTTCTGTCCTTTTTTTTTTTAATGTTTATTTATTTTGAGATACTGAGAAAGCACAAGCACAGGAGCAGGGAAATGGGCAGAGACAGACAAAGAGAGAATCCAAAGCAGGTCCTGGACCATGGGACTTAAACCCACGAACCATGATTGAGCTGAAAGCAAGAGTCTGACGCTTAACTGACTGAGCCATCCAGACACCCAGGTTTCTCTTTCTTAACCTTGGGACATAGGTCTTAGTTTGTGAATACAAATAAATAAATAAAAATGTTTTATTTTAGAGAGAGAGAAAGTGGGGGAGGAGAAAGGCAGAGGGGGAGAGACAGAGAAAGAGAGAGGAAATCTTAATCAGTCTCCACGCTCAGCATGGAGCCAGCTATGAGGCTGTAGCAGGGCTAGATCTCAGGAACCTGAGACCAAAATCATCAGATTATGACCTGAACCAAAATCAAGTCAGACACTCAACCTACTGAGCCACCCAGCCAACCCAGGTTTTGACTTGCTTATAAAATAAGAGTACTAAGACATTAAGCCATCTCAGTCTAATTGATTCATTTAAGTAATTTAATCATTTCAATCTGTTTTTTTTTAATTGTCATGAGCTCCTTTTCTTTTCTGCTTCTTAATGCTGTCTCTTCACACCCCCACCCCCTCACCACTACCGTGAAAGTGACACCTGTAACCACAACATACCAGTCTCTTGTTTGTCCCACTTTTATTGAGAAACAATTGGCAGGTATCTTTAAGTGTCTAGCATGATGGTTTGATTTACATATTTTGTGAAATGGTTACCATAATTATAATTACCATAATAATCAGATAACATCTATCTTCTCATATAGGTACAATAAAATGAAAAGAAAGAAGAAAAGAAAATATAAGTTTCCTTGCAATGAGAACTCTTAGGATTTACTCTCTCTGAACAACCTTACTATATATCCTACAGCAGCCACACTGTTTCTTTTTGACTTTCTATCTATCTTTTACATTTTTTTCAACTTCTGGTCTAAATAAATTCGAATGTTTCAAGTCATTTGCTCACACAATTTCCTTTTATAAAGATTCTCGGGGTATGTAAAAGGGCCCATTATTTGTGACTGAAATTATGAAGAAATTTAAACAAAACGTGATAGTTCTCCAATTTTCTACTTTGTCCCAAGCTCCACGTTTTATCAGTAAAACTTGTGTTTGTATCCCTTGATACCATGAGCAGGGGAAATATAGATGGAAAGACAGTGATGGGGAATTCCTAAATGGGAGCAGTTAGCAGCTTTGAAATGTAGATGTTCAAGAAGGAAAGAAGGAAATGAAACTGAATCATGAGACAATAGATGAATCCAAAAAAGTTATGTAGCTGAGAGGGCAGCAAACTATGCCCCATGGGCTAAATCCAGGACCTGTTTTTGTAGGCTACTCGCTAAGAATGATTTTATATGTATATGCGTTTGAAAAAGCAAGCAAACATATGTTGTATGTGAAAATTGATTAATTAAAAGTTTGTTGCCCAGAAATAAAGTTTATTGGAACACTGCCGCATTCTTTCATTTATTGATTGTCTAGGACTATTTACATACTGCACTAGCAGGAGGAGTAATTGCAACAAAGAGCATATGACTTGTAGCACCTGAAACATTTATTATCCAGAAGAGTCTGCTGACCCCTGTTTTAGAATATTTCCCCAAGCTAATTTTTCCTCACTGATCAAATCACTGTTCATTGACTAGCACTCTGGGATTTCAAGTCTAAATAAACCAATAAACAACTAGTACATTCAGATCTTTCCATTAGAGTTTTCTTTACAGTAACACAAGGACAGTGCACACCATCAGTAAAAGCAGTTGTCTTGATGTATTTGTTACCTAAAAACAAAGTTAAACTGTTTATTTTGTTACTTTGAGATTACTCACATGCAGTTGTAGGATATATAACGGAGATATATTATGTGTAATTTTCCCAGTTTTCTCCAGTGATAACATCTTGAAAACTAGTATAATATCACAACTTAGATACGGACATGGCTACAGTCAATATCCAGAATATTTCCATCACCATAAGGATTCTTCATATTGCCCTTTTATAACCACACCCACTTCCATCTTATGCCCAACCTCACCTTAACAACCCTTAAA
This sequence comes from Crocuta crocuta, assembly GCF_008692635.1. Taxonomy (NCBI): domain Eukaryota; kingdom Metazoa; phylum Chordata; class Mammalia; order Carnivora; family Hyaenidae; genus Crocuta; species Crocuta crocuta. The sequence goes on along the minus strand of NW_027530330.1, from coordinate 2,570,105 downwards.
CACTAATCTGTTTTTCATTTTTATAATTTTATCATTTCAAGAATTTAGAAATGTAGTTATAAAGAAAATATCCTTTAGGGGTTGGTTATGTTTTCACTCAACATAATTTCTCTTGAAATCATCAGGTTGTTGACTATATCAGTACTTTGCTCTTCTTTCCTGCTGAGTAGTATCCCATCCTATGGATGTACCATAGTTTGGCTACTCATCAGTTGAAGGGCATCTGGGTTGTTTCCAATTTGGAGCTGTTATGAAAAGAATTGTGAATATTCATGTGCAGGTTTTTGCTTGAATATACATTTTCATTTCTTTGGGATAGATGTCCAAGACCCAAATTACTGGGTTGTATGGTAAACATATGTTTCCTTTTTAAAAGAAAATGACAAACTGTGTTCCAGAGTTGCTGTACCATTTTACACTCTCATCCGCAATAATATCAATGATACAATATCCTCACCAACGTTTGGTGTTGTCATTAATTTGCTTTGTTTTGTTTTTGCTCTTCTAATAAAGGTGTTGTGATATCTCATGGTTTTAATTTTCATGTTCTTTAATGGTTAATGATGTTCAACATTTTCAATGTGCTTATTTGCCATTTGTATATCTTCTTGAATGAAATGCCTCTTTTTATCTTTTGCCCATTTTTCCATTTGGATTATTTGATTATTTTTTTTTTTTTTTTACTGTTGAGATGTGAGTGTACTTTGTATTGTCTAGATACTGGTCCTTTGTCAGGTATGTGGTCTTTTTATCCTATTAATGGAATTTCTTATAGAGCAATTTTTTTTTAATTTTGACAAAGACCAGTGTATTAAGTTTTAAGGATTCTGATTTTGGTATCAAATCTAGGAACTTAAAAAAAAATTTATGTCTTTTTATTTTATTTTGAGAGACAGAGACAGAGAGCAAGCAGGGGAGGGGCAGAGAGAGAGAGAGACACAGAGTCTGAAGCAGACTCCAGGTTCTGAGCTGTCAGCACAGAGCCTGACGCAGGGCTCGAACACACGGACTATGAGATCATGACCTGAGCTGAAGTCAGACACTTAACCAACTGAGCCACCCAGGTGCCCTGTAGCCTCAGATCCCAAATATTAACGAGAAGTTCTATGCTTGACATTTAAGTCTACAATCCATTCTGAGTTAATTTTTGTATAAGATATACAAATTTTGTATAGATTTAAGTCAAAGCTTGCTCTCTCTCTCTCTGTCTCTCTGTCTCTCTCTTCTTGTGCCTGTGAATGATCATTTACTCCAGTGCTATTTGTTGAAAAGACTACCTTTCCTCCATTATATTGGTTTTGTGTCACTGTTAAAAGTCAGTTGGGCATATATGTGTGGGTCTATTTCTAGATTCCATGCTCTGTTTCATTTACTGATCTGCCTATATCTCTGACAATACCACACTTCTTGATTACAATCAAATTGTAATGTGTTGTTGTACTTGCTATAATAATGTACTATTATATAGACATAATATATTATATGTAATATTAATATATTAAATAATATATTTATTATTATATAAATATATATTATATTTATATAATTATAAAATAAGTCTTGAAAATGGACAATTCCTCCCAACATATTATAACAAAATTGGTTTAGCTATCCTAGTTTCTTCTATATAAAATTTAGAATAATTTTACATATATCTATAAAAATTTCCCTGAATTTTGTAAGAATTTTGTCAAACCTTTATATCTATTTGGGAAGAATTGACATCTTTAATATGTTGAGAGTTGCAGTACATGAACATAATATGTCTTTCCAGATCTCTTGGATTTCTTTTTTTTTAAGTTTATTTATTTATTTCATTTTTTTGAGATAGAGACTTCATAGGCATGTGAGAATATGAGCAGGTGAGGGGAAGAGAAGAGGGAGAGAATCCCAAGCAGGCTTGGGGCTCGATTTCACAAACCATGAAATCAGGAGCTGAGCCAAAGTCAAGAATTGATTGCTTAACCAACTGAGCCACCCAGGTTCCCCGGATCTCTTAGGTTTCTTTCATCAGCATTTTATAGTTTTCAGCATACAAGTGCTGTACGTTTTGTTAGATTTATACCTAAGTATTTAAATTTTGAGTGATTTTAATAAAGTATTTATATTTCTACATTCTATTTCCTTTTTCTTTTCTTTTTTTTTTTTTCTTGTTGCCTTATTATACCAGCTAGATTAGAACTCGAAGCACTAAATTGAATAGATGGTGATAGTGAACAGCCTTACTTTATTTCTGATCTTGGGGGATAATAGCATTTAGTTTTTCACCATGATGTAGAATGCTAACTATAGTGTTTTGTTTTGTTTTGTTTTGTTTTATAGAAGATCTTTGTCAAATTGAGGATGTTTCTCTCTATACCTAGTTGTCAGAAAGCTTCAATCATGAATGGGTGCTGAATTTTTCTGGATCTATTCATATCATCATGTTAATACTCTTTTTTAGCAATTAATATGGTGGAATATGTTGATTGATTTCTGAACATTGAAACAAATTTCCATCTGTGGAATAACCTTCAACTGGTCATGGTATATAATTCTTTTTACATATTGCTGAATTCTATTTCCTAGTATAGTATTAAGGACTTTAAGTCTACGTTTGTGAGGGATATCGGTCTCTGTGTTTCTCTTTTTCTACTGTGTTGGCTAGGTTTAGTATCAGATTGACATTAGAGTCAAAAAATAAAGTTGGAAATTGTCCCCTCTTGGATTTTCCAAAGAAAATCGTATTGAATATATGTTAAATCACCTTTAAATATTTGTTAAAATTACCCAAGAAACCATTTGGGCCTAGAGTTTTCTTTTTGAGACAGGTTTTAAATTACAAATTCAGTTTCCTTAATAGTTACATGGTTATTCAAATAACATAATCATAGTGGGTGAGTTGGGGGTAATTTGTATTTTTGAAGAATTGATCCACTTCATCTGAGTTGCCTAAGTTCTGTGTTTAGTGTTTGTAGTTTTCCATTATTGTCTTTACATGTCTGTAGTGATATTCCGGTTTCATTCCTGACTGGTAATCTGTGTCTTCTCTCTGTTTTATTTGTCAGTCATGCTGGAGGCTTACCAAGAAGTTTATTGATCTTTTCAAAGAAACAACTCATAGCCTCTTTGATTTTCTCTATTTTTCTGTTTTCAATTTCATTTATTTGTGCTCTTATCTTTATTCTTAGTAGTAATAGTGGTAGTAGTAGTAGTAGTAGTAGTAGTAATTTTGCCCTATTGATTTTACTCTTCTTGTTCTTGGTTCTTGAGGTTGGAGTTTGGATTATTGATTTGAGACTTTTCTAATGTATGCAATTAGTGCTATCAATTTCCCTCTGAGCACTGCTATAGTAGTGTCCTACAGATTTTACTATGTTCTATTTTCATTTTAATTCACTCCAGTGTATTTTTTTTCTTTGAGACTTCCTTTTTGACCTATGGATTATTTAGAAGTATGTTGATTAGTTTCCAAGTGTTTAGAGATTTTTCTATTATCTTTCTATTACTGGTCTCTGGTTTGATTCTCTTTTGGTCAGAAAACATACTGTATGGTTTCACTTATTTTTAATTTGTTCATAATTGCTTTATGGACCAGGGTATTGCCTATGTTGGAATAGGTTTGTGGGCGCTTGAAAAGAATGTGTATTCTTCTTTTGTTGGGTGTATATTAGACCGTGTTTGTTGCTGATATTAAGTTCCTATATGCTTGCTATTTTCTGTCAGTTGTTCTATAGATTGTTGAGAGATACGTTGAAGTTTACAGTTATAATAATGGATTTGTCTATTTGTTTCTATTCTACCACTTTAACTCCACACATTTTGTAGCTCTTTTGTGTATACACATTCAGGATTGTTATGTTGTTTTGTTGGATATTCTTTGTTATCGTTTTATGATGTTTATTTATGTCTCTGGTAATTTTTTATTGACGTCCTTTTGCTTGATATTAATGTTGCTACTCCTGCTTTATATAATGAATGTTTGCATAAAACAGATATCATATATCTATGTATATGTATAACTATAACATAAACACACACACACATATACATACATGTTTTCCCAAGCTTTTACTTTCAACCTGTGTATATCATTGTATTTTAATTGAGTTCCTTTTGGACAATATATAATTCACCCATGTTTTTCTAAATCCCCTAAGTATATCTCTGTCACTTAATTGGTGTAGTCAGACAGTTTACGTTCAGTTTAATTCTTGATATGCTATGGCTTAAGCACACCATTTTTCTTCTTTGTTTTTTTTTTCCACTGTTTTTCATATCTCCTGCCTTCCTGTGCATTTTTAAAACAATTTTTAGAATTTTTTGGAATTTTGACTTACCTAGTATTTTTTAGTGTATTTCTTTATGTAGTTTTTTAGAGGTTGTTTTATGTATTGGATTATATATACATAACTTACCACACTATATAGCTGGTCCAAGTGAAATCAGAAACCTTACCTCCCTTTTTGTACCTTTGTCTGTACCTATTTATAATTCTCTTAAATATTTCCTCTATATACACTTATAACCACATTAGACATTGGTAAATTTTTGTTTCCACCATCAAACATAATTTAGAAAACCTCAGAGAAGGAAAGTCTATTATTTTTACTCATATTTTTGTTACTGAATTCTTTATTCCTTTCTAAAGGTCTAAGGTTCTTTTATTATCTCCTTTCTATTTAGACAAGTTTCTTTGCTATTTTTAAGGTGGGTCTCTTGAAAACTTATATTATTTTTCCTTCATCTGATAATGTCTTGATTTCCCCTTCATTCCTAAAGGATATTTTCCATGGATATAGGATTCTGGATTGACAATTCTTTTTTCTCAGCCATTAAAAATGTTGTATCCCTTCGTTATGGCCTTCGTGGTTTCTGATGAGAAATTTACTTGTCAGAATTGTTTTTCCTCTGAAGGTAAGGTTATGTTTTTCTCTTGCTGCTTTCAAGATTTTTTTTTTGTCTTCAGTTTTCAGAAGTTTGATGATGATGTGTTTTGGTTTGACTATGATGTGTTTTGGTGTGGATTTCTTTGCTTTTTTTCCTTGCTTGTGATTTGTTTAGACTCTTAAATCTACATGTCTTTTACTAAATTTGGGAAGTTTGGGGTCATTTTTTAGCATGTTTTATGCCTTACCCTTTTTCTCCTCTTTTTTTAGGCCTTCAGTGGCACAAATGTTTTATCTCTTATTATAGTTCCACAGTTTCCTAAGTTTCTGTTTACTTTTTTGAAGTGTATTTTCAGATATACTGGTTCAGATCGGATACTTTTTATTGTGCTCTCTTCTTATTCACTGATTCTTTCTTTTGTCCCCTGCATTATTTTTATTTATCATAGTTGCCATATTTTTCAGTTCTAAAATTCCTATCTGGTTATTCTAGAAAGCTTCTATGGCTTTGCTAAGACTTTTAATTTTTCTTTTGTTCCAGCCATGTTCATAATTTGTCACTGAAGCATTTTCATGATGGCTGCTTTAAAATCTTTGTGAGATAATTCTAATATCTCTATTTTCTTGCTGTTTGCAAGTTTTGATGTCTTTTTACATTTAGTTTGAAATGTTTCTGCTTCTTTTTATAACAGATTATTTTCGGTTAAAACCTGGACATTTTACGTATTTTGAGACCCTGGATATTATTTAAACCTTCAATTTTATTTAGAGTCCTCTGACACTACTCCAGCAGAGAAAGGGGGTACATCTTGCTATTGTAGGTATAGACAGAAGTCCAGGTCTTTCCCTCTTGGCTAGCATTGACACCTGAGTAAGAGGGCTCTGGGTTACTGCTGGATGGTGATGCGAGTTCCTAGTCCCCACTAGGCCTCCACTGATACTCTCCTGGCTAGGAGTGATGGGAGTAATTTGTTACTGCTCCCATGATGGCCCCTGCTGGTACCTTAGAGGTTGGGAATTGTAGGGTTGGGCAGTTTCTAATGTCCTGACTCTCCACTAGGCCTTCTCCATTCAACACAACATTAGCAGGGAGAGAGAAGAGTGCCTCATTATTACTGGGTTGCAGTGGAAGTCCAGGATCCCTATGTAGAGTCCACTGATAATAATACATCGGGTTAGAGTAGGGACTTTGTTATTCCTTGACAGGGACAAAAGTCCCAATCCCAATTCCCTACTCAGACTTCCTTACACCACCTTGGGGTTGGGGAGAGGAGGTTGGGATGTTTTGTTCTACACTAACAAGGGTCAGCAGGAGGCTCCCCATTGCGTCTTTGCAAGTTACAGGTGGCTGTGTGTGTGGTGTCTGACTAGAGCAAAGTGGTATTGTCCCAGTGCTTTCTGTCTTTCTAGGCTCTTGCTTTTTCGGTCCTTTGGCTACAGAGAACAGGCTTTTGTTGAGGGCTTCTCTGGTCTGTCAGTTGGTGTCTCTTGGTTGCCAGCTTCTTCAGCTTTAAGTTTGGATATATGAGGCAAAACTAAAATCCAAGGAACTCAACACCATGTTATTTCTAGGGTCCTGAGGTCCCTGGATGTTCTGTCTTCTTCTCTTCATCTTTCAGAGTCTCCTTACATTTGGCTTACATATGGTGTCCTGGGTTTTTCGTTGTACCTAGCAGAAGGATTAGGAAAAACTATCTACTACATTTCCCTGGAAGTGAATTTCTCCTGTTTCTTTTTTTTTTTCTTTTTAATATATATATTTTTTAATTGGGAGGGCAGCATATTCAATTTTCACAGTAGTTTCTTTAAGGAACTTAAACAGAGTTATGAAAAACTGACTGATAAATTTTCTATTAAAAAAGAGAAAACTTGAGACAAAGAACACATCTCTATCCATAATGTACTTTTCAATATCCATTTCACGTCTACTTTCCCATTTCTACTAGTTTTTTTCTTGATTCCAGTATCACCAATAAAGACTCCTTTAGCATTTATTGTGACACTTATATTTAGAAGTAAGCATTTCTTACTTGAAAGATCTCTCAGAATGACTCCCGCGTTGAGGGGGTGGGGACAGGTTCATTTGATTCATTGCTATTCCCCTGTGCCTGTCACAAGGCCAACCCACATTCTAGTACTTAATAAATATCTGCTGAATAAGTGAGTGAAAACTGAAAATCTAAATTTTTCTTTCTGTAAGAGCTTATCTACTTTACTCTTGCCGTCCTGAATCATGAGACACATGTGTCTGCCGTCCGTGCTTGATTCCCACCAGGCACCCTACGCATGTGCTCAGGGAATTACCCAAATTTGTCCAGAATTTTGCAGTCTAGAATAAAGCAACTTTAATTTCAGCACATGTGTCACATTTTGTTTTATGGTTTAGAATTGTTTGTATTTTGAATTACAAATGGGAAGGATACCAGAATGGTTCCCGTGTGTATATGTGTGTGCACGCACATACACACATGGGTGCACATGTGCATATTCACCCCTATCACTTCTAAAGAAAGTGACCCAAAGAACATGACATAAAAAAGACCTAGACTATTTTTAAGGTTTGTTTCCTAGATCACCAAAAAAAATTTTTTTTTGATGATTGATTTTTAGGCAAATTGTGGTTTGATTATCTTTTCAAACCTTTGTCATGTAGTGTGCACTGTGTGAGTGTACATCCATGGAGGAGGGATAAAGCTAGCCCATCGTTTGGTAAAGCCCTGCAAATAACTTCAATTTTTTTGCAAGCATAATTATATTTAGATAAAGATCTCCCATCACCGTACCATTTTTTGTGAATGTAGGTAAAAGAACATGATTTCTTTTAGTACTACTCAGCATGTTTGGCTTAAATACTAATAATGATTGCTTTCCCGCCTGGCTTTAGATTCTGCTTAAGGAAATGGTGAAAGATTTAATTCACTGTACTTTTGTTAGAAAGTCTGGAAATGTCCGTCCATGGGAACTTTGGTCTCCTGCTAGAATGGAAATTCACTGGGGAGGGGGAACCATTTCGTTTTATTGCCTGAGAGGTGTTGATAACATTCCCTACATCTTTCAAAGGCATCTTTCATGCCAAACAGGCAAACTGTAACTAGCGGAGGAACAGAAAGAGCACTGCTTACATGAGTCATTCTCAGCACACCAGCACAGCAGCTGTGCTAGATACTGATGAGGACTGCCACAGAACCCAGTTGCAAGGTTTTGTGTGGTTGGAGAGACAACTGGCTCTCTCTGGGGACCAGTTTGAGGGAGATTGAAGCAATAATGCATCCCCACTGTTACTAGTGGATTTTGTGGCCATGTAGTACAAAATGCATGCCAGATAAAATCAGAAAGTAATAGAAAGCAAGAGGAATCGCACAGATTTTAAATCTTAATGTGAGAGACTAAAACAAATGTCCTGAGCTTGTTGCATGTATTAGTAAGGAAAAGGGACAGGGGATGGGATGCCTTTAACTCAGAACACTTGCAGGGCTTCGGTCTTTTCATTTGAGAACCATTTGGGTGTGTTGTGAAATAAAGTTGCAGAGTAGGCATGTTCAGACCTTTATTTGCTACAGTTAGTAGGAAAGATCCCCCCCCCCCACCTTAAATAAAAGAAGGCAGAGTTTTCTGTGCAAACTGAAACAGGCGTTGCAAGAATCAGATTCACTTTGGACGAGTCTTCACATTCCAAGTCCTCATTGCATCAGGCTGCACAATTCCATCTCTGGTTGATGGGCAGAAAAAGTGGGCAGCTTGCCAGGTAGACGTTTCCATGACTCCCAGCCCCCAAAGGTGATGCGTTTTTCAGCTAATTCAATGAAGAGTGGGCTGAACTTTGGGTCTAAACGAGACAATAGCTGCCTTCGCAGTATCAGCAGAATGGTTTGATGGGAATGCACTCTACATTTGGCAGAGAATCATGTGACCTTACGACTGAGATTTTGTGATGGTGCCAACGGAGACTTGGAAAGCAGCAACCGTCCTGACTTTTTTCTTCTTTTCTAGCATGGCTCAGAAAATGGTGGATCTTAATACTTGACTTTAGCCAGACTCAGCAAGCGACTGAGCTTTGAAGCACAACTTCGCCTTTATTCTGGGTTTTTGGCAGGCCACCAGGAGGCTGTCCCTTTCACGCCTGATAAATTCTGCTGCTTATCTCTAAATAGGAAAAAAAAGAAAAATATAAACAGAATATTGAGGCATAACAAGTGAATCCTAAAATTGTATGTGCTTTTTGTTTTTTTGGCTTTTCTTACTGCTGATTTTTTTAATGTTAAGACCCTTTCTGCTTGCTGAAGAATCCAAGTACTTTTTTTTTTTTNATTTTTTTTTTTTTTTTTTTTTTTTTTTTTGGTTTATAATGAACAGGCATTTGAACAGGGCAAACAGGACGGCCGCAGCAGTGAGCATGAGATCATTGCAGCAGAGTAGCAAACTGGCACCCTGCCTTCTCACCCTTTTGGTTCAGGAGACAAACGTGTGCAATCCTCATTTCTAAAGTCAGCTCAGCCTGGAAGGATTCCTGGTCTCTCCCACCTTCTACCATTCTGCTGCCAGGGACAGCAAGGATTGGTGCAGCTTCTGCGCAGTGCTTTGTGCCTGGAATACCGAGAAGGAAGAAAAAGAAGACAAGCACCCTGGTCCTTTTTTCCAAGAAATAACAGGAGCCCTGAAGAAAAAAAAATCTGAGTTTGTCCTACTTCATGCAACAGTGCTGAAAAAAAAATGAGACGCTCCTGCTCAAAAACAAAAACAAAAACAAACAAACAAAAATCCAAACCAAAACAAACCAAAAAAAAGCAAACATTGGCTTGTATACCTACAGAGACATCGGGCTTTGTAAAGCAGCTTTGTAAGGCAACATAACCAAATGAGCCTTCCTTATTTTTATTATTTCAAAAATATGGCATAATTAGCAATATATTGCACTTGGTGAAATCGCACCTTTCATATCAGGTATAACTTTTTTTGTTGTTTCTTTTTAAGCCTACTCTTATATAAAAGGGGAACCTTGAACTTTCAATGTACTCTTATTTAGCTCATCACCCACTTTACTCTTATTAACTTTTTCCTTTTGCTGTCTTGCTCTAATCCTGATTAGAATAGAAACTTAAGTAAAAATAGAAAAATGTCTATGGGAAGGACGGTACATGTTTTATTTTTGTTATACATCAAAGTTTGGAAAGACATTAATATGTTATCTGTGCTTTTCGTGTACAGTATTAGTTTTTGCTGTCTAAGAAAAGTGAGCGTTTAGTCCTAGCTGTTTAAAGAAACTAAAGCTTTCATTTGCTGTGACTCAGAATTTGAAATGTGGAAGAAGAAACTTTTTGAACTTCTAAAAATGGGTCATATTAAAAGATACATTAAACTACTGATAAATAAAATTATTCCGGGGAAGTTTTATTTAAATTATTTGCCAAGATTTCAGTGTAACCGAAATAAGGATAAAAAGATCATGTTCTCAGTTGCTAAGTAAAAAAGAAGCTTGTTTCACAATAATACTCTCTTTTAAAATATATTTTAAAAGAAGCATTTGTCTTAGAGGAGTAACAGAGAGCACTAGAAATATCCATTAAGTATTTTAGTGAAAAAAGTACATACAAACTTGTTTTAAGTTTAAACCAATGATTGGCTCAGTAGATAAATGCATTGCATTCTAATTATTTTGTCTATTTGTAGAAGTAAATTGCTAAGCAATTTAAGCATTTCATAACAAAACCCAGTTTTGCCTGGTTCAATGGGAAAGGATTAGCAGATGTATTCCACCTATTTTAATTTTGATTAAAACTGTTTCTAAACATGTTTAAAAATTGTTAGAAAAAGAAAGTGCTTCTTAAAAATACAGCGTATATGAATGAAGACTATAATTTGCATATTAAGAATCGGTGCTATAATATTTTCCACAAAAACAATAAACTTTAAGCAAACTGTTGTGCTTTTAAAACCATATTTTATCATATTGAAAGTATGTAGGGTAAACAAAGAGAAAATATAGAACTGATGCATTCTATCTTCTTTTTTGTTATTCCATGAAGAATTATGGGAAGTTGCAATTACCCTATATACTGATAACATTCAAATAAAACGTTTTATTAAGTTTATCGGTTATTGTTCACTAATTATTTAAAAAATAGCTCTTGCTCCTTTATGCTGCCTCAGCTAATGGAACATCAACTTTCACAGGCTTAATTAACATTTATAAACCTGTTTTCATGTTTCAAGATCCTTTAGTTGAAAAACATTATTTTAAATGTTATTTTTAGGAGCCATTAATCTCTACACTCTTAATTATCTTATTAAGCTCCATGCCAAATCCAAATCTCTTTTCAGCTTTCACTAGTTCATTGTGCAAAACCTAGTCGCTTCTTTAACAGCCATGCCTCCTTTCACTTTCAAAACTGTTACTGTGAAAACACCACCAACCAAAATGAACGCATAAATGCAAACTATGAAACCACATTATATGTCATATGAGTAGCCTTGGGTGGGGCTCTGTGAGTCTTCCAAGCCTTAAAAAAAAAATACTTTAAAAGGTTTTGCCCGTTTTGACATTGTGTTTTGTTCTCGACCGTCTACCTTCATCCCTACCATCCAGCCAGATGATTCTCCTAGACAGCAGTTGTTTGATATTTCTCCTTTTGTGGTTGTTTTAGGGAAAAACTTAAAATGGATATGAGAAGTGAAGAAAGTGATCATAGGAGAAAATCATCTCAGGTAAAAACAAAACGCAAAAGAGCAATTAATTTTAATGTTTTTAAAGAAAAATAAAACAATTTTGACTGTGTTTAGTTATAAGAATTCGTTTCATATTCTCTATGGATCTAGCTGTTGGAATTTTCAGTGATGGCTTGAGAATTTATACTGTTGCCTACCTTTGTGAAAAATTTTTGTCTGAGTTTGTGATCAGTGTACAGTTTGAGTCCCTTTGGATTATGTTATCTATGTATCCATTCATATATCTATACATCCATTCATAGAACGGTTGAACAGAAAGTAATTTAGAAAAAGAAAATATATATGTATTCATTTGGCATAGTATATAAAAGGAAGTAAAATCTTGGGGGAGGGAATAAAGTTGTGCTTTTTTCAAAAAATGATCTAATAAGATAATGAAACCAAAATATACATTCTTATAGTTATGATAAAGCCCAAAACAAATGTTGCTTTTTATTTCACATCTAAACTTTTGAATGTATGTTTAGATATTTTTACTATAATTGAATGCATGATTGTTGATTTTTTACTATAGTTTTTAATAAGTATGGCAATAATTAGAAAACAAATAGTGGAAAAAATTATGTAGACCAAATTATCTATATGAAGTTTTAAAAACACATTTTATTTTATTTATTTCAAAACATTCAAAAGCACTAAGTAATTTTTAAATAATATTACTATTTTTCACAATGATGATATTATTTAGAAATGCTAAATATTGTGGATATGAGTGAAACGATTAATGATTGTACAACTTACAATTTTGTTGCTGTTGAGCTTAAAATCCTAAAAAACGTGAATGTGGCTGGCTTTATGTTTATTCTTTGTGCCTTTGCTTATTGTCTGCTGGTTTAAAAAATTTTTTTAATAACTATTTATTTTTGCCCAACTTGTTGACCAGGTAAGAGTTGTATGTAGCTATATAGTATGTTTAACAATAATTTTTTTGAAAAATAAATTTAAATATATTGTTTTGGAGAGGCAAGATATATTCTCGTTTATGCAATAGATCAGGAGTATAAATTTTAGTAGTAGTACCATTGCTAGTAGTAATAATGCTGTTAGTATGTCATTAATTTTAGTTTTCTGATAATAGTTTATCCAAATATAATTTCAGCATTATTCCTTCTATAGACACATATGTATACATTTAATACTTTTCAATAACTTCCTGCATTCTCTGCCTAGTCAACAGGATCTTACTTGTTTTATGAGAAAGTTATAGTGTTACCCATTCCTTAAAACCACTAACCGAGGTTTTATAAAAGAGTTAAAACAAGCACAGTCTGACTCTTACACAATTAGCTTAATAGTTAATTTGGTCTTAATTATAGGCTGGTAATACTACATTCATGCCTCACAATTACATAATTCATACATGCATGTATAGATCCTTTTTTCTTTTAAAACTCATTATTAATTAGAATAGTCCAAATACAAAATATTCACTTCAAAACAAAAGTTATCTGTAAAAAGTATTTCAATATACTAGTCTTTAAATTCTCATGTATATAAACCTGTATTTAGTAGAGAATATTTATGAAGGCCTTTAATGGGAATATGTATACTCAGAGCATTTTAGCACTTAAAATATTTATACTAAAGGATTGATATTATTATTTTCATCTAATTTCATCAGATATTTACAACAAATTCTGCAGTAATAGGGAGCCCAAGTGAGATGTTGCCCATTGGCATAAACCCGTAGATCCGATCTTGTGGTGAAGTGGACTGCACAAGCTCGCTTCTATGGGTCTGTGTCAGTGTGGTAATCTAACAGAGTGTAATAGACAAATGCCGTTAAATACATTTTGGTCAAACTCCTGTTAAATTTTAGTTGATTAATTCTGAAGAATTTATATTTTTCTTTGTTTTTCATGTATATATTAACCCTCATCTGTCTTTAGAGGCATCCTTCAATTGTCGATGACTAGGAAAGGTTTATTACATAGCCATTTAAATTTGAATCCAAGTATAGTAAATTAAGAAACTAGAATTTTTTATAGCAAGGTTTGAAACAAAATCTGAATAGATCCTGTTCAGAAACTTAAGTTCACATTATAGTGGTTAGTACACCTCATCAACTTCAGTAAGAAAATTAAAGGCTATAATTGGGATTTATGTATTACTATTGAGCTGTTTTCTCTTGAAAAATGAAGTTGAATGCTATTGATTTTTAATATTATTAATTACTAGTAGAACTACACCAGGAGAAATGTCAGAAGACATTTCATATGACCTGTGCTGGAAATCCAAGAGGTTAGGATAGTCCTAGCAGACACATATTAAATTTATTGGTGAAATGTTAGAGTATTATATCTACATCCTTGCCAAGCCCTTAGGTGTATGGCCGCCATATTTGGAGGAGCTGACTGAAGATATGATAAGGAGTTTGAAGCAACATTGGAAGCTGTGTGCATCCGGGTTGAGGTAGTAGGTTGTATGGTTTAGAGTTACACCCTGGGAGTTAACTGTACAACCTTCTAGCTTTCCTTGGAGCACACTTGAGCCATCGAGGAATCCTTCACCACTTTAATCTGATCAAGCCAATTTCTGTGCAAGAAGGTAATGTGTCATGAGTATTTTGGATAATTAATTTGAGGCTTTATTACATTAAAATGATCTTTTGATTTCTAAATACTAGATTATACCATTTGAATCTTCTTATAAAAATGGGCAAGATGGCATTTCTAATAGGTTGTTATTTTATGAGCGAACATTTTTAGGAACTGGTGAGCAGTGACTTAAACTGCATTGATATTACAACTGTTCAGTCACAGATTCACAAAATTTGGCTCTTAATTTTGCAAAGTGATCATTGGTTTTTATTTCTATTCTATTGGCTACATAGACACTACAGTAAAACAAAACAAAACAAAACTCTGCTAGTGTCAATGATTTAATATCACGTTGTCTGAGTCTTTCTTATGACACATCACTTTCTTCCTTATATTATGATTATCTATGTGCTTGTTTATTTTTTTCTAATATATATACTAGACTGTAAGCCCCTTGAGGGCAAAGTCCATGCCTTATTTTTCATTGTATCACCTACAGTACTTTACACATAAGATCTAAATATTTATGGAATGAATGAATGGAGTATAACACCTCACCCTGTGATGAGTTTCTATTGAATATTTGGATGAATTACAACAATAGTCATAACTTTGAGTATTGTTTGTTGGTCCTAAAATTTGCCTAAATTTAGTTCCCACACTGTTCTGCATCAGTAATATACTTGCTTTTTAGTTTTAGTGTGTTGAGTGTGTCCATTCATCCTAGACATAAATTTAAAATTTAGAATTGCTTTGGCTCTAGTATAAAAATAGAGCAAATTCATTTTTATTAATAAGTTCAGTATAGTTTTTAACCCTAAATTTAGATTATGTGTATTTCTTATGAATTTTTAAATTCTTTGATTTTTAGATGAATGGTTTTTCTTTCAGCATCAATTTCATAAATCAGCTTTTATTTTGTATACTTCCCTTGTATTCTAATTTTTATTTTTGTACAGCTACAACTGTTGAATAAGCCAAAAACAACTAAATTAGAAATATGTCAAGAAATCAATAAGTATATGAAATATAATTGAGGATTAGATCACAGTTTTGTTTGAAGGGAAGGCACCTGTAATATTCTGTCTGTACGAAGCAAATGGGTGTCTTTGCAGTCCATTAAATTGTCATAAATTTTAGGGGCAGTGACTAGTGTAACTTATATAGAGAAACTAATTTATATAGATCATATTTCAGTCACAGAATTAGATATAGATATGTAACTTTAAACTCTATGTATGAATACATGTGAACATTGAATACCTTAGAAAAGATTTTTAGAGGGGCGCCTGGGTGGCTTAGTCGGTTAAGCGTCCGACTTTCGCTTAGGTCATGATCTCGCGGTTCGTGGGTTCGAGCCCCACGTCGGGCTCTGTGCTGACTGCCGGCTCAGAGCCTGGAGCCTGTTTCAGTCTGTGACTCCCTCTCTCTCTGACCCACCCCTGCTCACGCTGTCTCTCTCTCTCTCTCCTAGAAATAAATAAAACATTAAAAAAAAAAAAGAAAAGATTTTTAGATACAAATATGTTAAAAACCCTTAGATACTGACAATGTGGTGATAAGCTTTCTATAGAACACTCTGGCATCCAGAATATCTCAGAATCTAGAATTTACCCACAGTGGTGAAGAAGGAACTTTTGAATCACCAAAGGAAGAATACATAAGCCTTAGAAAGCTGAGTACCAATAATTTCAAGCAAATTTATTTGATTAGTATGCAGAGGTTAATGACTAGTATTCTCAGGGAACCTGGATGATTCAGTAGGTTGAGCATCTGACTCTTGATTTCAGGTTGGGTCATGATCCCATGGTCATGGGATTGAACCCCACTTAGCATGGTGTCTTAAGAGTCTCTCCCTCTGCCTTTGCCCCTCTCCCCAACTCACACTCTAATCCTCTCTGTCTCTCAAATAAATAAATAAATAAATAAATAATAAATTAAGACTAGTAGTCGCTAAGAAGAAAGAGTCTTTGTAAGGACCAATCAAAAGATAATAGACAAGAGGCAAGAGACATAGACAAGAGAGTGAGAGACAGAGGAATGTGAAGAGATGAAAAGGAAAGTTTCCTAGCAAAGAGAAATAATGTTGTGCCTAATGGTAGCAGTTCTACACAAAGGTGAAAGAAAGAGACAATGGAGTGGTAGATAATTACATCTTTGTAAATAGTGTAGCCCTTGAGAGCCTGGAGTTCTTTGCTCTTTGGTGCTTGTCTATGCATGTGTGTATGTGTGTGTATCCCAATACTCTTGTGTAGAGATTTGAAGGCCAAGTCAACATCACTGATGGGCCAAATAGAATACTATTGCCCAGAAATGCCTGTTTCCATGTGTTGCAATAGAGTTAAGTTTATCCCAGAAGTCAACTGTGGTGTACAGTGATAATCTTAGGAAAATACCATGGCAAATGCATAGAATTGTGGTCTCTTATATACCTTATCTAAAGTGCACTTGTAATATGGGAGAATGGCTTAAAAATTACAAAGACATAGCTATGATCAAATAATTCTGAAAGGCAGGAGATATAATTAGCATCAATGAAGAAAATAAACACTCTTCTGTAGGGTGAGAATACTACATGAAGGGTGCTTTCACTAGTGATTAATTATGAATTTGCTCTTCCAACAAAGGGAGTTATCTAGTTTACTATAGTTTTATGAAAAAACAACAGATGACAAATACACAGATTGATAAGATTATTTCAAAGAAACCAAGACCACCAATGGTATCAATATCTAGGAATAGTTAAATTATGTCCAAAAAACCATTAGGAAAATATTGTACATTTAGAGAGTTAGCATTCAGTGAGGGAACAACCTTGTAGATTGAATAATTCTTATAAGAATTTTAAGTGGTCAAGTTTTACTCTGTAGCAAGATTTCCATATTTAGGAACAAAAGAAGTATGAAAATTAAGGAAGCAATTAAATATCAGCAAATTGCACTTAATCACTATCGCTCTTGATATTTTGAGACTTGCATATATATATTTATGTTGACATGAGTTAATATCCTTTAGATGCTTGTGGAATGAGGCAGTAAGGAGTTGGAACTGGAGGCATGGAATCAGGGAGGGAGAGAGAAAGGGAAAGGAAAACCAACTGCAAATCAATCAATTGGACCATACTAGAAAAGTCTAATTTAGTTCATAATACTAGTTCATGCTAATACTCTTATATTGCTTGTTATTATTAGTTCAATGAACTATGAGGGAATCAGATAAATTACTTGGCAGTTGAACTGAGCCTTCTTGAAAACAATCCAGGAGTCCATGAACTATGCTATTAGAATAAATGAGTCACTTTCTGTAAATAATTATTCTGTTTCTCTTATTCCCTATTATCAAATGCTGACTCATGAGCATAGGTGATTCCCTGATTCCCCAAACGATGATACAAGATTCTGCTACCCTTACTATTACTTTGTACCCATGCCTAGCTTCTCTTCCACAGAATATAGGAATAATTCTTAAAGTCACTGATCTTGACTGTACCCATGATAGCTCCCTAAAAGACCTGTAAGGAACGCCTATGAAAGACCATGAGGTGAAGGATCTGACTTACCAAAGAGCAACCAAAAGAGCATTCATCTCTTGCTTACTAAGTGCCTCCATCCACTACTACTTCCATACAAACCTGCTACCTGCTAATATCATGTTCTTCAGGATTCATGGATATCACTTCTTCATCCCCAAACCTTCTACTATTTCTCTAAGGACTTTCTCAATTTTGAATCCTCATAGCCATTGAAACTTTTTTCCCACAGTTTTTTCTAACTTCTAATAATACTAAGTCCAGGTGCCCAAGGAGACTGTGACTTACTGGCACTGTATATTCTTTTTGTTTTTAATTGTTGAATTGGGTTGAACTTTAGATTATCTACAGGCAATGGTGAGAACCTATACACACCTTAAAGTAAACTGTTTCAGCAGTAAAGTCCTGTGTTATCTGAGATATTTCTAGACTCTTCAGAATATATCATTATGGGACAAGGAGGGTTTGGTTTTTTTTTTACTTTTTTTAATGTTTTATTTATTTCTGAGAGTAAGAGAAAGACAGCATGACCAGGGGAGGGTCAGAGAGAGAGGGAGATACAGAATCTGAAGCAGGCTCCAGGCTCTGAGCTAGCTGTTATCACAGAGCCCAAGGTGGGGCTCGAACCCACGAACCGTGAGATCATGACCTAAGCCAAAGTCGGACACTTAACCAACTAAGCCACCCAGGTGCCCCAAGGTTTTTTTTAAACACAGTCTATGAGGTTCAGATAAGCCTGTGATATACTATTTGAAGCTGATTTATGAAACTAGCTACTTTCTATTATTTATAATAAATATAAGCCCCTTGTGTACAGAAATATATGTCTTTACCAAACTCACAACTCCTTACTTTAGTGCTCTGCATACAGGATGAAGTCTTTGGTGAATTAACAAAACATTATTAAATGAAACAAAAACATTATGTGATACAGTAGGACAATTCTATATTTAAGTATACTTCTTCAAGATTTTAAAGTTTAGAATTTGAGAGTAACGATATATTTAACTTTGGAGGGTAGTTTTTTATTTTTAAGTTGGCATTGTCTTGTGTGTGCCGTCATTTATGACTTCTTTCTACTCTATGTGGAATGTGTGAGTGAAATAAACTACCCATGTCTCTCTTGTCTCTGATCCCTCTTAAATCCTATTCTGTTTCTCTTCACTCTGAACTCCTGGAACTCTTCCTTGACCTTAATCATATTTAACCTCGTTTTTCCCATTACATTTTATAGGTTTAGGTAGTATACAGTAAACTTAGTTTGTAAACTGTATAGTTCATGCATTACATTTACTTAGTAAGAACTTAAATAGTACTTAATTGAAATTAAAAATAAAATCTATATTTATAAATGGTAAGAACCTTAGAAATCAATAACCCATTTTCCAGATAACCAAAATGAGGCCTATAATGTTTAATGATTTTGTCAGAACCAATCTACTAGTAATGGACACAGCCTAAATTTCTATCTAGGTCAATGATCTATGCAAGAAGATATATTTTATGTTTGCTCTTAATATATTTTTAGGTAGTATCATTAAACAAATTTTAGTTAATTGATTGAAACAAGACGATAAGGTTTTATTTTTAAAAGAGTACAAAGAATAATAATTTATTTGCAGACTCAAATATGATAGATATAATTAATAGCACTTAAAATGAACTCTGTATCCATTTTATTATTTCTTTTCAAGTAAAAATGCACTCTTACTATGCAGGCATAGAGAAAAATTTGTCTACCATAGTCCACTATGGTATTTCCTCTCCTTCCAGAACCTTCTCTAGAGGAGAAGAGTATGGCCTAGCCGTTAGTGCTATATTCTAAGTAAAAAGGAAAGAAACTCTGAATTGGTTTACCTGTTGCCATTATGTTGCTTGGAAGAATAAAAGTTAATATGAAATGGTAGCCATAACTGAGTTCAACTTCAGAGCTCAATTGCTTGTATCCTCCCTAAGATATATAAGATAGCATTATGAAAAACACTTTTACCAGGGATCATGAACCTAAATAGCTTTGGGATCTAGGCAATATAGTAAGCCAGACTTGAAGACAAGAGAAAGTAATAGGGACTGTGGTAGACCAAAGAAGATATACTCATTTTCAAGATATTTCAAAATGACTTCATCAGTCAATCTAAATTTGGCTCCCAAGGGCAGCCAGTTTTCCATCCCTACATGAAGATATCACACAGTAAAACAAAATGTAATAAATCTCCTCCTTTAATGAACCTAACAGTGTCTTTTCTTACAGTTGACCTAAATAATTGGGAGTATCTATGATAATTTCAAGTAATTCTATGCCGATGCTGTTATTTCAAATAGAAATGTCTGATCCATGGTAGTCTAAACATTTCCCGGAATTTAATTGACTAATGAACATATTTTCTGATAGGCAAAAGTTACCAATTGCAATATTAGTTTGATGCTATTTTAATGAAAGAAATGTAGTAGTATTGACTATAGTTGTCCCAGTATTACTACAGAGTTTCAGATTTCCGTTTGCCTCTGAATCTCAATGTGCAAAGCAATGAAATCCTTATACTTCTAATTTCTCAAGTAATTGATGCCAGAAATAGATGGATTGATAGCATTTTGAAGTCAGAAAAAAATAAAAAGGTTAAATAGAGGGAACACAATTAAAGTTCAAGGGTTCTCATCTCCATATGATGTCTTAGAGTAAGGCAACTGAGTAGAGCTCAAGAATAAAGTAACTGGTAGTGTTGTTAATTATATTTTATTGTGTGATAATTAAAAGACCAGTTATGCATACATCTGGAATTAGATCAGGTTCCTGTCCATAAATTTTTCAATATAATTTAATCCAATGAACTTAAATGTGGCAAATAGAAATGACACAACCAATTATGAAAACACTGAGTTTGTAGTAATGAAGAAGACTCATGTTTGCAGTGTTGCTATGTGTAGTAGAAACCTTTGTATTAAATACAATTGGGATCAGCAGTTGATACCACAAAGATTTTTGAGAAATGGTTCTTTTTTTTTTAATTTTTAATGTTTATTTATCCTTGAGAGAGTGAGAGAGACAGAGAATGAGCAGGGAAAGAGCAGAGCGAGAGAGGGACACAGAATCTGAAACAGGCTCCAGGCTCTAAGCTGTCAGCACAGAGCCTGACGCAGGGCTTGAACCCACGAACCATGAGATCATGACCTGAGCTGAAGTCAGACACTCAACTGACTGAGCTACCCAGGCGCCCCGAGAAATGGTTCTTAAAAATTAACACATATATCCAATACACATTTTGTTTAAATTTGAAAACCTGATTATATACTTTCTAGTATTTTTATGCAAGCCAAGAACTATTTTTGAGTTTAGTTGCTGATTATAGATCTTAGCCATCCTTTTTTTTTTTTGAAATCCCTTAATGCATCATCTATGATTTCTAACTTCAGTTATTTCGCAGCTGTCTTTAAGTACAAATCTAATGCAAGGAAGTCTGGCAGCAGAATACTTCTTTCTTTGTGATTGTTTCTAATTTTCTAAACTTTCAACATTGTCTTACCTATATCAAACTCTCTAGGATTTTTTTAATGTGGTTGAATTTTAAAGTCTTTCCAAAATGTTAAGGTTTAGAAAACCGTTTATTCTTTTCTCACTCATATTTAAATTGGTTTATATAATATTTAACTAAATTATTCAATTTCATATTAACCTAACTGGCATAAACTGATTTGGGAACAAACATAACAGATTTCTGGCAGACATACAAATCACTTGATGGGAGCAGAAATACTTGAGTGTTCTAGAACTTTCTGAGGTGATGGAAATGTTCTCTACACTGTCCGAAACAGTAGCCATTAGCCACATGTGGCTCTTGTGCATTTGATGTGTGTCTAGTGTGACTGAAGAAGTGAATTTAAGTTTGGTTCATTTTGGTTAATTAGAGCTTAAATAGCTACATGTGGCTAGGAACTAATGTATTGGACAGTGCAGTTCTAGAAAGGATCACACTTGCATTTAGCATGCTGGAGCATCTGTTGAAAATGTCAGATAATCTGTGAAGTGGTAAGTGGTTAAGAGTATTTCCTCTGTAGCTGAATTAAGATTTGGGGGAAGAATAGCTTGGGAAACTCAAATTGATTTGGACATCATTTTTGTTTTGTTTTATTGTTTTTTGTTTTTTTTTATTGTTTTTTGTATTTGTCATTTATTTTGTTCCTATTTGAGTATAGATTTAATTTGATGGAATTTTAAAAATTTATGCAACAAAGACTGCCAACACATTTGACACTACAGAGGTCTGCAACTCTTTCTGAAGCATTTAATCAACACAAACCTAATTAGAAAGCAAACGGGATTACTTACCGCAGTGGCAAAGCAAAAAGAAAAATGTGTTCTTAATTTAGGATCATGGATCCATCGGAAACATAGGATGAACTTACGAAGTCTCTGAGGTCTTTGAAAAAAATGTATAATACTTTAAAGGTATGCAGGTGTTTTTTTTTCTGAGGAAGAAGTCCCAGCTCTTCTCAGATTATCATAGTAGTCCATGATTTCCTAAAGAAGTTAAGAATAACTTCATTAGGTTTCTCTTTAATGTTTTTTGAGGTGCCTGAAATTAATTAAGTAGTGAACTCATAGAACTGAAAGTCTTTTTCTTACAAAGATTGTAAATCTTTATATTCATTCATCTACATATATATTTCAAATGGTATAGTTTATATGTGTCATTAAATATGTAAAATTCTAATTAAATGTTGCACAATATATAATTTATATGTATTTTAATTAATATTATATGTATAATTTAACTAATTGGCCAAACCTTGGAACATAGGTAAGAAAAGAAAGAGAATAGTGTAATTCTTTGGAAGGATTCAATAAAATTAGATAGCTAAAATCACTGTCATATTAAATGTAAATATTCAATTGTAAATTATTGGAAAAATGATAAGGTATAGATTAGATCATCTCTGTTTATTATATCAGTGCACTTGCAAATGTTCTTGCTTATTAATGACTGGGTCCATTAACATGGTATAATTTATGAAACACAAAAAGA
Source organism: Crocuta crocuta (assembly GCF_008692635.1). Classification (NCBI taxonomy): domain Eukaryota; kingdom Metazoa; phylum Chordata; class Mammalia; order Carnivora; family Hyaenidae; genus Crocuta; species Crocuta crocuta. The sequence goes on along the minus strand of NW_027530330.1, from coordinate 2,547,424 downwards.
CTGTCACCAAGTCTATACTCAACAAAAGGGCATGAAAATATGGGGAAAATTAGAAAATTGAATTTTTAAGTGTTTTAAGAAAAATTAAGGTATTTATATTTTAGTGTGTTTCCCTTTCTGACTAGTATTTTTGTTTAATCCATTAACTACTGGTCCAAAAACATTGGATAGGATGGACTACAATAATAGTATTAGTCCTGTTCTCTTTTTAAATGTCCATTTTTTATTTATTTTGAGACAGAGAGAAAGAGAGCAGAAGAGAGGCAGAGAGACACCAGAGATAGAGAATCCTAAGCAGGTTCAGCTCAGTCAGTGTAGAGCCTGATGTGAGGCTGGGCTGAAACCAAGATTTGGGTGCTCAATCGACTGAGCCACCCAGGTGCCCCTCGTGTTACTCCTCTTTAAAAGTGAGAAAACCATGGGGCGCCTGGGTGGCTCAGTCAGTTAACCATCTGACTTTGGCTCAGGTCATGATCTCACAGGTTCGTGGGTTCGAGCCCCACGTCTGGCTCTGTGCTGACAGATCAGAGCCTGGAGCCTGCTTCGGATTCTGTGTCTGCCTCTCTGTGTCCCTCCCTGCCTCAAGCTCTCTCTTTGTCTCAAAAATAAATAAACATTAAAAAAAAAAGTTTAAAAGTGAGAAACCAGTCAGGGGTTTATATAATTTCCTATAACTTTATAAATGGTAAATCCTGGGGCTGAAATTTGTCTTACACCAAAAGAGTTGATTTCAACTACTTTCTTACAATGCTTCCCAGGACAGACACAGCAGTTTGAAAGCAGTAGGTAACCACAGTAAAATTTGAAAGTGAGATTTGCCCCACTTCGTCTAAAATGAAAGTACAGCCTCACTTGTTGAGCTGGCCAGCCCTTTTTGTGTTTCCAGAGATCTTCTGGACCAGTGTTTCTTTCAGTTTAGAGATCCACACAACAAAAGTTCAATAGGCTGTTTTCTGTTTGGTTTTTTAAAAATTATATAGGTTTCATGTTTTAGGGTTGCCAGACCTACCTAAAAACAGCAAGTATATTTACTTCTAATGGAAATTTATCAGCTCAGTGTGGTAAAATGTTTATTTAAGGATTAAGAGAAACATTGAACAGCATCTCTCTGTCTATTACATAAACAATTACTTCTGTTTTTTAAGTATTTCAAAAATTGGACTATGATGAGGGCACCTGGGTATATCGATCGGTTAAGTGTCCAACTTAGCTTCACATCGGTTTTAGCTCAGGTCATGATCTCAAGGTTCCTGGGTTTGAGCCCTGCATGGGGCTCTGGGCTGACAGTGCGTTCTCTCTCTTTCTCTCTCTCTCTCTGTCTCTCTCTGTCTCTCTCTCTCTCTCTCTCTCTCCCACTGCCCCTCCTCCACTTACAGTCTCGCTCTCTCTCTTTCTCTCTCAAAATAAATAAACTTTAAAAAATAGAAGTATGATAAACCTTATGTATTACTTGAATAATTTTTGGGAAGTATCTAACATCATCCCTTATATAATCTAGGGATTTAAGAAGACCTCCTATTTCCTTCCCACTCTGCTAAAAATATTAGCTAGATACTTGCTTATTATTCCCCAATGTTCTCTGAGTTTTAAGACCTCTTAACAGTAGTTCTCAAATTTATCATTTGAGGACTTGCAGGAGGAAAGGAATGGAGGGCAGGAGGTGCTTGTAGTTTGAAAAAGTTCTCAGCACTATTCAGATTTTCCATCTGCATAGGCACCCTTTCCAATAGGCACCCATTATGTGGTCAGATTTCAGAGGCCTCGGAAAGGTCACCCCTGCTCTGAAATAGCTTGGTCTTTCATTGCATGTTAAACTTACAGCACAGTCATTGACTGTTTCCCACTCCCCAGCCACAAAGGAATTGAACTCCGTCCCTGGAGTCAGACACACCTGAATTTATAATGAGTCATGAATCAACAACTACTACAAAAGCTGAGCTTTTCATCAGTGCTTTGTAATCTTCATCTGTAAAGTGAAAATTATGATACCAGTACTGCAAGATTTTTGTGAAGATTTAAAGATTATATGTGTATGACATTTAGCAAGCATGGGACCTAGCCAATAATAGGAGTGCAAAGAATATAATTATTATGACCATTATTGCCTTCTGAAAAGGCACAGTGTATTGTTTATTTATTAAAAGTCCCACAAGTCCAGAGCTGTGGAATTTACATGGGCAGAGCCAACCACAGGAAACACGGAGAGGTGGTTATTTTCTCTAAGACCTCTCCCTGGATTCCTGATCACTTGGCTTTGCTGCCGAGATTTATTTTGAATATGTCACATTTCAAATATTCTCATTGTCAGGTCATGGTAGTCAAGAAGTCTCACCTTTTCCTTCTGAAATTACAGTTCCTCTACATATGTCTGAAGTTAATTCATTTCCTATTTGTATGATTCATATTTTTGTAAACATCAGCAATTTATCACTACTGTGTATATACAAGTAAAGTGAAGTGATACTTTGCTTAAGAGCCTTTGTTTTCCCACATGTAAATAGGAGTAACAATCCTTCCTTGTTGCATTTCTCCAGTGCAAAATGTTGAGAAAAGTAAAATATATAATCTTAAAAAAAAATCAGTTTTTTTTTTTAATGTTTTTTATTTATTTCTGAGAGAGAGAGAAAGAGCAGGGGAGGGTCAGAGAGAGAGGGAGACACAGAATCCGAAACAGGCTCCAGGCTCCGAGCTGGCAGTCAGCACAGAGCCCGATGCGGGCCTCAAACCCATGAACCATGAGATCATGACCTGAGCCGAAGCAGGACTTTTAACCGACTGAGCCACCCAGGCACCNACTAACCCATTTAAAAATATAAAACTAAACATAAAATATATAATTAATTTAAAATTAATATATATATTTAATATAAAATTAACTAATTTAAATTTATCTACAGGAAATTGTATAAATAGACCTCCAGGGAAGGAGAAATAGCAAAGTATTCTTAAGCTGTTCCTTCACAAAAAGAGGATTTCTCTCTCTTTCTCCCTCTCTCCCTCTCTCTAAATCTCTTCAGTACCTCTGTCTTTGTCTCTATTGCTGTGACTCTCTGTCTCCTCTCAATCTCTTTAGTACCTTTGTCCTTCTCTCTCTCTTGCTGTGAATATCTCTCTCTCTCTCTCCTTTTTCTTCCCTTCTCTCTTTTGTGTAGGTAGATCCTAGCTTATATTTTTATTGCTTAATTCTCTGCATAATGTCTCTTTCCATTACTACATATAAATTACTTTTTTTAATATCTAGCCAAATGCCAAAAGTAAGAACATTATACTTACTAGATAAATGAATGAATTCTAGCTACAGAAATGTAGACTTTAGTTCATACGATACTGGAAGGTATTAACCATAGTATAATTAAAATGTTCATTGTTGGCCACTTGGTCATCATATTGGTCAGATGATGCCACTGGAAACTAAGTTCACCTTGTAATTTCACCCTAACACATTCCTTTCTTATAAAGCCAATCATTTCAACTGAGCTAGTGAATACACACTATGCCTGTGTGATAAAATTGATTACTTTAAACATTTCTCACAGAAAGTTGGGTGGATCTGTTTCATGATTAAGTTAGTTTTCTTTTTTAATCTGTAGAAACTAAATTGAGTCTGCCATGTTAATCTAGTGAAAGCATATTGAGTAATTTTATTGTAACTTACTGTCTTTTTGGATAATAGTTTTTTTATTTTTTAATTTTTTGGTGGGAAAGGAAAAGTTGCTTTATTCGGGAGGCTGGAGATCTGGGAGGACGGTTCTCAGAGACGATCTTCTAGATAGGAGGTATCTGAACTGGGTTCAAAAATTTGTGAGGTTTTGAACTTGATTCTCTTTCCCTCTTTTCTTCAGGCTGAATACATTCTTTGTCAGGGTATTGAGTAGTTTCTCAAAGCAGGTTTCTTCCAGAGAGGAAACAACATAAGCATCAATGGTATAATGCATCTAGGGCCTGATAACACATTAGCCGGGGTTCTCATTCTGTCCCACAAATCTACAGAAAGTTCACATCACATTCCTGGGACCTGGATGAGGGCCTAAAGAAATACCCTCCAAGAAATACCATCTTCACCTACTTGGCACTAAGTACCTATTATCCCTTTTATGGTGGTGTCAGAGATTTCAGGAGCTGAGATAGTGAACTTCCTGTTTTAAAATGCAGATTATCTTACTGATAACTTTGAAAGTACTGTGGCCTTCAGACTAGGTCTTCTCAGAGTTGGTGGATGGTTGTTGGGTGTAGGCAAGATAGACCTTCATTTAGATAGTTTCATTATAAAATATAGGATTTAGCGATAGAGAGCTGCCAGATTTAGCAAATAAAAATACGGGGTGCTCAATTAAATTTGAATTTTAGGTACACAATGAGTCATTTTTAGTATCACTAGATCTGGCAGTTCATGCTGTTTTCATTGTTTATCTGAAAAAAAAACATTATTTTTATTTGGCAATTCTTTTAAAAAATTTTTAATGTTTATTTATGTTTGAAAGAGAGAGCATGAGCAGGGGAGGGAGAGAGAGAGGAAGACACAGAATCCAAAGCAGCTCCAGGCTCTGAGCTGTCAGCACAGAGTCTGACATGGGGCTCAGACTCACAAACTGAGAGATCATGACCTGAGCCGAAGTCAGACTCTCAACTGACTGACCCACCCAGGTGTCCAGCAATTTTTTTTTAGATAGCATTTTCTGAAATAGCGTGCCTTGTGCCCTTTTGTCATATCTACCACACTCTCATTAAATAAGGGGAATAGTACCAGCTAATAAAGAAATTAGAATAAGGTTTAAGATATGCCAGGGAAAAGCATACAAAATTAATATGATAACATATTAAAATAATCGGAAGTTGGAAATAAATGTTTTCTTCTAAAGTTAAAGTCATGTAAAATAAATATGAGGCTATATTACTTCATGTAATTGAACAAAGAAGTTTAGCAAATGACATTGAATAAGCAGGAGCTAGTCAAAACCATCAGCATAAAATTCAGGGAACTAAAAATTTGTAACAATGTCAAAGCCACATTACCTGGTGCATTATCTGATGTGCTATATGGTCTTTGCATTAATTATGACAGAATTGGGGATTGTTGTGGGTTTTTCTGGGTTTGGGTTTTTTGTTTTTGCTTTTTTGAGAGGTCGGGAAGGAAAATCTCCCAAACGATGAACACTCTGGTTAAAGCACTTTCACTTCTGAGTTAATGTCAATCCTTCCTTGCTTTGCACACGATCTGTTGTGTCAGCCCCTTTAACTTTTGCAGCCTCAGTTGCTATGACAAGATAAATCTCACACACATAACTTATACTGGTCTGTGTTCGTCTTATACTCAGTGAAAATTTGACATGGCGCCTTAGCAGTCAGTGACACCGACTTCCTCACTCTGTTCACCCATGTCACATCACTGCCTCTCCCAGCCAAGCCTGCTCCTTCCTGACCAACCCCACTGCCCTCTCCCAGCTCAGTAGCTCCCACACTTTCCAGTTTCATTCAAACCCCCATGGGAGCCAAGCTTCCCAGCTGGGCCTTCTCCCCACACTCATCAGCACCAAGTTCCTTCCTATTCTTGCAGCTTTGGGCAGAGAATCACAGACCTGGAGACTTTCAGTGTCACCCATCAAGTCCCACCAGGCACACATATGCTTGTCCACGTGTTCACACGCCATGAATCTATTCATTTAATGAGGCAATTTGTCCTGTCAACTCGGCCCCATTTCCTTTATTTTATACAGAAGGACACGAGCGCATAAAGATCAAGAGATTGTTTTCAAAGTCACGGAGTCACTTACAAGTCAAGGCTGGAACCTTGATACCTTCATTAAATCAATCTTTTCAGAGACTTAAGTTTTTCCTCTGTCTTATGGGATCATAGGGCCAGAGAATAATCTCTTTGTGAAAAGTAAATGAGAACTCAAAGTATCTAGCTGAATTGTTTATTGTGGGCTTTCAGAAAATGTTTGTTTTCTCTTCCCATTTTCTCTAAACTGTTAGGCAATTATTAGAATTTATTAATAACATTATTTATTAAGAGACCTTGCTTTGGTTGCTAAGAATTCCATTCATTCCCAGATTTCTGTCTAGCCTGCTTTTTGACCCCGGTAAATTTATTTTATCTTTTTGCTCCTAGACATAGTTCTTGGCCAAACAGTAATGTTCTGTGATTATAAGACTCTATAATTTTTCTGTTTTAGAGTTTGACTCATTAATTAGAGTGTAGTTGTAACTCAATAAGTATTTTCAAATGAAAAAAATATGTGAGTAAAGGTAGTATCCAATGTTGTTATTATTTTCTGGCTGTTTAATGGCACATTTAAAAATAATAGATGTATTATATGATTTCTGTGGATATTTCAAAATCAACTCTGGGTTTATTTTAAAGTAATTGGGTTCTTTAAAAAATTGTCCCATATATCTGAGTTAGATTTTTACTCAGGTTCACAATATCTCACATTGGCCCTCATTTAAACCTCTGGCTGTCTTTCACCTCCTAAAACTCTTGCTCTTCTCCCTAAGTCCCTATTCAAAGCCAGTGCATATTTTGGAAAAAAAAGGAAGGAAGGGAGGGAGGGAGGGAGGAAGACTTGTATAATCAATAAAGTTTAAATTCCTCTGCAGGACATTAAGGAACTTCGAAATCTCTTTCCAGGGTACCAGCATAAACCATGTCAGGCTCCCCCCCCAGGTCCTGGCCCCCTATCTTTCCAGGTCATGCCCACTTACCACTGCCCTATATCTACCCCCCACTGGGGCCCTATGCCCGGTGTTGTGTAATGGAAGGCAATAAGGCACATAAGCAGAGAACAGATGTGGCCATATTATTTTATAGGTGTGGGGGCTGTCTCTATAAGTCTCACCTGCTTTATCTAAAACCAGGGTGATAATATAAATTGCTTGTTGCACAGAAGGCAGTACATGGAAGCTGTTGTGATGTGGAAGCTGTTGTGATGTGGTAAAGATGAATTCAGAAGTCTTTGCTTCTTTGGTTCTTTCTGTCTAAAAGCTTCTAAATTACTTTTATTTGTGTCAAAATTGCACTTATTCTTCAAGATCTGCTTATCCCCTTTTTTGCATTAATATGTAATTAATAATGTTTAATTTGCATGCTCTGACATTTCTTCTCTCTTCTCTTTTCATTGGCATTGTATCACTTTCTATATCTATGACTTTTTGAAACAGTGATAGGTAAGAAGAGTGAAGGGGGCTTTGACGATCATTTACTCCAATATCATGATTTAATAAATAAGAAAACTGAAGTTTGAACTCATCAATAACATATTTCTTTTTTATAATTAATAGTATAGTATGTGCCTCCCTAGTAGTCTCTGAATTTCTAAGAAGTAGAAAATGGTGTCTACCTGCTCAGTTTAGGGATCCACAGTGATTAGCTCAGGGCAGACCTACACTGATAGATACTTCTGAAGAAACTGAACGTCAGAGAACTACTTCTGGCCAAAGTTCTGAACTCTAGGTTAGTGCTTTCGTATTGTACTATATTTACTTTCATTCAAACTTCATCTTTTTCTACAGATTCACTTACTGAAAGATTCACTCTTGAAAGTTTTTGATCGTCCTGAAGTGGTCTGTATAAAGATGATCCTTATAAGAGCCAGGAGCTCTTCTGGCTCTATAATGCAGTCTCTTAACTTGCTTTGAGTTGTAATGATTCATACTCATAGAGGCAGGCACAGAGAAAATTGAAGCTGAAGCAGTATTATTTTTTCCTGGTAAAGTTCCTGGACATGTGGATACTTTACCCTTGATATCAAACTTAATGGTCCTTTTTTTGCCTAACAACTGATTGTTTCAACTTTGATTTCACAATAATGCCTATTTTGAATTGATCATGGCTGTCCACAGACTACTTTGATACTTGTTATCCTTGTTTCTATTCTATAATAACCTAAGGAGAATCAAGAAAATTATTTGGGTCCATGTTTTATAGATGAAACTAAGATTTGGTTTGAATTAAGATTTCCTTTCTCCCATCCTAGAGTTTACACTGCATAATTTTGCTTCTCATTGCTGGGTTGGGTTCACCTTAGATCTGTGGCTGACCTATCCTACACCAGTACAATATTCCATACTTATTTTATGCCAGGAGAAACCTCATATTCTTCCGTGTAAGTTCTAGCAAAGTACATCCATGGGCTATACACTCATTGAGTCCCCATGCTAAAGGCTCCTTCAGTTCCTGAAAATAAACAGCTGGCTGGTTCAGATTGTGGTTTAGGAATGCAACGCAGCATTTGGTAATTAGCACTTGAACTGAGCAATAACCTTCAATGAGTCTTTCATTTCCCTTCTCATGGAGAGAAGGATCAACACACAGAGACAGAGTGTGCTCCATTATCTGTTTGTCAGAACTGGAGTCTCTTGTTAAATGTATGGCCTTAAACAGGTTCTTTAACTTCTCTGTGCCTCTCAGATGCTTCATGTGTAAAGCCAGCCACAAGGTTGTGGAAAAGGGTGAAGGAAGTAACAAATACAACAGAATGGTGCTTGACTCATAGCAAGTGCTCAGTAAATACTACTCCTAGTCATTATTATTATTCATGACTTTGCGAAACTTAAAAGCAACAGTTCATCCAATCTGAATTGATCATTGAAAATACGATCATATTTTTCCTTACATGAATAAAAACAAATTATTTTTTTATTTTCTTTTTTAATGTTTATTAATTTTTGAGAGAGAGAGACAGAGTGTGAGTTGGGGAGAGGCAGAGAAAGAGGGAGACACAGAATCTAAAGCAGGCTCCAGGCTCTGAGCTGTCAGCACAGAGCCTGATGCTGGGGCTCAAACCCACGAACTGTGAGGTCATGAACTGAGCTGAAGTCATACACCCAACAGAATGAGCCATCCAGGCGCCCCTAAAACAAATTATTCTTAAAATAGGAAATAAAGGTGTTTGGAGTTAATTTCTTTGCATATAATTAGGTGATTTTGGTTCATTTTGTTTTCAGTAAAAGCATCTTTGTCATTTTTGACCCTGGTGGAAACTGAACTTGTCGCTCACATTGGGAAAGTAAATAACCTTATGCTGAAGTTGAAAGTGCAATTACAAATGCCAGATCTCCTCTCGATAGTTGCCTGAAATTCATCCCCTTAAGGTTTGTACGTTAATAATGAAGGGTGGAAATCTGCTGTAAGCATTCAATTTAACATAGACATAGGTTAATATTGTTTGCCTGTAATATATTTAACATTCTAAGACTCCTTTCTGATTTATTTTATCACATCTATCGTAAAACTAACAATTATAATCACTCCCATTTTTCTATTAAAGTGGCTAGGACACAACAAAGCAGAGTACTAATATAGTTTGACAAATGATAGAATTTCAAAGCTCTTTCTCCTCGAGAAAATAGAAAATATTCTGTGAAGGCAGTTGATGGTAAAAAAGGAAATCTCTTCCTACAAAGTTATCTCATATAAATATTAATATTCCTTATTGGCCATTACTTCCAGCATTTCATTTTCCAAATGCACTTTTTACAAACATGTAATATTATGGTCCATTACCAACCACTAATGGAGAATTTTATGACTAACTTTTGCACCAGAAATGATTATTTGCTGTGTGAGGATAGATTTGCAAAACAAGATATGGTATCATTTAAATGGCCACTTATTTTTAGAAGACTGCCCTGACACTGTGGCCTAAAACTTAGATTGCCATCTCATGGCACCATTATCTCTAGGCCCACATGGATATCTCTTTTGCTTAAAGAGCATAATGGAAGCCAATTTGATTAAAATAGGTTATTTCTTATCATTAGGAAATTTGGGGATGGAAAAATAATAACTCGCATAATAAATATATGATTTGAAGCCACATTTATCCTCCAAAGTAATTAGCATTCAATTCTTTCAGCAACCAGGAAGGCATATAGAATTTTCTACTATATGCTCTTTTCAGGGAGAGTGGTATGTATATTCTTAGGTACGTCGTACTAAGCAAAGTGAACTATTTCATTTATGGTGTGAATATTATGGGAATTATTCTGTAGCTTATTTCTTCCCTTCAACACATAAAATTTTTCTTTTAAATATAAATATAATCAAAATTTCTAGAGAAATACCTAAGGTTCTCATATTGTCATAACACATAATTCTATCTTATTTTTACTGAATATGTCAGATATCTGGCTCTATTAATGTTATTTTTAAAATGTCTTTCTTTATCGATGTTGCTACAGTCCATTTTAAACATTGATATCTGAGGATAGTTATAATGTAAATAATAATTCAGTAAAACATATTATTTACATTTGTATTTTAAACAGTACTGAAGGAGATAGTTATGAGTTCAGAATCCATGTACTGAAATAGAAGATGATAATGTTATCATTATCCACATCCGTGTGGGCCTGGAGATAATGGCGCCATGAGATGGCAATCTAAGTTTTAGGCCACAGTGTCAGGACAGTCTTCTAAGAAGGTTTTTGTTTTGTTTTGTTTTAATTTTAATTTTTAAGACTTATCCATACTAATTCAGTAAACTTTGGATATTTATAATTAGTCTCCATGGTAAAGTCAAATACTGTTTCTACATTGTTAAAAGTATAAATAAGAAGGATAAGAAAACAATTATTAAATAAAATAGAAGTTAAGTGACCTACCTGAAGCCACAGAACCAGTTTGTGGCTACACAAAGAATCAAACCTAGATTCTCTGATTTGCCTACGTTCTTTGCACTACTCCTTTAAAGAGGTCAGTTTTAAGACGACTGACCTTAGTACATGGTTTAATCTTTACTTGTTAGCATAAAATACACATCACACTGTTTTTTTCTAATATTTTTTTCTTTTTTTCTGAGAGAGAGTGTGCGAATGTGTGAGCAAGGAGGGGTCAGAGAGAGAGAGAGAGACAGAATCTGAAGCAAGCTCTAGGCTCTGAGCTAGCGGTCAGCACAGAGCCTGACGTGGGGCTCGAACCCACAAACCGTGAGATCATGACCTGAGCCAAAGTCGGACACTTAACCAACTGAGCCACCCAGGCACCCCGACATCACACTATTATGATATTGGCATGAAACATACAAATCATCCAATATGTGACAATTAATCATAAGTAGCATCATAATGTGACAAACATTCATTAAGTTGCTAATTCTGTTAATATAACTATTTCTGTGAAGAGTATTCTTTTTACCTTAAGGAAGCCAAATAATACCAGTAGTTAATGAGAAGTGAAACCACTCTGTGGTAAAATGCTTTCAGATTTTTAAAACTAATTTTGTCATATACAATTATTCAGGAACATTATTAACATGATTTTTTTTTTGCATAGTGAAGATATGATTCTCCTATTATTTTTTTGATAGAAACATTTGCTAAATCACAAAAGTAATAAATAATATTTTTTGAGTTGGGAGACTTTTGGAAATGTAGTTGCAAAGAAAAAACTTCCTACATAATGGAAGAAAAATATGTAATTTAGCTTAGATATTTTGTGTATGATTTGGAGACAGGTAAAAGAAGATTAGATCTTTGGATCAACAGTAGGATATGAGGAATTTAAGATTTAAGAAGCCCTCCTGAGAAACATGTTAGCATCATACTCTCACTCTTCCTTCCTTGTCTCTTCACCTCCTCCATTGCCTGAAATATTTACCTGTCATACATAGTTGTAAATATCACATTCTCCAAGAATTCTCCCAAGATCCCCAAGGCTGTGGTAAAGACTCTCCAGTGTGCTCCTCAGGGTCTCATAATTTGCCCAGCATTTGTCGCGTGTGTTACTGCAGTTGCCCATTTACCTGACATTATCTCCTACTAGACTCTCCACTCCACCAGGAGAGCACTGGGTGTCCCATTTCTGGCCCAGAGTTTCAAACATAGTAAGTTGATCATCTCCAACTGAGCTAAAATATACTAAAGTTAACCAAGCCCTGTGTAATTCTTTATAGTTTACATATACAGGGTATCTTTTGAAGCTCTTTGCATCTCCTTATTTCACCCATATTACAGATAAGGAAGTGGAGGACTCATGCAGGCTGAGAAGTAAGAAGTCACACACCATAAATGGACAGAGTAAGGAAATCCTGCCTATTCTCTTTCCTCACTTATGCCTTCATTCAGCGGATTTGTGCTGAGCATCCTCTACGTGCCAGACATTATGTCAGAGCTGGAGATCCAAAGATAAATAGGTTAAGACCTCCTGCAGCTCTGTGCCTAGTCAGAGAAATAGACTATAAACAGTAATTATAATACAGTGTGTGATAAGGGCTTTGCCAGAACAATGTATTCTTGTTCTGTGAGATTTCCAAAGAAGGAATAAAGATTGTGTGTGTTCATTTGCACTCTTTTAACTTTTAATATTCTTTGAATAGTCTTTTATGTCTGAATGTGTAATATATAACCATTTCAATTCAGAAAAAGGTAGGCAAAGGCCTGTGCAAGTTAATGAAATTTTAAATATTGTAGTAGTATTTCTAAGCAAACTAGTTTTCACTATTGTTGATATTATACATTAATTTGGGTATCAGAGAAGGGTCTATATGGAGCCTAATCTATGATAGTTTTAAATGGCTTGCTTAGACAAAATAATCATCATTGTCATTTATATAACCTGAAATCCTAAGATAATTCTCAAGAGAATTACCATAAGCACATTAGCAAGAATGGATGAGTGGAAAAACTAGGTAGGAGTGCAATATGGCATGAAGATGGCTTAGGGTGAGTCAGGAACTCATGAGACTATTCTAGAAAGCAGCTGTGTGCCTGAGTTTTTATCAGAAGCTCATCTGCTGTTTTTAAAGGCTTATTTATTTATTCTTTTAATATTTTTAGAGAGAGAGAGCAAGTGGGGGAGAGGAGCAGAGGGAGAGAGAGAGAGAGAATCCTGAGCCAAAATCAAGAGTCCAACACTCAAATGACTGAGCCACCCAGGTGCTCATTAAAAGTCTTTTAAAGAAAAACTAATTGACTGGATGAGAAGATTTATTTCACTTATCAGAGTTTTTAAATTATTCTTCAGAGAAAAAGAAGTCACCATGGAAAAGAGTGGTATTTAATAATGGCAATTAAATTACTTTACTGAATAGATGAAAAATATAGGTAAATACCAATAAATAGCCTGAGTCTGTTTGCATTATTTACTAATCACCAGGCCATTCCAAATGAAGAACAAGGCGTGAACACACCAATTCCTTGAGGAAAGTAGTCTTGCCTTATTCTTTTTCCCGTGCCACGTATGTTGTGTTGCTCATTACTGAAAGGACTTCAACCAAGACCAGACAACTCTCTCAACATTCTTTAATTTAGAAAGAGAATAAATGGGGCGCATGGGTGGCTCAGTCAGTTAAGTGTCCAACTCTTGATTTTGGCTCAGGTCACAATCTTGTAGTTTGCGAGTTCGAACCCCAGGTGAGGCTCTGCATTGACAACGTGGAGCCTGCTTGAGATTCTCTCTCTCTCCCTCTCTCTCTCTGACTCTCCCTTTCTCTGTGTCTTTCAAAATAAATAACTAAACTTTAAAATAAAAAGAAATAGAAAAAAAAAAAAACAGGGGCACCTGTGTGGCTCTGTTGGTTGAGCATCTGACTCCTGATTTGGGCTCAGGTCATGATCCCGGGGTCATGGGATTACGTCTCATGTCAGGCTCTGCTCTGAGCATGGAGCCTGCTTAAAATTCTCTCTCTCCCCCACTGCCCCTCTCCCCATTCTGAAAAAAAAAAAGAGTAAACAAGTCAGAAATCGAAGAGACCTAAACCATATGTGGATAAAACATAGCTCTCTTTAAAAGCCTGATTTCAATTTCAAAACCCTAAGAACATCATCAGTGTTTAAGAGCTAGGGAACCCACTGTGTGTTTAAAAGTAATACCTGCTTTCTACTGAAGCAGCCAAACCAGTGGAAATGGGTAGAAGCCAAGAAGAGGGCAGCTACCCCTTCTAAGCATCTAAAGAATGCACATTCTACACATTCCAGAGACACCTCCCCCGCTGGTGACTTTGCTCAGCCCAGTAGCCATCCACCTCAAACTGCCTTGTTCAAAAATTAACAGGGGAAGAAAAAAAAGAGATGCTTTTCTGAAATTGTCCACACTGGTAACCCATTCCCTTGTAATTAGGAGAAAGTCATAAGCCCATTGTGAAAAGGGGAAAAGTGTGGACCCAAGTTTCTGATAAAGGTAGTGAAGAGATCTACAGGGATAAGCATAGTAACCCACATAGATTTTGCTAGATTTTTTTTTTCTATTTGGACGCTGTTTATAATTCTTTGGTTAAATCCCCATCTGACTACCCTTGAATGATGCTCTTTTTTTTCCCAGTGTAAGAATGGAGGAGGAGGTGTTTAACTGTCTTATGGCTATCTCACCTATGGTTGAATACCCTTAATGGCATCAGTAGTCAAAACACCCTGCTTTTAACCAGTGTTCACAAACCATCTGATGGCTATATACAAATCAAGAATGTTAGGAAACACATTCCATCCTTGATAAGCAGAAGAATTAAGTCAGCAAAGTGCTTTGATGGTGCTATGTTACTAGTGTATGCTGCTATGAAGATACCTCTGAATACCCCTCAAGGGACAGTAGAATGTTATATGCATGTAGGGAACTTACTCCCAATTTCTTTAACTTTCTATCAATATCATCTATGTTTCTTAGTAACCTTCTCATAAAACTTTAGCAAGATTCTAAAATTTAAAAACTGAGCTTCAAATAAATAAAATTTAATAAAACAAGAGAATTGTTCTGGTCTAATAATTATCTGTATTTAGTACGATTTCACACTGTAAATCATGCTTTTTTTTTACATTGCCCTTATGTATTAACACCTGTATTAACATATTTGATAGCTTTTTTTACCAGATAGACATCATGCTTGAATCTTTTTTGAGAAAAATCTTTATATTCTAGCTTCATATTCTTGGGCAAAACCTAATTTAACATTTAGTTTTCATTACCATCATATATTAACTTGAGATTATAATCCTGCTTGTAATAAATCCTCTCTCTTCAAAAAACTCCTCTCTTTTCTAAATTATAGATGTAGGTGGATGGAAGTGTGTGTTTGCCTCAGAATGAACCATGGGCATATTTCAGTCTTGGTTTTATGTAAACATAAAGTACCCTAAAATAAATGGCATTTATCACTGTTTGTCATGTTGTTTGCTATTGAAAGTGAGTTTTATACTAATTCTAGTTGACTCAGATTTTTAAGGCAGTACTTTCCAGTCTGTCCTTCATATGAAAAATGGTTAATAAGACAAGTTCTTTTTATGGGACCAAAAGCTTAAAATAAACTTCCTGAAATAGCTATATTTCTTCATGCCGTTCTGCCAACTAGAAAATGTATGCCCTTGGGTTTTACTAAAACTGCATGGTATTCTCCTAATACTACAGCTATATAATCCTGAATTTTTGTGTATATATTTTAAACGCTTGTCATATATGCTTTTTATCATCCTTAGGTAAAATAAATTAGTACTTAAGTGCCTTAAATTTACTAGTTAGTTACAGAAAGTATAATAAAGCACAGTTCAGGTCCTTCAATGAGAATTTATCTACTTCCGTTGGTCAGTTGAGAGGCATCAAGAATTAAGAGAGCATATGGGTTGCCTGGGCAGCTCAGTCGGGTATCTCAGGTCATTATCTCAAGGTCCTCATGTTTGAGCCCTGCGTCAGGCACTGTGCAGATAGCTGAGCCTGGAACCTGCTTCAGATCTTGTGCCTCCCTGTCTCTGTGCCCCTTCCCTGCTTGCGCTTCCTCTTTCTCTCTCTCTTAAAAATAAATAAACATTTAAAAAAAAGAATTAGGAGAGCATATAACTGTGAACTTCTGAATAACATTGTGGACTTGAAAGCAGTGTGACTTGTTAGTCTTGTGTCTCATATATGCTATCTAGGTAGGACTTTGTTCTTACGATCCATATCTACAATCTTCTCTTCCCATTTTCTCTTCATAGTCTGCCCTCAAATCCAATGTGCATGCATGTGTGTGTGTGTTTGTGTGTGTGACATGATTGCTTTTGAAAAATAATGTAGATAGAAGAGATAAGTGGGAGAATAAATCAAATGATACCGTATTTTGAATGTTCTAGACACCGTAATTTAAAGTTCAAAAGAATTATTGTATATACTCAAAACTGAAAATTTTAAAATGAATATAAAATTTTTAAAAAGTGCATAAAATTCTAAATATAGTTAGTCAGGAAAAGAGTTCCACTGAGTAGTTAATGGGATCCTGCATCGTCAAATTATGAGTATCTCTGGCTGCATATTGTGTAACTTAACTTTGTATTTTAAATATTGTATAACCTATTGTGTATTTTTAAAATATTAGTAACTTTCATCAAATAGAAGGGTTTTCCCTTAATTTGAGTATGGATCCCACATAGTCATTTTTTTCTAGTTCTTATCAGTAAAACTTTTATTTAAAAATTCTTACAAGGATACAGATGAATAGGCTTTTAGGGTTTTTGTGGTGATTCTGAGGTTTTTTCTCATGTTAAATACTGTGAGTGTATAACTTTATGATACTATAATATCATTTATCAAAAAAAGCAGGCCTATTAAACTGCTTTACATTAAAACAACTTTTAAGGAGAGAATTCGGATTTTTAAAAATTTTAGTGGACCCACCATGCCCTATTAGCTCCCATAATAAGAAATTACTTTTATGAAAACTATTTTTAATATTCAAGAAATGGAAAATTATAAATCCATATTGTAAAGTAATTAATTAAAACAGATTTTTCTTATAACTGGCAACTTTCATTCCCTTTTAATGTGTACTAAATTTAAATCAAATTTTAATTTTAAACCAAGTTTAATGTAAACTGAAAATGAGTTTTACTTAAACTATTAAAACTAAGATGAGACCCCTGTATCTTTCATGTTTCCCTGGTCTTCGAGACTCTATAGGGTTTACTCTGAGACCACTTAATCAAACCTTAACATTTTTGATGTTCTGTTCTCTCACTGCCTGTTAGCAGTACATCATGTATCAATACTAGAAGGTCTTCCTTAAAATGAGTAATGACAATGTCTTCAACTTGCTCATGAATATTTTTTCCGAAAAAAAAAAATCCCCTCATATGTTTATAGGCATCTCTTGATTCCATTTTTGACCTAGATCAAACTCTTTGTTAAGTATCTTGTTCAGTTAGATAAAGAATGACTTCAAGCTTTGCATTTCTTGCAAATCAAGAAAAGATGAGTATCCTACATAAGAAAATATATTTACCCTACTTACTTCCTTTGGGCAGTCAATTCGCTCAGGTGCAGGCAGTGAAACCAGTTTATATATGATGCCTGTCTTTCAACATTGTAAGAGGTACCTAAGTTATTTATTTGATAATACGTTGTCTGCATGTAGGGTTCCAAAACATGGATCAACTTAAGTGTATGAATTCAGTATTGAGAGAAAGGTAATTATAAGCATCTAAAAACTGTTTTTGAAGAATGCATTGCTGCAAGGTGGCATAGCCATGTAAACATGACACCACTGTCTTATGGAATGTACAAAAAAGGGATGTCTCCTGTGCCAAATAAACATTCTTCAATTAACGCTTTACAATATGTAGTGTGAATGTTCATAGTCTGTGTTTACCATCCTGAGGCTGCTACTTTTAATGCCTCAAAAACTGTTGCCTGTGTGTATTCTCCTTCTGGTTGATCTAGGGATGAAGGTCTGATTACAGGCACATTTCCCCCTTGAATCTGTCTAATAAATGAAACTAAAACCAAGTGAATATGAGATGGAAGACCTCTTAGGATGAGTGAAGCTGTCCTATAAGTAAGGGTTAGAGAGGGCTACATGGAAACTCATGATATGATAAACTCTTTGTATTTGAACATATAATGCTTATTTTGAATTCCATAATTAGGATACTCATGTGAAAAGTTTCCTATCCATGATGTTTTTAGTCATAGTTTTTGGGGACAAGAGTTATTTTATTTTGAGATTTCAAATAAGCATTTTAACACCCATTGTCTATTTGCAGGGAAATGATGGGTTTTCAAAATGAAGACTGTGTTACCTACTTGTCCCTTTTGCTACTGAAAGATTTAAACTCTTGCATTATTTGTTTTGTCTATACTACTCATTAAAAAAATAATACACATTCCTTTCCTTTAGTTCTATTTCTTTCAGTAAAATAGAACATCTTAATAGCTATGAATAGCCTATGTGTAGTTCTTGAAAAGGTTAATGTTCAAATAATTATGATGGCTCTGTTCTTAATTCTTATTGTATATTTACACAACTTTGAAGAAAAAAAGGAATGGTTGTCCATGAGATGGCTTAAGAGGCTTGCCCCCCATTTTTCAGGAATATGCATACTTCTTCTGGCAGCCAGAAGAAGTTCTTTACATTCTTCTCATTACATCAGCAATGTACAAACCCCAAACATGAGATAGTGAGGCTTTCACAGAAGGACTTATTTCCTGCACATTTTATTAATGATTCTATTTCATGAATTTTTCGTTTCTGGTGTCAATGTCTTGAATTATTTTGTTCTTCATTTATGATAAACTCCGTTTTATCAGCCTACTTAGAGTGCTGATGTTCAAGCAGTTAAATAGTTCTTTGAAGATTTAAGGCTTGTTCAATGCTACCTACATGATTTATTCCAATTAAATATTATCTCACCTCCCCCAAGCTGCCTGTTAGGTGGAAATAGCAAAGGTCAGTCCAATCTCACTCAGAGAAAATAGGGATGGACTTGGCAAATAGTCTGGTCAGCAAGTCTATTAGATCCTTGTTGAATTCACAGGTTGTTCCAAAAGAGCTAAGGCTCTGCTTTTTGAACTATGGGCAGCTGGCCTTCCTCTCGATACATGTATTACCTCCTTTACCATTGCTAGCATTTTTTTTCCATTTATTATTTTGACCAAAGGAGAGAGGCCTTGTGATACTAGCCTCGTTGTAGTCTCTTCTATGTAATATATATATATATTATATATTATATATATTATATTATATATATATATTAGATCCATTCTTCAATAAGTTTAAAACCAATATTTTCTTTCCTAATAATTTTTCTAAAAATAAATTGTTTTTAATACCAGTTAAGGCTAATGGGTAATGATGTCCTTGGTATAGATTCCTAACTTAGAACTAAGTAATGTTCTCTAATAACCAGGCCTCAAGGTATAAGAGTTTTCTTTCATTATCAGAAACATGGTTAGTGTGACCTAAAGCTCCAAATTGTTATCACATTTATGAAATTCAATTCTCTGGCTACTCTCTTATTCAAGTTATCTTTCCTTAGAGCTGTGTTACTGCTGCACTTTGAGAAAGACTTAAAAGATTTTCATTGTTCCATTCACAACTAGAAAATGTAATGGATGTAATGAAAATTCATGTAATGAATTTCACATGTGTAGGTAGAGAAAAGTTCTAATACTTATAATGGTTCATTATTGTTTGAAAACAAGGTCAAGGTCAACAAATAGGACCGATATTTGTTAACAAAACACACACCAAGCTACTATGGTGTAATAGTCAACAAAGACAAGTGAGTAAAAGTAATCAAGTGCATTCTGAAGTCATCACAACAGTCACAAGAGAAAAAAGAGGCCATCACAAAATCAGTAGGTCTGGTGAATGAACCATTTAGTAGTTGGTTAGATGCTGATGGAAATTATAGGAATGGCAGCAAAAAGCATCCTGAATGTAGGTAGAAATAGAAATAGACTCAACTGGTCAAGTGTAGTAGGATTTCTGTTACCCATGGCTGCATTAGTGGTTGAATGTGCACTAGAAGGCATGATTTTCATATTATCACAATGCATCTGCTCAGTGGATGAGTAGTGGGTAATATGGAGGTTGTCTGATAAATCCCAAGAGGGAAATGATAGAAGCCAGTGAAACAGGAGAGTGAGAAATGTGAGAGAAATATGTTTGAACCTCATGTGTTGTTAAATTTTGAAGCCCTTAGTAATTTCATCTTTTTTTTTTTTTTTATTGTGTACCATTGTTATTTCCCCTTGAGAACAGGCTGTTCTGTGACTTTTCTTTCCTGTCTTCATATTTTTAAAAATAGTGTCTAACACATTTTGTACTTAATCTCAAGGAAAATTTACAGGGTTTCTTTAAATTCTTAACTCGTCATTTTTCAAGATAGGGCAAACCGTTCTGATGAAAGGAACACGAAATTCCAGACGTGTTTGGGATACATAAAAGTCTAAAGTGCCAGGATCCTCAAGAATTGTCGGCATAGTTTAGGTAGTTGTCCTGAAAATTAGGGAGGTCAACTTTTGCCTCTTTGTCTAAAAATTCTACCTCTGTGATTTATTCAAGATAGCCTTTTTGTGAAAAGATTTCTGACCATATGGATTGAATGAATGAAAAAGCATTTTTTTTTTATTTAACAAGCTCCACTTTGTTCTATCACTGCTGTTCTTTTGTGATTGTACTGTATGCTCCTAATTCATGCAATGCTCAACAAGTTCAGTTCTCTTTAAGAAATAACCTTTGTGAGGTTATATATATATACATATATATATGACTATATGTATTATTCTTTTAGTTAACAGATCTGTGTGGGAGTGTTGTCTAGAATATTGATAAAAATCCTTCCACATACTCTCAAACCTACCTGAATAGGAGATGAGGAGCAGTCTGAGTAAAAATAGGCCTTCTATTTCTCCACACTATTCATTGATTTTTTTCCCCCTAAACAATGACTAAAAGTGAAAAGAAATTGTGAAAGTGATCCAAGATATATGGGACATTTACAACCCACTTTACAGTTGTCAAAGTTGGATGTCTGAGGTTTGGATAAAAGATTACAGTCACAAATCAATGTTCTTTAAAACTGGTTGGGATTGATTATTTGAGAATCCACCCAACATATCCACTCCTATCCTGGTGAGTAAGTCCCCGGCTGCTGCTTCTCTTAGGGCAGAAACATCAGGGTGCATGGAAGAAACCAGTAAAAAGACCCAGTAAAAAAGACCAGTAAAAAAAAAATACATATTACATTTCCCTGATTTGTTCCCTCACCACCTGTTCCTTCCTATAAGTATACATGTGTTTTAGATTCTATGTGCAGGTAGTTATTTTAAACAATATTATAAGGTCATCTTTTTTAAGGAGTCTAAATGTCTTTCATATTTTTCTTTGGTTTGTAAATCTAAAACTTTTTTGGAAGGGATATGTGAATTGGTATGGAATTACTACAGTTTGGAAAATTTTTATTTATCTGATTTTTCATCTCTGAATAACAGTGCCCTCCGATCCTGAAAATTCCACTAGCAGTCTCTAGTTCTTTTTACCCCACTAGACTGTCTGTACCTCAATCAAAGGAAAAAGTTTAGGCTTTTTCCTTTATTCTTTGTGCACCTTCACATTTTCAAAACCCAGCAACTCTGTCACCACATCCAAGTGCATACAGCCTGGTTTAAGAAGCAGAGATGTATTGGGATTTTTTTTTCATGTCACAAAACTTGGTTTTAGGACAGCAGCTAAATTAACCCTATAGCAATCTGTTATATGGAAATGTTATTTTGCATTTATATGGTCCTTTTTGTTTTCATTGGGCTGAAAGTTGCAAAATTGCCATTCTAGTCCAATGCGGTAGCTTATGATTTTTCAATGGTGAAACCAAAATCCTGTACTGCTAAGTAGCTTATGTGTAGTTTCACAATGAACATGGCAGAGGCAGAATTAGAACTCAGAATTTCTAAGTTTCAGGGCACTTTTAGTTGCTTTTTGAAACGAATTCTCAAATTAGAAGTGCTGTGTGCTTTCAGAATTAATGTAGAACTCTTAGAAACCTTGTCCTATGATACATTTATGTGTGCCTTTCTGTGATATCAGTACTTATTTTAAAAAGGTTAAAAATGTTTGAAATGTGAATGAAATAGAATGCAAATAAAAGCTTCCAAATTGGTAGATTTCTTGTTTTGATAAAATCCTCATGGGAGATTTTGGTACAAACTTTGATGTTCATCCAACTGACCTTATTCCTTGGAATAGATATAAAGGTGTGTTGCTAAATGTTCTTTTATTGTGTAACTTGAGACTTCACCACACAGGAGAAAATAGAATATTTTGTTGCTATGTTCTTTGAACATTAAAGTATTCAGTGGCTACTCTCAAAGTCTGCCAGGTAAAGAAAAATCTTTGCCTGATATTTCAGTTATTTAATGTGTAATCAGATCAGAAAGAGATGAGCAAAAAGTATTCGAGTAATAAAACAATGGGAAATGGAATGCATGAATGCAACCTATAAGCAAAGGCTTTAAAGAAATCATATTAGTTACTATGGCTCATTCTTTGAGATATTATAAAATTCAGATAAAAATGGAAAACCTATCTTGGCTACCAGTTATTCAGTTATGCCAAAGCTACTCAGCTATTTTAAAGCATTCTAATCTTCCCATTTCTGCAATATTACACAAAGGAGGAAATGTGAATAGAGAACAAGAGACGTGGTAAACAGTATTGACTTCAATGCTATTCACAGTATACACAAATTGGAGCCCCTAGAGATTTTCAACAGTTGGGAAACAGTTAAGCAAACTGTGGTACATTCCCAAGATGAAATTTTATACAGCTGTTTAATTAACAATTAGACATATATAGAAGCATGCAATGAAGGAAAGAACATGAGCTTTGGGATTGGAAAGACCCATGTTTGAATCCTTGTCCGTTCCAAACTGTTCATAATACAAAGGGATTCCTGTAATCTCTGTACCCTCTTAGAAGTTCCTTGTAGGATTTTCCTGGCATGGTGTAGACTGCCCACATTTCTGGGTAGTAAGATCCAGATTCAAAAGCGTTCTCTCAGAGAGGCCAGTTTAACTTTGAGAGGTGGTATGACAAACTTCAGAATTCTGTAGGCGAGGATCAGATTCTAGCTATTTACTTGTGGTATGATATTGGGTACATAACTTTCTTTGAAGCTCAGATTTCCTGTCAATAAACTGCAAATAAGGAATGCCATTAACTTCATGGAGTCATTGGTGTGATACAATAACATGTTATATATCAGCACAGGACTGGATACAGATTCGGTGTTGGAATCCATGACATTTATTGGTATTATTATTGCGAGTTCATTATTCTAACTGAAAAAAAAAAAAAAACACCCTACTCAAGAAGAATTTAGTTGATTATTTTGCCTAAATAATTAACTCCCAGTATAACATTAAAGACCTGTTATAACTGTGCTCTAATCCAACTGCCTGGCCATTTTTCCTAATAGCATTCCTTGCATAAGCCAGCATTCTGTCACTCTCGCCAGGCCATTTTCCCAAACATCGCATGAATCCCCACCTTTGAGCTTTTCCTCTTTCTCTATCCCCAAACTAGAAGTTATTTTTTTTGTTTGTTTTTTGTTTTTTGTTTATTGTTTTTGTTTGTTTTTCTTTAATTCTGCCCCCTCTAATGTCTTTCTCCTTCAAGGCTCAACTCAGGTGGGGCTTCCTGCCACAGACCTTCTCTGTAGGACTCAATATTCATCATCTCTCTCCCCTTTGTTCTCATAGCACTTTGTATAAAATAGCATGCTTCACATTTTCATGCACTGTAATCTGGTTTGTGTCTGACACTTTCCCTACTTATTAAGGTGCTCGAGGACAGATGCCATCTCTCCCCTCATTTTATTAATTCTGTTAGCAACTTAGTCACTTGTACACAATAGACATTCATAAAATATATGTCAAATTAAATTCATGTGTGACTGAAAGCTTAGAAATAACCCTACATAACTCTTCTTGAAAGGTGTGTACTATTGGGGGTGTCCAACTGAATGTGAGTTTTTCCAATTTTTTACGTATCAAATTTTCATTTATATGAGGTTGGTTCTATAAAAAAAAAAAGGCAAAAAGTATTGAGATACTTCACTCTAAATCACTTCTTTCCCCTAACTTAATTTTAATTTATTGCACAGATATAAGGCTTATACGTATAATAATATTGGTGTAATGTTCTTTCTGTCTAAGCAAATTCATGGACACAGCCTTTATGGGGGTCAAAACCCCTGTCCCTGGCTTGCTTATGACAGTGCCTATAATATTGGGAGATTTTTACTACTTAAAGAAATAGAAAGGTAAATGCATTGACTAACATGGTATATTTGGAAGACTTGTAGATCCTCTTGAAAGAAAATAGACTCAAGATTTCAAACATAAGGGGTGCCTGGGTGGCTCAGTAGGTTAAGGGTCCCACTTGAGCTAAGGTCATGATCTCACGGTCAGTGGGTTCCAGCCCTGCATCAGGTTCTGTGCTAGAATCTCAGACCCTGGAGCCTGCTTCCGATTCTGTGTCTCCTCTCTCTGCTCCCCCCCCCACTCAAGCTCTGTCTCTCTCTGTCTCTCAAAGATGAATAAATGTTTAAAAAAAATTTTTAAACGATTTCAAACCATAATATTTTATAATCCTTTTCTTTGGAAATGAAGAAATTTTTGTTCTTTAAAACTGATTAACTTAGGGTGTCTGGGTGGCTCAGTCAGTTAAGTGTCCGACTTTGATCTCACAGCTTGTGGGTTCGAGCCCCGTGTTGGGCTCTGTGCTGACAGCCAGGTCAGAGCCTGGAGCCTGCTTCTGACTCTTCTCAGAGTATACTTTCAAAAATCTTTATTCCTGATTATATGGAGTGGTGAACTTTAATTTTAAAGATAAATCCACCAGTATTTTGCAAGTCAATATGAGGTCCAGTTTTCTTTCATCAGACATGGAGAAGAAATTATTTAACTATTACATATTTTTCTTCATATAGAAAAGAGACAAATTAGTTCATTATATAATCCTAACTTGGAAGTATTATTTGATTCAAGAAATCTCTAGAACATGTGTGGAGAATCATCTGGTCTTATGCCCTCTTTCTGTTTCACCCCATGGTGCTTCTCCAGCCCATTTCCCTGCATTCTCCTTATGCTCATCTTTATGGGACAAAACTGTGTTTCTCTCCCTGAATGTGGTTTTTATTTACCTTAACACATTCCAAACCACTTTTAAGTATATAAAATTCTACCATTTCCCCATAGAGACTGGATGAAACCTGTGTACCATTGCAAATGAAATATACATATAAGCAAGTAACTAATATAAATGCTGCCTAGATGATTTAAAACATCAGTTATTAGGATTTAAAAGCCTTTATTAAATAACAACTATAATTCTTCTGGCTAATTTTTTTATTTTTATTTAATTTATTTCTGAGAGAGAGAGAGACAGCGTGAGCAGGGGAGGGTCAGAGAGAGAGGGAGATACAGAATCTGAAACAGTCTCCAGGCTCTGAGCTGGCTGTCAGCACAGAGCCTGATGCGGGGCTCCATCCCAGGAACCGTGAGACTATGACCTGAGCCGAAGCCGAACCCTCAATTGACTGGGCCAACCAGACATCCCCAATACTTACTATTAAAACTTATGTTGTAAATAAAACATTTTAAAAAAAGGCGGGGGGGAGCGCCTGCGTGGCTTAGTCGGTTAAGCGTCCAACTTTCGCTTAGGTCATGATCTCGCGGTTCGTGGGTTCGAGCCCCGCGTCGGGCTCTGTGCTGACTGCCAGCTCAGAGCCTGGAGCCTGTTTCAGTCTGTGACTCCCTCTCTCTCTGACCCTCCCCTGCTCACGCTGTCTCTCTCTCTCTCCTAGAAATAAATAAAAAATAAAACATTTAAAAAAAAATAAAACTTATGTTGTGACCCTCTAAACAGCTAGCCCAAAGAAATGAAAATTATTATTATCACATAAGATTATATGTAATATGCTTAACAAAGGATTTGGACTATTGATGAAATACTATGTCTGGCTAGTACTTAAAAATAGGCCAATATCAATGGACAAAATAATCCTTTAGCAAAATAAAAGCAAAATTCACATATGGACATTGAATTTTTGCCTATTTTAGACCTTTAGTCTTACCAACTCAAAACTCAATGAAAAACCCGCTCTTAGTTCTTGATGACAAACGAGGGATGACAATGTTTTTGGAGTTTAACAACTCATAATGACACAGATATGGAATTTTTCTATAATGTTTTCCTGGATCACTTGTAAGTATGTATTTTCTAACTAAAATGTTGAGAAATTGTGATAAAAATGGGTAAAAAATCAAAGTTTGATAATAGTAAGTCTAAGTAAGAAACTATTTCTATTACACTGAAATTCTTAAGGGTAATCCTTGTGATTGAATAATTCATTATTTATTAAATTTAGTTGGAAGTTAGGCATAGTATAAGCTATCATCAGTTAGGAAACACCTAAGACAAATTACTTTCTAATAAGAACTTACCCCTCCCTTTATTATCCAGTTGAAATTATTGTGGGAAATCTTTTTTTTTTTTTGTCTTGTTATGAACAACTGTCTGTGGAACATGAGAATTTTTCATGCTATTGGTACAGATGTTTTTCTATCATGGCTTATGAAGATTTTTGGATATTTTTATTTTTACAAACATAATGTTCACTTGTATAAATGTGAATATCTATGTGGTGACTATGTTATATTTACAGATGTTTTAGAAATACAGCATATTTGAGTCAATGTATAGACATCACAGATCACAGGATTCTGGGATACATGTGAATTCAAATAACCAAAATGTTTATAAATAGCTCTGGAAACTTCAATCATGTGTATTTCCTTGCGAAGCCTGCTTTAATATTGCAGTAGGGAACAGAGTGTGGGGGTTACCTAATTTTAGTCCTATTTTAAAACAATGAGAAATTTAACTGGTTGCTTAATTTTTAATGACGTACTCATAAAATTAGGCTATG
The DNA here is from genome assembly GCF_008692635.1 of Crocuta crocuta. Taxonomy (NCBI): domain Eukaryota; kingdom Metazoa; phylum Chordata; class Mammalia; order Carnivora; family Hyaenidae; genus Crocuta; species Crocuta crocuta. Next base: position 2,520,757 of record NW_027530330.1, on the reverse strand, counting down.
TCCATTCAAGAATTTTTCCCATAAAGTTAACTTTCCCTCTACTCCTCAAAAATATGATGTAGTTGATTCTAGTTATTTCTAGATCTATTGGTCGAAATCTAAAAAAGGACAGATTGTTGTTGTAGGTTTTTTAATAGTGTTCATCCCCAAAGTGATGAAATTAAAAAAGAAAATCTAGGATTTTACATTTCAGGAGCAATGGGAGAAACAGACATTTGTTGGGATTTCAAATGTTACCTGTAAGAACGTGGACATTTCAGCTGAAGGGAACATGAGATTCTTATTTTACAGAGATCCGTACAGTTACATGCCTTCCTTTAGTTGCCACAGCCAGTTGATAACCAGTAGTGGACAAGGGGGTATATCTCCTCCGTTTTGGTTAGATTCAATTTTCTACAATCCCAAAATTCCAAAATTCATAAATGTAATCCTCACGACACTGAATATTTTATTATTTATTAAATCACATTGCTACCTGTTCCAGACTATTTTTCTATAGCCTTTGTGCACAGTGACTGACATAAAAACAAAGCAGGTGTTTATCAAGTGAATGAACTTATATACACCTTTCTGTGAATTTAGTATCTAATGGTGAATTGCTCCTTACTATGAGAGCACCATCTGTCATTCAGTAAAAACTAAAAGCATACTCTCCTACTATTTCTTTTTACACTTTTTTTTAGTTAGAAATATAATTCATAAGGAAGTTACTGACTGTCCATCCACTGTAATTGAAATAGCAGATTTGCAAGATGGCTAACTAATGAAAATAATTTGTTTACTTGTATATTGACTTAACCAAAGAAGGAAAAACAAAGTATATTGGTGAACACAAGAAAAACTGTATTGAGAAGTTTGCCAGACCTATACATTCACTTTCCCAAGATGAATATCTTGTGATAGCTTTGGTGAAGAAAATGATGCATTTGAATTGATCTGTTGTGTGCAATTTAAATGCTAAGCTACATTTATTCTTCTGGGTTTTTATTTGCTCTAAGTTTATCCAACTTTTGCAGAAGGCTCTTTATATCAGGGATTGGCTGTGTCAGTTTTTGTTTTGGGAATCTTAACTTCTGCCCTGTGTGCGCATATATGCTTCTAGGGTAGAGCAAAAGTGTCTGCTGCTCTTGAGTTTCTTTTCTATGCCAGAATCACCTCCCTGTAATACCGCATGTGGAACATTCCTAATTGGGGTTTGTTTCTTCCAGGACTCAGGCTCCTTAGGGATTTTCCTGCCTGGCTTGATGGGGGTGTTCCAGCTCTGCTTTCTTTCGGATAGTATTTCTCCTTTATTTTATCTAAATAGAGGATTATATTAGCTAAACAAGATTAAACTTGAGATATGAGTAGGTACATTTCTGGTATCTGCTTTTGTTACAGGTCTTTATAGTCCGGGTTTCTGCATGTAACATAATGTTTTAATGTAACCATCTTTAAATAGCTACAACTCTTAGAAAAAGTTTTGGAAGCACCCTAAGCAAGTTGTTTGAAAGAAACAGGCATTTAAATGCGTAATTCAATTAGCAACTCATAAAGTCTATACAGATGAGGATGCAAATAGCCTTTATAAGAATTAATTTCATGAAACGAACAGTTTGTAAAAGTGAATGTGGAGTTTGTAGATCCTTGGGCAAATCTTCACTGTCGGTTGAATTTATTTAAAGAGCTTTTCTGGTCACCTTTGAACCTCAATGATTTCTCCAGATGTACAGAAGTGAACAATGTAAAAATCTTGCTGTTTCAGCAGAACTGATTCCAGCTGGCTGGGAACTGGATCTGCAAGTCATTGGTTACAGCTGTGTTTCGATTTATGTGATGGTTGAAAAAATAAATTACCCGATTAGATGGCTAGAAAGAGGACTCTTTGTTTAGCCCTTGTGTGGGGACTGAAAGTGTTTATGGTGCTGTTTTCTACGCAGTCTTTGCAAAGTAAGCTGGACAAATAGACTTATTCAATGCTCCTAAGAAATGTTGCATATTCAGCTTTAATTCTTTGCTAAAGAAACTATTTTTTTTCTATAATGCTGTCATCTAGCAAATGTTTTAAAGGTTTAGCGTTTAAGAGAACCGGTAAGTTTTCTGTCCTTCTGAGCACTGCATTTAGTAATGGAAAAGCTGTTCTTTTTTGTTTAATGTGTACTTTATAAAACATGTCTTTTCCAGCACAGAAATGGAAATATGTTTCTCCTAAACCCAAAACTCTATAATGGCAAAGTATCCGAACATAAACTCTAACCCCTTTCCTTAATGAGTTATGGCTTGTGGCACATAAAATAAATTAAATTGCTAAATAAAGAAATATAATCAAGCATGACTACAAAAAAAAAAAAATTGACAGGCCCGTGGGCCATTAGGGTTATGAGGGTTTTGAATTTTGGTGAATATTTACTTTGTTACCAAAGTAGCATTTACAGGATAGGAAGGGTATTAAACAGCATGTAACTTTTCAGGACAGTGAAAATCAAAGTACTAGTAACTCCTGGAGGTTTAGAGTACAGTGTCTTACAAAATACCCTCCTAATTGTATTAGTATACCAATATAACATTGTTTGAAGGTTTGTTTTTAATTTGCTTATTTATTTTGAGAGAGAGAGTGAGAGTAGGGTAGGGGCAGAGAGAGAGGGAGAGAGAATTCCAAGCAGGCTCTGCACTGTCAGCGCAGAGCCCATCCTGGGGTTTGATCCCCCCAACCATGAGACCGTGACCTGAGCTGAAACAAAGAGTCAAATGCTTAACCGACTGACCCACCCAGGTGCACCTGTATGAAGGTTTTTTAAAACGCTATTTTCAAGGTAACTTAAAGTGGGCCCTCCCGTTTCTTGAAGTGACGAAGAAGCTGTTGCAGCCAGTGGACTGTTTGCAGTCAGCCGGTTGCACCAAGGCAGTAAAAAAATGAATGGGTAGGTGGGTCTGGAAAAGAAGGCTACAGTGATGTGTTTTCAAACAGACACCGGTTTTCTAAATGAATTCAACATTTTTGTTTTCGAGGTTTTCCCCCAGTGCTTTGTAAAATCCTGAAAAGGGACAGAATTTTCTAGTGAACTAGAAGGCCAAGTACTTGATCAGGTGATATAATGTCCACCAAGTTCAAAAGCAATTCAGTGTGAGAAATATTTAGAATGTATCATTTTTTCCAAGAAAACAGGTGATCCTTTCTCCATTTCCTTTCTGAAGCTAAGATATGTCTTATAGAATTTAGGTGATGCAGAATGAATAACCATAATGTATCCAAAGGGAAGCAAAGGTGGGATTGATCTGCCTTGACTTGTCAGAAAGTTTTGCTGTGTCAGGCTATTTCCTGGATCAATGAAAGTGTACCCTCTAACCCTTAACAAATCAATACAATTGATTGGAAAGGATGGGAACAAAGCATGGGAATGCAGGATACACTTGAACCTTCACTGTTCAGAAATATTTAAATGAGGTTTGTAATGCCCAGAAGCATTTTTCTCTACTCTCATGCAATGGGAACTTCTTCAACCTATGTAATAATGTTTAAGAGTATCGTATTTGTTATGAAAGAGTATGTTTTGAAAAGTTAAATTTGTCTCACAGTATTTATATTCTAAAAATATATCATGAAACAATTTTTATCATTGAGCATATAGATAAAGTGAAAATTCAGTCTTGAAAAGAATATGTATGATCAAATAATAATAGGTTTCAAAAATATACACTATTTTAATAGAGAAAATCAAGAAAGGAAATAAAAGTATAAATATAAATAGAATACATTTTTAAATCATTATTGTTCCATTTTTACCTATTATGACCAATGGATAAAATATTTTTTCTTTATGATGAAACAAACCATATGAAATTAGCATATTTTTTCATATTGAAGGAAACTCTAAAAAATATAGACTAGGAATAATTATGAGCAATCAGAATAATTATTATACATTAATAAATTTATTCCACCCAAATTAAGCAGCATTCAAAATGTGCACTTTTAAAAGACAAAAAGAGATGTTTTAAAAGTTTTTGATAGTTGACAGATTTTTGTTTGATAGTTAATTCACCTGATTTTCTGATTTTTTTATGTTTGTTTATTTTTGAGAGAGACAGACAGAGCATGAACAGACAGGGACAGAGAGAGAGGGAGACACAGATTCTGAAGCAGGTTCCAGGCTGTGAGCTGTCAGCACAGAGCCCGACATGGGACTCGAACCCACGAACCACAAGATCACCACCAGAACTGAAGTCAGACACTTAGCCGACTGAGCCACCCAGGTGCCCCTGATTTTTTTACTTAAAATTTCTAAAATCTACTGAAGGAAGTTTTATGAATACTGACATTTATTAGCCTAACATTTTGAATGCATTATTAAAGCTGAAATATATCTATTTGATCCATTAATCAAAAACAGTTTTATCCATATAGGCTAATTTCTGAAAATGAGTTATCCAAGGAAACTATGACTTCTTCTCCCTAGTACATGTACCATACAGTATATACACTTTTTCTAAATCTTAGAAAACTGCTACCTCCCTAGTTCTAAAATGAGAACATTTTATATATTTTTTCAAGTAAATGAAAATTTAAATTTAAATAGGGTAAACCACATAATATATCTAATGCAACATTTTAATATTACCATATGATGCAGCTAATATGAAAGGAAACATTTTAAAAATTTATTTGTTTACTAATTTGAGAGAGAGAGAGAGAGAGAATCCCAAAGAGGCTCCACTCTGTCAGTGCAGAGCCTAATGTGGGGCTCAAATCCAACCATGATATCATGACCTGAACTTAAGTCAAGGGTTGGACCCTTAACTGACTAAGCCACCCAGGTGCCCCTAAAATGATACATTTTTGAGATTTAATTATTAGGTGAGATATCACTGGGACATAATGATGTGTCATTGATCTTTCTGGAGATAGATGCTACAAACAGTACTATAAAAATCAAATAAGATAATTATATATGCGAATATCTAATAGTAAGTAGTAATGACCAATATGTGTTTCCAGTTTTACTCCCCTTCATTGCACAATATTTTAGAGCTGAATTAGGCCTTGATGATTAACCTAGTATCCTCCTAATTTTAAAGATACAGGACCTAAGGTTCTGAGAGTTAAATGACTTATCTGCAGCCATAAACTTTATTATTTACTCAGTTGGCACTAGACCCAGTTTTCTGACTCATAGATCAGTTCCCTTCCCACTTCCCAACTTTGTTTCCAACTGTTATATGTAGAACATAAGGAAAACAGTGCTTTTTTAGAGTAATGTTAGCTTAAACATAAACTATTATTGCTCCTTTGCCATAATATTCAAGTTCTAAAGATGACAGTAATTCTGAAGTCATTTGGTATCATTTAAATCCCTTCTACTCATGTCCCATCTTAAAAAGCCAAAATTAATTCTGTTCTCCTTAACCTACTAGGAAGCACATCAACACAGCAGAAATGTTCTTTTCTTATTGGTATGTATAATCCTGCTAACTACTGAAAAATACTCTTCCAGATTTACATATAATTTGATACGACATCATTTTCTCATGAGATCCAAATTGCCTCTCATTATCATACCCTGCTTTATACCCTCTTTTTGCCTTTTTCTTGAAAGAGGAATAGTCTACAATACATCATCAAGACCTATTTTTATTTGTTCCTGTGTGTGGCTGTACAACAGTGACTATTACTGCTACTTTCCCCTCAAGACCTCCCTCAAGTTCATGTTCTTGCTTTAATTACCCCATCTCAGACAAGCTCTCCTCGTGTGGCTTTGAATGGGGTCCCCTTGCGGATATTGATGACAGGCTGGATTAGCAAGGAGTTGCTCACTTGAAGGAAGAAGAGGCTGGGAGGGGAAGAGGGAAAGAGAGAGGGAGAGAGATTACCGCAGAGAGTTACTATCATACATTTCTTGGCTAGAAGAATGGACGTTAGATTTCATGTACCAGAAGCTAAAGGATCGCCCCTGAAAGGAAATCTGTGTGATTATTTTTCCATGTCAGTTGTGATGCTCTGCACTTTATCAAAAGAGAGATTTAAAAAATAATTGCAGGTTGACAAATAAACCTTTTGCATCCCAGTCAAAAGTGTCTGAGTTAACCATTGAATCATCCTCTGGTCCAAATACTAAACTTTGAAAGGAAAATATAGGCCAGGATTTTTTTCCTGGTTAAAAACTAGCTATATCCTTCACTGGATTTTTAGAATTGTAATTCATATACATTTGTATTATACTATATTTTCGTTTTGTTTAAGATAACTAGTTCCAGAATCTGATTGGTAACTTAAATTACCTTAACAAGGTCTACATACTCCCCCCACACACACACACACGCAAACAAATGTGCACGCACCTATTTTGTATTTTTTTCTCAGTGTTTTATTCAATAGAAAATTCCCAACCAGATCAACATTGTTTATTGGCATCTGATTGTTGTCTCCCCTATGCTTTAATTACTATTTATTTTCTCTTAAAAAATATAAAGTCTTACCATAGTTGTTGCTGCTCTTAGCTGCTATTCCTTCCTTATATGATTAGGATTTTTAAAAATTGCTTTTTCTCTGGATTTTTGCTACCCACTAATATTACATCCTTCTTTACTGAATACAGAAATACGTAAGATATGTTGTTTGACACACACAAAAAAAGAGCGTGGCCCTCATTTCTGGAAAAGTTAGACAAACAAGCATCTGTCAGATTTATTAGAGACTTTAGCTAGAGTGTTTCCTGTGTGACTTCTGATGGTTTTGTTACCAACCACCTTAGAATCATTTTTGATAAAACCCCTCCCCTTAGTTAATCTTGCACATTTTAAAACTATTAGTAAAAAAAAGCACTAGTTGTTCTTCAGTTAGAACAAATTTAGATGCTTAAGTAAATCAATATAGATTCATTCTCCAAAAATAGACTGGAAAAGGGGGTGCCTGGGCGGCTCAGTTGGTTAAGCATCTGCCTTTGGCTCAGGTTATGATCTTGCAGTTCGTGGATTCGAGCCCCACATTGGGCTCTCTGCTGTCAGCACAGAGCCCGTTTGGGATCCTTTGTCTCCCTCTCTCTCTCTGCCCCTCCCCTGCTTACACTCTCCCTCTCTCAAAAAAAAAAAAAAAATGAATAAACGCTAAAAATTTTTAAAAATAGACTGGAAAGAAAGCATTGGAACCCAATAATCAGTTACATGCAAGGAGAGTTTAAGTCAGACAGTCCAATAAAACTTTCTGCAAGGTGGAAATGTTCTATAGCTACATTGTTCAGGATAGTGACCACCAGCCATATGTGCTAGTATACATTGAAATGTGGCTAAGCCAACAGAGGAACTCCGTTTATACTTTTACTTAATTTTAATTTAATAGCTACATGTGGGGGCGCCTGAGTGGCTCCGTTGGTTAAGCTTCGAAATTCTGCTCAGGTTATGATGCTGCGGTTCCCTCCCCTCGCCGGGCTCTATGCCGAGGTCTCAGAGCCTGGAGCCTGCCTCAGATTCTGTGTCTCCTCTCTTTGCTCCTCCCCACTCATGCTCTGTCTCTCTCTCTCTTTTTCTCTCACACACAAAAATAAATAAACATTAAAATATTTTTTAAGTAGCTACATTTTTAAAAATACCTACACTCTTCTAAAAAGGTACAACCAGTTAAGTAAAACAATGAAAATATTATACAACTAGTAAAAAACAATACATTTTTCATATCTATGCAGATATTTGAATCAGAGTTTAAACTGTAGATCTCTTTGTTTTGTTTTTTATTTCTTATCCCAAACCCCACCAATGTTTTTAAATATGATTCCCATAATAACACTGATTTCAAATAGCCTTTATAAGAAATAAATGATCCCTGCCTTAACAGTAAGGTGGAGGACAGGCTGTATTAAAGTATTCCAGAGTAGTTGTTGCTTCCTCTAACTTGATATTTCATTTGACACACATTCAGATTGATCTTGGTTGTTTTTTTTAAGAAACACAGCAAAACTCAAATAACATGTAAAAATAATTAATCTAGCAAGAGCATACTTGCATTGCATTGCTTACATGAAGTATAAAAACAGTAAATTTTTACTTTGTAAATAGTTTAGCCATAGTCAAAGCCCAATTTAGAGATATTTTGGTATTGGTGATGAGAAATCAGAATCAGAAGAGACTTTAAACCCATATCTATGACAGCGGCAATTGAACTGGTTGATTACAACGTCTTCTTTCAAACAAATATTGATTTAATCAAGTCTGCATTCCCATTGGCCCTAATGGTGGTCTTGACAGAAGCCTGGACACTTGAAACTGGCTAACTCCTGTTTGGATATAAATATTTTAAATGCATGGCCATTCAGTTATAATCATTATTTTTCTTCAGATCTTTATTCCTCTTGATTTTCTAACCTTCTTCGTAAGTGTTTTTATGCTTTCTGTAAGGTTTAGTGATGTGTGTGTCTGTCTCTGAATGTACCAAAAAGAGATGGCATGGATTTTGGGGGAAAGAAGTTGTGTTTGCATCTGTTGTTTCTGATTCACAGAGCTAGGAGTGAGGTGCTCTTGCAGACAGTCCACAGAGCTAAGATATCAGTAGGCAGTTTGCTGTAAGCACATGTTCAATTATTAAAATAGTCGACATTTTATGTCTGATAGCCACAGTGAGGTCATGGCATTAATTTATCCAGAGTATTGTGGGCAGTGTCTAGAAAAAGAAATAGCATAAAGGACAAAGATGCTGGAGAGCTTTAAAAAAAAATGGGTTTGAGCAAAGAGACCATAAGAGATGACCAGTTTAATACACGTAGAACAGGAAGGAAGAAGTCAGCAGGCATCTCTATTACAGACAAAAAGTATTTTAAGCTCTGCTGTACATGCCTTAATTTCTGTTACAGTGTTTCATTAAGTTCTAAGCTTGAACACAATTCCTGAATCTTGAGTGTCTGAAATCTAATTTCATATGGTATTTGTTTCTTCAGTGCTCGGTGATCCTTGGCTCTTTACTTCCTGTTCCTTTCTTCTTCCTTCGTTATTCCCCTCCCTCCTCCTATTTCTCCATTTCCTTTTCTTTCTCCTTTTCTTACGCTTTTCCTTCCTGCCTTTCTCTCTCTCATGAGAGTATGTACTTAATTCCCTGTTTTCCTGGGGTGCCCCCTTCTTTCATTTGTTTTTGTGCTTAAGTTTTTCTTTTTTCTTTTCTTTTTGCTTTCAAATCAGGAGTCTGTCGGAGCTGATTTTAGACACATGTCTCCTGCTTCAGACGCTTCTTTCTCTTTATGGGTTGTGTGATGTTTTCTTTGGAACCTCTGCAAATGGTTGTGCTGCACGCTTGTTGCCACAGATCTGTTGCCAAACTGCTACCTTAGTTGGTCCTGCAGTGCATGCTGGGATCTGTCTGTGTGAGTAAACTGAAATTTCTACAGTACCAGGCAGCATTACCGTTGGCTTGCCAATGGCCGTACTTTCCTTTGTATGTATTGCTTGTATGCTGCAGAGTCACCGATGGCTAGTTCTGTCTAGCAAGTAATTCAGAAATAGTGCGTACATAGAAAGGAAAGGTAGGCAGTTTACCACATTCTGTCATTAAAAAGAACCAGGGAAGAACAAAGGCACTGGATAAATACTTACGTACAGTCCTTCATGTTGTGAAACACTGTAGCACAACCAGGGCTATGTTCAGCCAAATATTTTAGTTCTTTTTGTAACAATGTATATAGTGGATGGTTTTCATATATGTACACAAATCCATATATTATGGAAGCATATATTCAATCTCTAATACTTACAGCCTGCAAGCATTTTTTAATCTTAAAAACTTTTACACATTCACCACCACACAGCTCTTTGTTATTATTTTTATAAGTTCTTAAATCAAATAAAAATAAAAATTAAAAAATATACCAATATCCCTTGGGTTGGTTTTACTGCAGCAAATTAGGATTTCAACACAGTTTAAATCATATTGATGATTCAGATCCTGGCAGATTTTATAATTCCTGCGAACTGAGAGCACAGTTAATAAAAATATTAAGCAATTATTTTTATTAAAATTGTAGTTTTGTTCATTATTAAATAGAAATGATTGATCTATGCAGATGGGTCTCACTCATGTGTCCCTTGGGCTGTTTGGGGGCTTCATATAGAAGTGGGAAGACTCCTTTTGCTCTTTCTTCAGCCGGGGGAGGGGGGGGGGACAGAAAAAGAAGGCGTAGCATGAAGTCTAGGGCTGTTGAAGAATTGCTGGCATTATCTCTCTATCACGTGTGAGCCTGGCTGCCTGCTTTCTGAGGTAGTGGAGCCAGGATGAGACTGTGTCCGAGCCTGTGTCCACAACTGCATTTGGAGATCTGTCTTATTGATTAGGGGGGAGAAGGGGTGGGGATCGGAGTGGGAGGGGAGGGGAGGACAAACAGACTACTGGCTCATTGAAGCACAGGACATTTTCTTCCGGAAAGATGTCAAACAGCTGAGACATAGCCACAGAGGAAGTAGAAAGGTAGAAAAATAAGGAGCCCCTGGAAGAAATGAAGGCATTTCTTTATGAGAGTCTTGGGGCTTTTTCTTTTCACTCCTTTTCTTTCTTTCTTTTCTTTATTTTCCCCCCTATCATCTGACCTGCAAAGGCTAGAGTGACAGCGTCATGCAAATGCTGCAGTCCCGCAGGTCTGGGAGAGGGTGGATGCTAGACTGTGAGTTAATGTTAATGATGAGCGCAGTGAAAATACCAGCCGCTGCCACCCCCTGCACACAGAAGCGCTCTGAGTCAGCATCAGATGCTTTGCCTCGCCTCTCGCTGGGTGTCTGTATGCCTGTGCGCGCGCGTGCTCGCTCGGGCATCCGTGTCTAGCCGAGGGGAGGGGGTGGCGTGTGAGTGCGTGGAGGGTAAAAGCCAGTCAGTCAGTGAGAAGCAAAGGTACGTTGGAGAGCAACTAAAATCTGACTGATTTCCATCTTTGGAGCATCAGATGTATTCCCTAAGGAGGATGGGTCTCCGTGATGGGGGTGGTATAATTATGTTAATGTCATATTTATGGAGGGGTGAGATTTTTCATTCTAATAATTGGTTGAATGCTATGGTCAAAAATTGTAAAGCCATATTCAGTTTTAAGGAAAAGCATGGACTTATATCTAAGGACTGTTTTATTTTTTGCTTTTTGTGAGTGCTGCTTTTTTATTTTATTTTTTAACTATTTACTATTTTAAGCCATAACGGATTCAGTATGGAAAATCAAATGATAAACAGAAAGAGATCTTATATAATGATGCATTACATCATGGAGCAGAATATTTAAAGTCTTGCAAGGCAAAGTAAAGATCTGGACAGGGGGTGGGGGGTGGTGGTTGGAAAGGGGTGTGGTACTAGGGTGGAGGAGGGGGGCCAGTTAGCAAATATTTTGTTCAGCTTTCCTTGCAGCTTACTTGGAAATGGATGATTCACCTGTTCTACAGGAAAACATTCTAATTCTTTCCATTTTTTTTTCCCTCCTCTTTTCCCTTTTAAGATCAACCACTTCAGAAGAACCAGATTCCACTTCTGTGGCCAGGACTTTTATGTTATGGCTGGTCCGATTGTTATACCCTGCGTTTTATGCTACTAAACCTTGGATCATTCCTAAAGTACCAATTCTGTTCTTGAACCACAAACAAGGCTAAAAGATCGGAGGATATTCAGTGAATATACAGGATTGGGATTGTGTGTTTTCAAAAGTATTGAGCTTTATAATGCAATTATTTAAGAAATAGAATCTTTTTTTCTTCTTCTCATGTTGCCAGCATTTTAAGCTACATGTTTATTAAGTGGCATTGCTCAAATAGCTACAGAGTATGCATGGAAATATTTGCTGTCTGAATAGTTTGGAGATTCAAAGAGAAAAATCAAGCTTCAGAGGTATTAAGTTATGACATGCAAAAAAGTTTTTGTTTTATTCTTAACTGCAACAGTATATATTTAAATCAGATTTAGAGTGTTATATGCCCTTGGCCCACCTTAACAGTTGTACTGTATAGAAGTGTAATGGGAAGCAGAATTTCAATTAGGGTCCCATTAACTGGCATATAATCCTTCTTGAATGTAATAGAGGCTATGGTGTTTCTGTACAAATCTGCTAGAAACAGATTTTAACCCATTTTTAGTCTCTTTCTTTGGATCTGAAGGAATGACTCTTAACTGTTCATTGTCTGCATTGTTTCTCATATTCTTCATTATTTTAAGGTCTGGAATTAGTCTATAAATGGTGGTCGTGAATATTCAGCTAATCCTAACTTTTATATATCATATATATTTCTACGTATGTATTTTAATTAGTATTTGGAGGAAAAAGTTTAACCGAACCCAACTGTAATTTCTAAGCTAGCCTTATTACTGGAAGAAGAATTCTACCGCATCAAACCAGACTTTTCCTAGTCCCTGAGACCCTAACTTGTGAGGTATTTTAGTAACATCACAAGTCAGGCTCTTGGGACCTAGGCGGAGCGGAACCAGCAGCTTTGGACCGTATTGATTGTCTGCAGTTACTACCAGAACAAAAGAACATACATAGATTCTGCCTAGGAGAAAAGAACAATGCTCTTCTTTATAGTCAGCAATGTTTTCATCATGACCCACCCCCAAAAATACTATTTCAGAAACTGTACTCAAACGTGATTATAGAGTTGCACTGAATAGCATTTGTCTTATATTATAAAAACCATATAAAAGTAATATAAGAGAACTATGTAAGAAGCAAAGTTTAAATACAGGTGTTTTTAAAATGCTTCTTTTGATGTATTTTGAGATAGTCTAAGAGGATACCTCCATAGTTAATAATGAAGAGAGTGGTTTATATTTATAACTTCTTTCATATGCATAGAAATATATACATTAGCTACTTAAATAAATCCTATATGGCTCCATGTAATTATGGCTCAGAATATGTAATGTATAGCTATAATCATGCTTGAGGCCTAGATATAAATCATTTACAATCTTCTTTACTGACCCTGTTAGATTTTACGACTGATTTAAGGAGAATGCTATTTTATATTTGGTCTTTATTGCCAGAGTTTTCCTTAGTCTTTTAACCAGACAAAATACTTTATATGTCTTATTTCAATAAGGCATTCTCTGGTTATAAGAGTCATCAGTAATTAGCAAAAATATGGCACCTTTTCATCTTTTCATTTTACTTTGTAGTATATCATGAACCTATGTGAGATAAATCAGTAAACACCACCTATGACATCAGACTGCTCTATTCATCTATCAACTGAATCTAAACTGCATAGTTTTTGTTTTATAAGAATTTTCGTTTTATAAACTATTCCAACTATATCTAACATGTCCTATTTGAACATTATTAGCCATTGCCGCATCAAACATTTATTTCTTGTAAGTAGAATCAATATATTAAATCTCTTTACAGATTTTAAAATAATATTGCAGATACTAAGATTCAAAATGGAGATGAGAGACTTTCCATAATAGAGGAACCAAAATGGTTTTATTCTCTTAACTCTAATGCTTTACATGGGTGCTATCAATTACATGTATCTTTTGCATTGTTAAAATAAATTTATGAATGTACTTTAGAACACTGTATCGAGTCTTTGTTCACCTTTTCATTGGATTTGTTACAATTACTCATGTTTGAAATATCATAGGATGCTAATCACCCATGACTGTATTTCCTGAAAAATTGATACTACAATATTGTAAACATATTCTTCATCTATACAAGCCACATAGAATATGTTTAAGCACGTATCCACACTGTACCTATTCAGACTTCTTATTTATATCACCTATTTCATTTATCTAGAATCTCTGAAATTTTAAGTGTGTATATGTGTGTGTATAAACATATATTTTAAAACTCCATCTGAAAGGAGGTAATATAACAGTGAAGATTTTTGATAGTATTTATCTTTTACTTCTTGTAACCATGTTTTCATTATAATTAAACAGTTTTAAAACAAGTTTTTCAATATAAAGAACTCTATGTGTGTGTATCTACAAGTGCACAGAAACTTGATTATATTTAATAGTAACGTTTATACATCAGATCAGAAACGACCTCGTATATAAAACAATGTCACATACAGGTATATGTTTACAGACACCTGATTCAACACAATTGTGAATAATACGTAAAAGGTGTTTCATAAATTTAGTTCTAAAATAATGTAAGGGATGGTTGTTTATTGGCTATAGTGATATCAGATATAAGCTATTTCAAATGCAATCTTTTATATGTTATTATATCTATGAACTACACCATATAGTAACTTCTGTTTCATACAAGAAAGATACCAGAGCTGAATTTAGAGTGCAGTGATGTTTATCTATTTTTTACTAATCATCATGCATTCGTTGAACCCTCTCAGTGTAACCTTCCTGCATATAAACTATCTTTTCTGAGAACATCATTGATAAAGCTTTTCTCTTACTACACAAAGGTGAGTAGAGATATAAGTGGATGACTTTGTTTATATAAACTACTTTATGCTGTATATGGATAGATGGATGCCACTTTTTCTGCATTTCTATTTAAGCTGTCATGGAATAATATTGTTTGGGGGTATAATATATGATTTGGAAAATCAGATCATACTAAGCTTAAAATAAAAGAAGAGGTCTACAACAAAGAGCAAGAAAATGATGTGTGTTGCATACAAAAAAAAAAAAAAAAGCAGTGATATTAACAATTCGATGGCTCGATGGCTTCCTGGTTGGGAGACCAGCCTGAGCCAGACGCATATATTAAGAGCTGTCTGCTGCCGATGTGAGCTTGCTCAATGCGGTGGAAATGAGGAATCACCTCCTCTCTGACACCAGCTTATTTTCACATTTTAATTTTGAAATAGCAAATCACTGTTTTACATAAATATGTTAACCTCCGCTTGATTCTTTTTCCTTTCTCACATTGCTTGTTAATTTACTATGAACTTCAAGTTCCTTTTTTAAAAATCATCACTCACTTTAAACTTATCAATTGAAAATCTATCAAAGACCAAGGAAGTATTAGTTTTTTCTGTCTCTCTTGTATTGCTCTGTTAATATTGTGATACTCATGCATTTAACTTTTAGTCTCTGTAAGGGAAATGTCAGTTTTCCAAAATGGCATTTTTTTAAGTCTTTTTGGATCCATCAAGGAATCCACTTCTGGAATTTTGCCAAAGATAAATATGATTATATTTTATTGCAGGCTTCATGGGATCAATATTTTCCTTAGTATGAAAGTCCTTAACACTTTAGTGTTCCAGAAGCTAAAGAAGTATATAGAGATATTCTTAAGTCATTTAAGAATGACTACATTAGGCAACATTAATAATCTCTAGAAGAGGTATAAGTATCACAGGGGAATTATAGTACAAGTTAATTACTAATGAAATTAGAAAAGGTGTTTACTGCCTCCCATTCCTTTCCAAATGGACATGCCTACGTTTGGTGAAATTCACCTGATAAATATGTAAATGGTTTTGCAAGCTGTCATATTTGGATGAGTTTTGAGAAAACAGTACATAAAGGGTTAGCTAACGCCCAAATTTTCTTGCCACTTACACATGCAGTGCAGCCTACATTTCCGTAGGCAGCAAGTGCAGGCATCATTTTGATTACTTGGATTCTTTTGTTTAATTTCTTACTAGACATTTAACACGGTACTCAAACTCCACTGATCTCTTAGTAACTGTATTTGGAAAAGGAAAATGAAGTTTCTAATATAGAGAAGTTTTTAAAAATCCTAGGCATTTATAAGCATTGGAAAAATAGACTCTTTAGTGTAGCTCTGCAAATACATGTTTAGTGTGCAGAAACTTAGGTGCTATTATTATCTGTCATCTCCATACTTAGTTTTCTGATGATCAGTTGTCAAATACACACTGAAGCATATATATGTTATGTATATGTATATATATCTTCATTTTTTTAAACGTCTCAATAAAATCAATGTAAAAATTGAGACATCATCATAAAATCATCCACAGCAGTTTTTCAATGAGCTAGCTTCAACTTTCATTGCTTTTCCCCCAGATCTCTCTATGTCAAAGGTAGCTTTACCGGATGAAGTGCATTACTAGCCAGAAATATTAACTTGTATGTAATGTTTTACTTGCAGAGGTTTAAAAGCAGGTGGAACTTGAAGGTAATGATATTAAGTGAATTTAAGATTAGTTTTATATACTCAGTCCACTAATTTCATGCATGTTTATGGGGAATTTAAAAGTGAAAAATTCTCATAAGTTGACACAGATCTTTCATTTTTCATATAAGTAACATGATTTTAAGTTTGTTTCCTTAAAAGCTAATTCCTAAACAGGTGTATGAATAATCATAGACTGTATATCGGTTAGGTCAATTAAATAAGAATAGTAACTTCCAGGTTTCATCTTAACCTTTTTAGGTATTTGGCTTTTTTGTAGGTGGATTTAACCATTCTTTTTTCTAAGAAGTTTCTCCCTCTCTGTTGCTAGGTGTCTGATGATTTGTGAGCACCAAGTGACTATTCTGTGGAATCATCTTTCCTTGCCTTTGAATTAGCTTTCCCTAGGCCATGAGTCAACATCAATATTTTGTACATCCAAATTGGTAGGTCTTTCTTGAAACCCTTCTATTTATTTTCCTAGACATAGAAGTGAATTGTGAGAACTTGTAGATTTACATTGTGATTATCTTTCCAGTTTCCAAACATCTTCAGCAAGAGAGTTGGATGATGTTGAAACACTAGACAGTGTAAGTATTTGGTTCTGTAGGGTTTAAACATATAATGTCTTTTTCCTAGTAGACTTCGTATTCTTAGTGGGGTGAGGGCAATCTGGCTGTGGCTAAGTTATTACTCTCTTATATATATCACACTAGAAGCCCAGCCTGTGCATTTGTAAACCTTGGGGAGGTTTCTACATGAGACAACATTTTTTGTTGGAGGATTACACTACAGTCGGTTCACTTCACTCTGTCTCTCTTCCTGCTTCCCCCCCACCACCAACATGGAGTCTTTTCAACTTCTTCAAAGAGGTGAGGGAAAAAAGTAGACTCTTTATTAATGGCAGAAAACAAACTGGCTGCTGGACTTCCGAGACAGCCTTCTAATAATAAAGCAGAGTAGGCACTGCGACAAAGAATTCTTGAATGTACTAAATATATAGGGAAGCCTATTTAAATTCACCAGAGGGGCTTAGAGGACAAGCAGCAGAAAGTTTAGAATTCAATTCAAGCCATGCCAGAAAATGAAAATGTACTTAAAAAAGGATTTCTGAGACAATTGTTCAAAGACATGTCAACTTTTAAGGTTCTTTCTAGAATAATGAAACTCGTACTCTAATTTCTGTGGTGACTTTTTCAATTAGAAAGGAAAAATGATTACTAAGATCTCAAAGGAATTGTATCTTATGTTTAAAGAAAATGTGTTTTCTTTCCATAGGGTGTGTTCTATTGAGGGCCACCTAGTGCACTGACTAAAATCACTTAAGTATATACATGAAACAAAGAGATAATGCATTTTTCAACAATTAGTCATACCATAACAGAAGTGTTCTTGCTACTTTGGGAGAAAGATATTCAATTTATATCTTCTTTCTAGCTCATTTCCTCCCATTCATTGCTATGATTTATAATATTTTAAATAAATGCAGTAAAGTGATTCTGAAAGAGCAAATTGCCAGTAAATAATAAAACTGTATGATGCTACATTTGAAATATAAAAAAATGATCCCTACCATATCTCTTATTGACTTTAGAAAATGTTCTTTACCCTTGATTTATCTACAAGGCATGTGCATCTATAAGAGTACCTACATCTATAAGAATATATACTTTATTAGTCCTAATGTTGAGATAAAGAACTGCTTATAAAGTACATTTAAAGGCCAGTATGACCGATTCAGGACTGAAATATCTAGCAGCTTTTTCCCTAATGCTGTCGTTTGGAATTAACATAGATACTGGAAAAAGATTGTTCTTCTCTGCCTCAGGGATTACAAGTTGTAAAGAGGATAGAAACTTGGGACTCACTAGTAACACATCTTTGTTGCTGTTGTGGACAGACCCTGCTTGAGAAAGAAGCTCATGTGAGATTTTTCAGTTCATAAATGTAATTTGTCAACTCAAGATGAGCTGGTGATCCATTAATTTATCCATTTATTCACAAATGTATACCAAGCTTAAAAAAAAACCTCAGTGAATTAATGCTGCATCAACATGTAGGCTTAACAAAATTTGATTGGCTTTACAATGAAATGTCAGATGTGTGAATATTAGTTATAAAATTTTAGATATTATGATAAAAAGTAGTTGTTGCCCTCAATGCATTTAGAGATAGTCTGAGTCATTTACCAAACAGCTGAACTGATTTCATTTACTTAAGTTTGGTTTAATTTTTCAAAAAAAATTTTGGGGAGGAGAGAGAATGAAAGAGAGGGAGACAGAGAGAGTGAGAGAGTCTGTTAAGCAGGGCCTTGAGTGGCTTTGGGCAAGATATGGGGTGTTAGGATTTTGCAGTGATTATATTCTGTTCTTATGATTCCCAGCACGGAGCCCTACACAGGGCTCGATCTCATGATCGTGAGATCATGACTTGAGCTGAAATCAAGAGTCGGACACTTGCCTGACTGAGCCATCCAGGTGTCGCCCATTTATTTTTTATGACATTTTAATATCAAGTGTTTCAGTAGGCTTAATGATTGATCAACAAAATAATCTGAGTGAATTTCTTAGCCTACTCTTTAGCACCAGGAAAATACTCAGTGAATATTAATTTCTTCCTGTTTAGGTCTTAGTATTTGCCTTTGCTATACAGACTATTGTTTTCATCACCAAAATTTACTGGATGTACACTGTCCCAAACAGTGAGAAGCAGACACCATTGGGGAATTATTTCAGATCCAGAGGCACTTAAAAATTATTTACTATAAATGTGTTTATCAAATGTTTCCTGAGCGCCAAGTTTAAGAAAGAAAAAGATATTCTTCTTGCAAATAGCTTATTGTCTACAAAAGATAACTCTCTTATTTAACACTTTTTGTCCTTTTTGTATGCCTTAGCATTTCATAAATCTTGTAACTTGGCAGTTTATTCTCTTTTATATTTTATAGATGAGACTTCTGTGTGGTTTGTCCTATTTTATAGTTGTAGATGAATTAACTACCCATATACTTTGAGTTGCTTTGGGCAAGATATGGGGTAGTGTTAGGATTTTGCAGTGCTTATGTTCTGTTCTTATGATTCCCTATACTATGCAAAGGTCTGGTGATTAAAAACCATAGACCATGAAAATGTTAATAATTATGGTTTATAAAACTGCTATTTCCAGAATGATTGGATCAAAATGCAGTATTTACATATGACTTCAATCCCTCTTATAAAAAGCTATCATTTAATTTTTTAAGTGAGTTAATACAATAACATTGATCATGCAATTTCATGAAGTAGCAATTACATTACTTAGCTAAAGGACCAAATCATTCTAATTGGGCTGTTCTCTGGGAGTTAACAAAATATGCAGAATAAACTTGGAGTTTTCGACATTTGCATCCTAAGTGCCACCACTGAACTTGAATAGTGAAGTAGAAGGTAGATGACCACATCCTAATACCAGTTCTACCACTAGTTCTCTTATGGACCTGAACCTCTCTCCTTTTCATTTCACTCACTTACAACTGATTTATAAAATAAATATGTGGAGGAAAATGCTTTTAAAGTGACATTCAGGGGGAAAAAAATAGTATGAGATTAGACAGTTGGGTATTTTTCCATTCCACGGGGGACTTCTTGAGTCAAAGAGGTAGGAAAGAATAGACTTAACTTAAATCACTGCATTAATCAGACTCTTTTGATAGCAGAAGTTCAAAACTGAGCTCAAATTAGGAAACTGTATATGTACATCATCATCATTTCTTCCTCCTTCTCCCCCTCTGCCTTCTTCCCACACCGCTCCTGCTTCTCTCCTCTTGCATCCAGGTGCTCTCCCCCTCTCCCTCTCTATCTCAATATCTGTCCCTCTCTCTTTCTTTCTCTAATGTGCTAACTTCGTTCCCAGGTGGTTGACTTCATTCTCTCAATGTGATGGCAAAGATTCTCACTGGCAATTCTAGACATGCATCACGTATCATTCCTAGAAGTTGTGATTCCAGAAGAAAAAAAATGTAAAGTGTTCTCTGCCCCTCCATCACTTTCACTTCTCAGAAATGCTCTAACTGGTTCCGTTTTGGAGCCACTTCTCTGTCCAGATGAGAGTTACTCAGATTGGACAGCCTATGAGGGGAGAAATATCAAGATTGACAGAGCAAGGTTAATGTCAGTGGCAGAAGGTGAAGGGAATCCAAGCAGGCAAAATATAACAGGGCTCCCAACAACCACTACAAATTTCCAAATGGCTTAGTAGAGTGATATGTGATAGGCTTCTATCAAATATGTCTGTCTTGGTAAATTTAGTGGAGCCTATGAACATAAAGGTAATATTAACTTATTTAGTCCAAATGTGTTCTGTACAGAATTTTAACTATAAAACATCTGTAGCAGCAAATTGCAAACTTGAGTGTATCATGGAGATTAGCTGCACTTTATTAACACTTTCCATGATCATTTAATACATTACATACATCAGGGAAGTCAGAATTTAGACTCATTTGGGAATTTGACATTTTAAAAATTATTTAGGATCATTAGAAATGGATTTTGGTAAAGAAGCCATGGTGATTATATTCTGTAGTCCAGTGTTTATCCTCAGCCACCATATATTTAGGTTGTTCTATTACAGAAAACTTTATATCCCTTCCACCTTCACCTCTAATATTAGGGAGTTTTATGTTGCTGACATTCTAATCATATAAAATTATATGATGGCTGTAATTATATACAGATATGACAACTTATTTGGCTATATTAATATAGAGATATTTAATTAGATCTATATAATTGTGTCTATTTTATGATTATATATATATGTATTATATATGTATCTATAATTATATCTGTAATTATANACCCATTAAATAGTTTCATATGATTAGGATGTCAAACTGGTGCCCTTCTTGGCCCTGTTGTTCATCAAGGAATGACCTGGGCAGTTTTAAGCATTATACTATCAAGAACTACTATTTAGGGGTCTTCCTCTATGAGAAAAATATTAATTTGCTATGAATAATGATTCTAATGCAAAACATTTTGGGATTTTTTTTGTGATGCAGATGAGCAATGCCATGAATATAATTTAGAGAGTTTGAAAATTGATTTTAACACTCACAATTCTTCTTCTTAATTAATCAAATTACAAAATTATGCTGTGGTTTCAAGTATTTAAAATAAGTTGTCATATTTGGAACATCTGTTTATGCTCCTATTATGAATATGTGTTTCTAAATGTCTGAAATATAGATTACCATAAATAACATTTGTTATTTAGTCTGTGAATGTACCTACTTCCTCCCTCAACGCTTGTTTATTTCCCACAAAGTAAATTTTCCAGATTGCATTTTAGCGTTTTCTTATCAAGATGGAGGGGGAAAGACCCAGGTTTTAGTTAAGGCTTGCTGATTGGTTAAGAAAAGTGATGGCTGTCATCGGCCGCCTTTCCAGACACTGTACTGTGGCTCCAGACAGTCAGCTGGTACTATCACTTTGTCTCAACTATAAATCACAGTCTTGTAATGGCCAAGGCTGACACCTTGACATTTTCAAGAAGAGTAAAAGACCTGATTTGAATGGAAATCAATTTCATTGCACAAATCTCGGGTTACTACTCCAAGCCTTTTCTTATGTCTTCTTGAGACTTCTTTGGAAGTTTCATGATCATCAGAGGATTATTTCAGTCATACTATTGCTTCTTTTAGCTATAAAACCACATTCTTACTTCCTTCTTGAATCTTAGAATGGAAAAATTGATTTTTAAGATTTTATATAAGAAAAAAAAATCACCAATAAGCCAAAGTTTATTTTAACCATGACATACTGATAGTTTAAAAATATGGCAGTAACAGCAACTGCTATTTAGGTTAGCAAATTTTTGTAATTTGTTCTGTGATTTTAAAATACAAGCTGTGTACACACAGATACAGATTAACCTTTGATAATTTAATAATACGTAATATCATTTATGGAGTGTATTGAACTTTAGTCAAGCGGGTCTCAAAGCCAAGAATCCTCTGAAAAGAATTTGTTACTTTTATATTCTTGCACATAAATGCCTGATTCACATCTTCTAGAGTCAATAAAGAATAGCATGCATTTATTTTTTTTCTTCCACGATTTTATTTAAATTCAAATTAGTTAACATATAGTATATTATTGGTTTCAGGAGTAGAATTCAGTGACTCATCACTTACATATCACACCCAGTGCTCTTCCCAACAAGTGCTCCACCCCCCACCAACCTTCCCTCCAGCAATCCTGTTCTCTGCAATTAAAGCCTCTTATGGTTTGCCTTCCTCTCTGTTTTTATCTTATTATGAATAGTGTGCATTTAATTGTATTAAGTGGGTGAAGCATTAAACTTTGCCTCAGTGATTTTGAACATTCAACCCAGGTGGCAGAAACATAACTTCACACTTGACAAGTGAGAAAAGAAGTTATTTTTAGATATTTTAGGAGATTGTCATGGAAAGTTTAAAAAAACTAACCTACTGTGTGATATCTTCCACCTTTAGGAGAACACCACTATTTCCCTAAATCCATAGAGGCACTTCCTTCGTACTTTTGCTTGCTCCCTCCACAAGAGTGGTCTACACTCATTGAAGACTTAGATCTTCTAAACACAACTATTAGTGGAAAATTTGAGCATCACTTCTCTGTGTCTGTCAAGTATGGAAAGATTATGATAATGTCTGGTAGTGATTTTTCTTTATTTTTTAAAGTTTATTTATTTATTTTGAGAGAGACAGGGCCAGCTTAAGTGGGGAAGGGGCAAAGAGAGAGGGAGAAAGAGAGAATCCCAAGCAGACTCCATTATCTGCACAGAGCCTGATGCAGGGCTTGAACTCATGAAACCTCCAGATCATGACCTGAGGCAGAACCAAGAATTGGACGCATAACCAACTGACTGAGACACCCAGGCACCCTGTGATTGTCCAAAATCGCACTTCTAAGCGGGGATACTCTTCGATTGCTAAATTCATTATTCTGTAATGCCCCGCAGACAAGTAGAATTACAGATTATTATAAACAGGACACTTCTAACTCTTAAATCTTTTTATCCATCATTCTACTTATCCATCCATTCTTTCATTATCTATATAAAACAAAAATCTTCTCTAGGTATGTGGGAAACACAAAATGAAGCCAGTAGTCTTTCTTCACAGGATATAATGTTCTTTTGAGAAAATAAGAAAAACTAAAAAAAGTTACAAGGTTATAATGTGACAGATCCAGAAAGGATACAAAGGTACAATGCATTAGAATTTGCAATGTATGGAGAAATATTTACTTAGTTATTGAGAATCAAGAAAAATTCCCTAGAAGAGTCTGTATTTAGCAGCTCTGTGGTAGATAGGAAGAGTTTCTATAAGAAAGGAAGGAAGGGCTAGATTTCAGGAGGAATATACCCTATGTATAAATGTACAGGAACAGAAAAGATGGGCTATGTTTGGCTTTCAATTTTGTTGCAAGATTGGGTGTATTTTTATAAAAAGCCAATTGATGAACCAGCTAAGATCAGCTTAAGGAGGCCGTACAGTGCTCACAGGGGCTCTTCCAGTAATTGTGTGGTTTTACAGTGTGGTAGGCACTGGGAACCTTTTAAACACATAGGGGGAAGATGCAAGAATGAAAGATACAAGATTAATCTGAGAGGTCAGTGTAACTTAAGACCTCAACCCCGAGGACATATCAGAACTAGTTACGAAGATACACCACTCTTGCTATCCTATAAATTCCAACTCATTAGGTTTGCAATGCAGCTTATGCAGATACATTCTGTAAAGCCTCCTAGATGACCAACTAACACTCGAATTGAGAAATAATTGGATAGAGTGTGTTGAAATGAGAAGATATTGGGGACAGTTAGACATAAGAAGAAACAACAACAACAGTAAAAGATCTAAGCCAGAGGTTTCTAACCTGGGATTCCCATACCCTGGGTCTTTTGAAGTTTTATGTTTATGTTGGATTACATGAAATATTTCAAGCAAGTGTGCCATTTCTCTGGGGGAAATAATCTAATAGTATTAATAATATTCTCAATAAAGACTTAACCACCCTGAAGTTAAGAACCATTAGGAATGGTTAGTGTGAAAAGGAGGTAAATGTGAGAAATCTCTTAACTGTATACTAAAGAGGAGTTAATGATTGAGTAGATTGCATGGGGATACAAATTGTGGCAAGGAAAAAAGGAATAGAAGATGACATTAAATTTCTTTACCTTTTGACACTAGAAGGATGAGAGACTCATGATAATCCTTCTGTGAACCAGCATCAGACCCACCTTGGTTCTCATTTCACTTAATAGAGCTTTGATATCAGACACGTTGGATTTATGGTCTGACTGTGACATTCAGAGGTAGGTGTGAACAAATCATGGAAAATTGGGAGGTGGTTATATAGCTTTGAAAACCATTCTCCCACAAACCTAGTTGAGCACTTTGAAGTCAGGAACCTATGCTGCTTCTATTTTGATGCTCTTTTTAAATGACTTTCATTCCAGGGCACCTGGGTGGCTCACTTGGTTAAGCATCGGACTTCAGCTCAGGTCATGATCTTATAGTCCATTGGTTCGAGCCTGACATCGGGTTCTGTTCTGACAGCTCAGAGCCTGGAGCCTGCTTTGGATTCTGCTCTCTGTCTCTCTCTGACCCTCCCCTGCTCGTGCTCTATCTCTTTGTGTTTCTCAAAAGTAAATAAAACATTTTTAAAATTTTAAATAAAATAAAAAACAAATGACTTTCATTTCCTAGGTAATCTCAGGATGACCAGTGTAACTCCATCATTGTTTACTTTTAGACAGTAGGAATAAGAAGAGAAAAATAAAGACACTACACTTCCTTTTTTTATTTAAAAATTTTTTAAATGTTTTATTTATTTCTGAGAGAGAGAGAGACAGAGAGAGAGCGGGCGAGCAGAGGAGGGTCAGAGAGAGAGGGAGATACAGAATCTGAAACAGGCTCCAGGCTCTAAGCTGGCAGTCAGCATAGAGCCTGATGCGGGCGGGGCTCGAAATCACAAGCCATGAGATTGTGACCTGAGCGGAAGTCGGACACTTAACCGACTGAGCCACACAGGCGCCCCTACACTTCCTTTTAAAGATCATTTCTGGGGGTGCCTAAGGTGGCCCAGCTGGTTGAGCATCCAATTTCAGCTCGGTCATAATCTCACAGTTTGAGTTTGAGCCCCACATCGGACTCTGCGCTAACGGCTCAGAGCCTGGAATCTGCTTCATATTCTGCGTCTCCCTCTTTCTCTGCCCCTCCCCCTCTCACGTTCTGTCTCTATCTCTCAAAAAATGAATAAACATTAAAATGTTTTAAAATATCATTTCTGGAATTTTTATACACATCTTCCACTATACCCTTAGAACTTAGTCACCAGGTACACAAAGCTTTTGGGGAGTATGTGCATAGAAATATAGACTTTATTCTGAGTAGTCATTCACTCAGTTAAATACTAGAGGAAGATGAAGAGAACAGATATTGCAGGAAAACTAGCAATCTCTGTCATAGTGAACATAAACAACCTTGAATCTTTCAATAATTTAAAAAAATTTTTAATGTTTATTTTTGAGTGGGAGAGACAGACCATGAGTGGGAGAGGAGCAGAGAAAGAGGGGGAGACACAGAATATGAAGCAGGCTCAAGCTGTGACAGAGCCAGATGCAGGGCTTGAACCTATGAATCACGAGATCATGACTTGAGCCAGAGTCAGACACTTAACCGACTGAGCCTGCCCAGGTGTCCCGGAAACTTTCAATAATTGATGAAACAAAATAATAATATCTCAACTCTCAGCCTAAATAATATATTTTGATTGGAAAGAGGTAGAAACTTTTTATAACATTATTTTATGAAAACATATCTTATTTCAAACTCCTGTCCTCCTCAAGTGACTCATTTCCTGAAAATAATGAATTTTTTTACGGGCAACTGGAAAAATAGTATTACTGGTTGCAAATGGAGTTAAACATACTATGCCAATGTTATTAAACCTAGTAGTGTCAGTCCATTTTAAGCCAATTAAAAGTATTTTCACGTTATTCTAAAGGCAAACGGTTTATGTACAAAATAAATAAAACTCTACCTACACAATGATAACAAGAGCTCATATTATAAAATTGGAAAATTCTACACAAATAAAAAAGTTAAAAATGTATTAATCTCATCACTCAGAAAATAATTCCTATTGTCATATAATATATACTCATACCTTCTCTCTGTCTCTCTCTCCTGTTCACACACACACATACATTCAATATTTTCATAATCATTTCTAACTTACTTTCTAATTGGTAAATACCAAATGAACACTTTCCCACATATTGTCATTTTAGCATATGCTCATTATGTTATTGCTTTGGTATAATATAATTTAACTAGCCCGTTCATAAGTATAAATTGAGTTTTCTTCCATCCTTTTTTCCTTAATATAAATAGTATTCTTATGATGAATGCACTTTTATATAATTATATATAATGATTCCCTTGGGATATTAATTGGGATAGATGATAATGGCCTGAATGGAAGGGAAGTGGTGGCAGTTAAAATGGAGAGACAGGAGAGATCCGAGGAATATTTAGAAGATAAGATTGATGGAGCCATGGTTAACTGTATAGGAGAATAATACCTAGAAAATTTCAACCAAGGTTATTCCTTCCCCTAATCATGCTCATTGCTTTATTTTTCTCTGCTCATTTAATCAATGACATTTATTGCTTTATAGGAAAGGCAGACACAATCAAGAAACAGTCAACAAAAGATTTAAAGTGCCTAGTAGATTATGTTTTCAAAAAATTTTAGCAAGTTAGTAAGCTCAAACAAAGTGCTCTGGTTTGGGAGAGCTGGGTTTCTGAGAGGGAAAGGTTTTATTTTAAATTCCTAAAGGACATGGCCAGAAATATTAACCTAATGCAAGAGACTTGGATTGTAGAATTTTTTTTTAAATTAACCTTAAAGGAGAAAAGGCTTCAGGATATGAACTGCAGTAGTTTTCCTTCACAGAGGACAACATGAAAGTTTGTAGACTGTGGGCAGTGAGAAGCCAGCCTAGAGCCTAAAAGAAAGGGAAGAGTGGGGGAAATGGATGTAGATGAAGAACATCATATATTCGGCTCCTTGTGTTGCAGCTTCTATGGGAGGGAAGTGAGTAACAGATTCCTGTTAGATGAGTATAAAGACATAAGGGCCAGAGGGGTCATGGTCACTGCCCACTCAGAATCCTGGGGAGGCAGCTCTGTAGTTGCTTGTAGGAATGACATCAGGAGAGAACTAGAGGGAGTCTGAATCTACACCCTTCCCCTCTAACCCTCCACCCATCGCCATCTTCTAAGAAAGTCAATCAACTGAGCATGGAAAACTCTGGAGAAGTTTCCATGTCCTTAAGAAGCATCAAGGATCTAGCTGACAAACAGGAGGATGTTGTGGAATTCAGAGGATCCAAAGCACCAGCGAGACAAATATCGAGAGGGTTAATCAACAAGCTAGGCTTTTGGAGAGCAGCATTCTATAGTTTTACTGCTGAGGGAAGAATTTCATGAATTTTTGAAGGGTGGAAGACCAATACCCAAAGAGACATATTAGCAGAAGTTAGTGAGGACCAGAAAACAGTGGGTAGCCTTCATGGGGAGACAGTAGAAATCAGAGATGAGAAACCTTTATTATATACTAAATTATTATGTATTCTAGAATGTTCTAGTCCATTTTAAAATGGTAGAGCCAATAGTGATAACTGTATTTCTAGGTTTTCTTTTCTTTTTCCTTCCTGGTAAATTATTTTGGAATGTCTGAAAATTGGAAGCTTTTTCATGCAAAGTTGTTTATCCAAGGGGAGCATATCATTTCGTCTGGCTTTTTTTTTTTTCTTTCTAAGTTTCTTTCAAGACTTTGCTTTTCATCTTTTTGGGTTAGTTCTTAGCACATAGTCTAGTTTATTTATTCACTCAATCAACAAATGCACTAAGTACTTTCCATATGGCAAGCAAATTATTTTAATCTATAAACTTAGTTTTAATTTTAAACTTAGTTTCAGCTACAATTTATTTTATTGTATTTGGTTAATGTTAATTGAACATATTAATGCCTTTATACTGGATGGAGCATATGCTTCACACAGTTCTTACTTATGGATAGATGTTAGGACTACAGCTAGAAATAAACAAAAGCACAAGGACACCTATTTATAAAAATATAGGAAAGATCGGTGCTTTTAAAGAAAGTGTGCAATGGAATAGTTTAGAAAGACTGTCTAAAGGAACATCATGAGAAAAACAATACTATTTCTTTGTTAGTGCTTCCAATATCGTTTCTGGGAATCCAAGTGGAACACAGAATCCAGTGAAATCTGGTGCTTTGCATCGTTATTAAGCTCATATCTGCAAGCTAATCATGTGTGATAAGGCTAAAATGTAAAAGCATTTAAATCAATAGCCCTTTCAGATGCTTTCTGATAAAATTGCTTCATTTTCTTTTCTAACTAATTAATTCATCTATGTGGAAAGATTAAAAGAAAAACTTATTTATATTATGAGTAATAGGACCCAAACAGTGTACTGGACCATATTGTTGGCATCTTTGCAACTAATAAGACCCTTTTAATAATCAGATCTCAGAAACATCTGTCTTAGAAAGGGGCATACTTTCTGGCTTCCATTTACTTGAAAAGGAATTAAGTTAGGGTCAGGAGCAGAGGTTAGGTTACTTCTACCTGGAAATTAATCAGAAAATTCATTTTGTCCTTTGATGTTGCTTTTCTGTCTGCCCCTCACCCCACTACTACCACCTTTTATCTTTTTAAAATACTAAAGCTCCTTTTTATGCATCATGGTAGTTTAAGGAAATTTGAAGTTTGGACTTATGTAATTATATAGTGAAAATATAATAGAGCAGGATAAAATGTTTTAAAAGATATGGCATCTTAAAGAAAATACACTGACATTGTAAATGACTCTAATATATTGGCAAATTTCAGGCTACATTCTTAGTCATATTTCTGCTAGAAGAAACCTACTTTCCATTTTGTGTTTTCTCATTTGCATTACTGCAAAGTTATTCATGCATATGAAGAGGATATTATTCATCTCCATATTCCTTCCTGTCCATATTCCAAACCCAATATGTTTATGAGTTATACATGAAGAAACACTGCTGTATCTATATATTTGTATATACATCTCTCTGTGATTCAAATTTTGCATTACAACTGGCTAGGAAGCCTAAGTGATAACATTATGTGCTACGTGTCTCTTATTACATCATTAATGGCATATCAAAATTGTCAAATATGGTGCAATCTAATAATTGTAACTGACAAGCTTTAGCACGATTTGTCTCCATTGGGAAGGATTGCAGAGAGAGAGAGAGAAAGGAATGTACTTCTGAATTTCTCCTCCAAGTGCATATGACTGTATGGTAAGCTCTTGTTTCTTCTTCCGCAAATATTTTTAGTGAGATGCCATTTTCACAGTATTTATGATAACTGGCTTCTGAAGTTTTTATGTGCATAAGCTGTATCATCTCCTAAATTCAGAAATCCAGTGCTGTTCCAGAAAGAACTACAAAGATGAACTGGCCAGAAGATAAATGACCAACCTGTCAGGCTTATCTCCCTCTAATGTTTGTTTCTTCTTAACTGGATAGTCCAGGAAATTATTTCACTTGAAAGTTTAGGTGGAGTTCACAAAGGAAAATTAGATTTTCCTTACTCTTCAGTTCTCCCCCTACCCCTTCAAAAAGCAAATATTATTGCTTAATTCCCAAAAGTTTTCTTTCAAAAGTATCTTGGCATTTGGGCATAAGAGGAAAATAGGATGACAGTGCATTTTGTGGACATGGGACTCATTCATTACAATGATGAAGTATTCAAGAATCCGCACCCTTTGTATCCTGCTTTATCTGTATTTGGGGATGGCATGGAGGAGGAGAAAGAGGAAGCTTATGTATTTCTCTTTAAAATTAATTCCCAGTTAGCCATTTGTTAGTGGCTAGCGGCTATTTTTAAACCCAGAGGCCATTGTGATTGCATTTCCCTTTTCAGTAACTGTAGCAGATATTAAAGTGAATGGACAATGGTAGACCTGTACAGAAGAACCTGGTTTTCCAGACAGACCACTTGTCTGAGATCAAACGGCTACAGCACATTTAGGGTTACAGTCTCCTTCTTTTCCTCCTTATTCTCCACCGCAGTGGAGCTTTTTCCAGCGTTGCCATGGTAACACTATATCTGGCTGCTAGCTCTGTCGTAAGTTATTGAACTGAGACTGGCTTTTGGTTTAGCAGATAATTAGGTTCTGTCTCACAGGTTCATTTTCCTGTGACTGGGACGTGAATATGACCTACAGCTGGCCTCAATTTCAGTGTCACAGACAAAACTTTAACCCTTCCCAAGCTCCCAAGACACTCTCCGAAGCCTTGCTGGTGAGGTGGAGGACGTCCAGTGCAGCTCACAGACACCTTGGAGAGGATTACCATGTCTCCATTTTATTTTTAATCTTCACAATAATACTATGGAAAATATGGTCAAGATTGTACGCTTAAGGCACTTTCAAAATTAAAAATACACCAACAAGATGGTATATATATATACCCTAAATATATATTTATGTTTTTATGTGTAACATATAATATATACGTTACACATAAATAATGTGTTTTTAAATAATTTTTAAGTCATGTCAAAGTGCCTTGTGTTGCAGTTTGACTTCCACAGTGTTTAGATTTCAAAAACTGTATTCTCGGGAATATTAGCTTGGTACATGTATTCTCAGCTTTGGGACCTGTCTGCCAATTGATTCACACCCCTCCCTCTCCTTCTTATAAATCCCAGATTTTAGCTGACATTGAAAGGTTCCTTTGGAGTCACAGGCTGATCTATGTTACAGGGAACAATGCCACTACTCTACTAAAATGCCCAAATGTTCTCTCAGGACTTGAATCTCGTTGGTTTGGGAAACCAACAAAGATCTGCCCTTTGTTTAGGACAAAGAAAGAATCATAACTTTTGGAGCAGACACTGAATTCACAATACCCATTGCAACATGCAGGGCTATAGGGTTAATATGAGAACGTATGTCCCTCTCTGTCAATCAATTGGAAAGATCTTTAAGAAAATGTTTGAAACTTTTAGTGCATTTCACCTGAAACTTTACAATGAAAAGGTAAGAAAGGAACAAGGGTCAGGTGAACCACCATAATTAAAAATTAAGTAAAGAAATTCCATAGTTTAATCGGCTGAAGAATAGCATAACTGTGTCAATAGAGATAGGTAAAAATTCATAAAAAGCAAGAGTTAGACGATTCAACCATTGTATATTGGAACTAGGATATGTGTGTGTGTTGTGTGTGTGCATGTGTGCACACACCACATAAACTGTATACTGTTTTAATGCATTTCTTCCATTCTCAAACTCCAGATGAGAAGAGTACCTTGAATAGGAGCAGACTCGGATCCTGGGTACGAGCAGCTGTGGGCCTGGAGTGTGTTGTGACTACAGTGTGCAGGGAGCTGGGGTCAGAGTCAGGGGGCGGGGGGTTTGTATGAACTAAGAGAGAGGACTGATAGATGAGGAAATGAACCCAGTTGTTGCCAAGTACCTTCCACTGAACTGAACTTCTTTTGACCTCTTATCTCAAGTACATAGCACCTATTGTTCTCTTATTAATGATTAATGTGTTTGTTGAATAAATGTTTGAATTCTTTTCTATTCTCTATTCTGTATAGTAGGAACTAAATTAGCATTCAGTTATAAAGAAGACTTAGGAAGTCTACAAGATTTTCAATCCAAAATCCTTTTAACTATCTTCCTATGGTTCCCTATAATCCCTAAGCCCTATACACACAGGTCATCTCTTGTCTGAATTATTGCAATAGCTTGTAACTGGTCTTCTTCCTTCTTGTTACCTACTCTAGTCTCTACTATGCACAGGAGATAGGATGTTAATCTAAAGGCAAATCATTTGAAGTCAGCACCCTCCTCACAACTTTCCAGTGGTTTTCCATGTAATTAGAATATAATACAGACTCTTTCACTGTGCTCACAAGGCCCTATATTACTTTGTCCCTGCCTACCTTGCTGACATCATCATCCCCTCTTTTCATTCTCCATCTTACTTTTTCTCATAGCTCAGCACACCCGCTACGGATCCTTAACCTCTGCTGTTCCCTCCACCAAAAATGCATGGCTCACTCTTTTACTTTTATTCTAGTCTCTCTACTCGAATGCCACCACCTTAAAGTTGCTTTCTTTCCCTAAACATCTTTAAAAGTACCTTATTCATTGTCCAGCACCTTTCCTGATTTAAATTTTCTTCATAATGCTTATCATGTCTTGATGTGATATTAGACAACGTGCAAGGAATTATATGCCTTTCCCACTAAAATACAAGCTCCAGAAGAACAGGAACTTTGGTTATTCATGAGCATACCTCTAGTGTCTAGAACCTACTAGGCTGGATTCTAGTAGTCTTTAAGAAATATTGGTTGAATGAATGAATGAATAATTGAATAAAGAGATCCAAGTAGAGGGTTTGGGTATCCAGTGAGAACAGTAATGAGTATTCTTGGTATAATGAATGAAATCTTACTCTACATGATGAATTCACATGAGTAGATACAATAAAATTTAGAAATGTAGCCTATATTTCTGGGACTGCTTTCATTACAAGAAGGTAAAACAAAGAAAACAAGGAAACCGAGCTTATTTCTACCTCATCCCTGCAAGCATTTAACCTCAAATAAAATACCATCCATCTGTCAAACATATCATAGTCCCAGTCACTTTGGAAGGCCTCTTCTGTATGGGCCAGATAGTAAGTACTTTTGCTGTTGTGGAACATACAGCCTGGGTCACAATTACTCTGTACTTCTATGAAGTAGTTTGTGAAGGTAGCCATAGACAACGCATAAACAAATGGGTGTGGCTATGCTCCAATAAAATGTTACTTATAAAAACAGGAAGTCAGCTACAGTAACACACAGGCCATAGTTTGCTGACCCCAAAGTAGAGCGTCTTTCCCCAATTCTACCTCCTACTCAGTTACTGAAAGCATGTCCTCATATCTCGTCCTTTCAAGAAATCAAACAAACTGGGACACGGCTGGTTGTGGAACTCGACTGGTGCTAGTTTCTTTCCCTTCTCCCCTTACTTGTTCAGAGTTGGTCCTAACTTTACCTGTTACCACAGTAGCAATAAGTGGGCAATGTCAGGTCCTCCCGACAACATTTCCATTTCTTGGAAAACGAAAGAAGGATACATGCCATGGTGTGTTAGTAAATGTCTAACAACCGGCTCCCTGGGGGGAAATAATGACATTTACTAATATCCATAGTGTATATTCTCCCACCATGGCCATTTAAACTAGCAATATGATGTCACTTAATGTGGAGTTAGGGAAAAAAGATGCACAGAATAGTCTCCTGAATCAGTATGAGCTGGCTCCAGCCCACAGCAGGATACATATCTAAGAGCTGCAATAATTTTGCTCACTGCCATCACAAAGTCTGGAGCAAACAGTGGTGACTTTGAAAGAAGCAACTGGCTGGATGATCTCTTAGAAGGGCAATCAGTAAATAATGAAAAAGTATATAAATGCAATGCTTATGTAAAGCCCTTTAGCTCAGTGTTTGGTTAAAATACATACTCAGTAAATGATAGCTATTATCTTCTCAGTTTAGGCTATTCTAAGCATTAAAATTAAATGTTTAGCTACAGACTCAATCCAATTTTAATGTCTTTGTGTTAATAAGACCTCTTCACATTGAAGCAACAACGATAAAGGAATTTTATGTAGCTATTCGTGACTCTGCCCAGCATAAGGTTAAGATAGCAACAAAATACTCGAACCAGAATAAAAGAAGTCTCCACTTGACTCCAGCTCTTCATAACACTTCACAAGGGTCAAGTTGTGTTATTTTCCTTCCATTTTAAACAGAATGCATTTTAGGAGCATAGTTCAATTATTGATTGAATGGTGAGTTCAGTTTGATTATAATCCAAACAAATACACTCCAATTAGTTCAAGACCAGGGATGGGCCAACGGAAAGATAAAGGTTTCACTCAAGTTTTGATGCAGGCACTCAGATTGAATTAGTAACATGGATGTCTTAAACTATTTGACCATGAACAATACAGTTCCATCCCAGTTAGGGAAAACTAGCAAAACAGCAGGCAAAATATTGACAATGGTTTAGGTAACCAGACACCAAAATTGACATCAATCTATAAGGATTAGTGGGATAATATATATGGACCCTTAAAAGGATTAGTTAACACACAGCCTAGGTCTAAACACTCAGTATTTCACAGAAAAGACTAATACATGCTGTTTTGAATACAATAAAGGTGCTTTTTGAATTATTTACATTCTAATCTCCTTTACTCATTCCCTTCAATCTATGAAGTTTTTTGTACGTCTGTAGAACATATGACTTAGCATTTGGTTTGTGAAATAAGGTGAAAAGGAGAGGATTCCTTTCAACCTTCCAGCTAATCTTAATATTTTCTATTTGCTTCTATGAACATAAAGTCAAATATACTGGTTTTGTTGTGGTTTTTTTACTCTGCTTCTTCAGTGGCCTCTGTTTCAGAAAACTCATTTTAGGTGGAATACCTCAGCCCAAACACTGGTCAGAATGCCCCCGGCCCCCAGATATTACTAAATGAGCTGAATTTTCTGTTGCAATGAGTGCTTCATGTGTATTTTTTGCTATATTTTCTTTTGGTTTTCTGCTTATACTACTATTAATGGAAATATATTTTAGATAATCAGCTTTCTATTTCAAAGAGCTGGTATTACGAAAATTCCAAATAGATACAGAGTAGGAAGAATTGCACTATGAACTGCTACATGCTCCTCACATATAGAGGTTTAACTCTTCAACTTTTTTTTTTTGGAGGGGGAGTGGGGCAATTGACATCTTTTTTCTTCAGTCACATTGAGACCTAGTTGACATATAACATTATGTAATATATTGTGAGATGCTTACCACAATAAGGTTAGTTAACACATCCATCATCTCATATAGTTATACAGTTACTTTTTCTTTCTTTAGTTTCTTTTTCTTTTTTTTTTTTTTCTTGTTGGTGAGAAGTTAAAATCCACTCTTTTAGCAACTTTCAGGTACATGATACAGTATTATTAACTACAGTCTCCTTGATATATCAGAAATCCCCAGGACTTACTCATTTTATAAATGGTATTTGGTATTCTTTGATCCCCACCACTCATTTTCCTCCCACTACTCATCCTTAGCAATCTGTTTTCTGATTCCACATGTAAGATCAAACTGTATTTGTCTTTCTCTGTTTGACTTACTTCACTTAGCATAATGCCCTTCAGGTTCATCCATGTTGTTGCAAATGACAGAATTTCCTTCTTATTTATAGCTGAATAATATTATATATATTGTGTGATATATATATATATGTGTGTGTATGTGTGTGTGTGTGTGTGTATAACATTTTACCCAATCAACAGGTACTTATTTCCACATCTTGGCTATTGTAAATAATGCTGCAATGAACATGCTGGTGTAGCTATGTCTTTAACATAGTGATTTTACTTTTTTCAAATCTATTCCCATCTATTCAATTTTCATTTAATTTAGGGCCAAACTGGTTTCATCTATATCTAACATTCACTCATTCCTAAATTCCTGGATTATTTTGAAGCAAGCCCTTATATCATATAATATACATGCATCTATAAATAGTTCACTATGTAGCTCAAAAAATAGAGCAGTATTTTTAAAACTATAATAGCATTATTACACCTGCAAGCATTTATAGTAGTTCCCTAATATCATCAAACATCATAAGTGTATACATTTTCCTGATTATCCTATTTTTTCTACAGTTAATTTGTTTGAATGAGGATTCAAACATGGGCCACACATGGCATTTGGTTGACATATTTCTAAAGTCACCTTCAATCTCGAAGTTTCCTCTTCTTTTAGTTCTTTGCAGTTTATTTGTTGTAAAATTAAGTCAATAGTCTTTCGGTGTCTTTCTCATTCTCGGTTTTGCTGGATGCATCCCTGTAGTGTTGTTAGCCATGTTCTTCTCCACGGGTAATTCCTGTAAACTGAAAGCTAGAACGAGATGTTTTGTTTGAGTTCTTTTTGCTTTTTGTTTTTGTTTTAACAAGGTTTACTCATAAATGGTATTGTGTACATCCTACCAAGAAGCACATAGAAAGCTTGTCTTGATTGTGGCCAAGTGGGAGGATGTTTGTGATTTTTGTAAGTATATATTGGTTGCATCATCTAGGAATAAAATATCATAAACTCCTGTTAGAATTGAATATGTCATTATTTTATCTTTCAAAAAGAGCAACTTAATCTTTAGTGATTCCACTGAGTAAGTTTGAGCACCATTACCCTAGTGAATATCAAACTTTGGATTATTCCACTCGTATGTCTGAAATTAGATTAAATTTTGGAGAAATTCTAGGGGAAGTATCCTTGCACAAATACAAGGCATATATGTAGAACTTCTCTAATCTAAAACAATCATTGGTCATTCTCAGAAAAGAATGAGGAGTATTGTATTAGAACCAGACTGTGTGGTGACCCTTCACTTTATAAGAACTTTAAGGAAGAGTAATACAGAACTAGATTTTAGGGGTAATTCAAAGCATCAGAATTATCTTCTGGTGGAGCATGTGAACTATTTCCACCTACTCCAAGAAAATGTACATCCTTGTCTATGCTGGAATGCAGAGTTGAGATAAAAATACTAAAGCATGATAGGAAATCTCAACTATCTTTTAAAAACAGAAGTATATGTGTATTCTTAGGAATGGAACTAAAAATATCTGATTGTTTATGGCCTTTCAGAAATGTATGGGTTTTTAAAGAGCCATCTTTCTGGTTGCCTTTTTGTTTCTTCTCATTAAAAAAAAAAAAAAAAAAAAAAAGAACTGGAAGGGCACCTGGGTGGCTTGCTCAGTTAAGCATCTGACTTGGGCTCAGGTCACCATCTCGGGGTTGGTGAGTTCAAATGTCGCACTGGGCTCTCTGCTGTCAGAACAGAGCCCGCCTTGGATCCTCAGTCCCCCTATCTCTCGGCCCCTGCCCCACTCATGTGTGTGCTCTCTCTCTCTCAAAAATAAATAAACATTTAAAAAAACTGGAGGGGTGCCTGGGTGGCTCAGTAGGTTAAGAGTCCGACTCTTGATCTCGGCTCAGGTCCTAATCTCAGTTCAGTGAGTTCAAACCCTGCAATGGGCTCTGAGTTGATGGTGCCAAGCCTCCTTGGGATTCTGTCTCTCCACCTCTCTCTGCCTCCCCCATTGGTGTGCTCTCTCTCTCTCTCTGCCTCTCTCAATAAACAAGTAAGCTTAAAAAACTGGAAAATTAGGGATTTTGAATTATAGTTATCTCATTGTGATAGAACTCTAATCTCATATCCCTTGCCAGATATGAAGAAGGTGTATCTTCCTACTGTATATTTATTGGGGATAAATAAGTAATAGTTTTCCATATGTGTGGATACTTTTAATTCAAAGTTATGGGATCATGTATAAAATACTCCAGTTATTCAATAATACATCCCTAAAATTAGACCCATACTCTATCATAAAACCGTTGAAGAATATCTTACTTAGACTCTGAGAACTGCATTACCTTAATGAGTTCTCTTCAATTTCTAAGGCTCCCTCAATCTATTTTAATACCATATCAGAAATTAGAGAGGCTTTTCCGGGAAGTGACATAAATCTACAAAATAAAATGTGGGAGTCTGTGACCCACTTCTTATACTTCTCTTCTTCCTGGTACTTTCATTCCCAAAGTAAGAATTTAGACATATTGCTTTGTTACCACATTATTGTTACAATTTTTTAAAGAATTTTCTGTTTTAAGTAAGCTCCTTAATCTAACGCGTAACTTTTAAGTTATTGTTTTATATAATATCTTTCTTGTAACTGTAAAGTTAAGAACCTGGAACAGGCTGAGCCTTTAGAGCAAAATGTTGTAGAAATTGACAAGCTTAGCCCGAGGCAACCCCAAACTTATAATTTCTACAGAGCAATAGCAGTAGGATACTCTGGGCAAGGTTGGACCAGGAATTATTATGCTTCTCAAATGATGGGACTCTTATTATTTTATTTAATATTTCATAATATATAAGGTCCATAAAAATTAACTGTCTTAAGTAAGGTGCTTAACTGCTGCTTGCTCTGACAATGCTCTGTGCTGATTAGACTACTAACAGAAATGTGTGAAATGCAACTTAGACTAAAGAACAGGTTAATTTTTGATAATTCAATAAAACCCATACTCTGAGAGTTTTACTTAAGAACCTAACAGTTCAGTTCAGTATAATGAACTGGCAATTACTCAGAAAGCTTCGGAATGTACATATCCTGAGCTGTTGATGTGAACAACATTTAGTGGTATGTTATAATACGAAAAAAGAAAGTTTCATGGAGTGCATGTAAATAAATTTTATATTAAATTAAATTGTTAGGTGTGTAGTTTATGTTCTTGTGTGACAATTTTAGATTTTGTTATATGCATTTATGATTCATTTGAAAAGACTTTTCTGTTATTTGATTGATTTGTAACAAAATATCAATACTTATGATACATCATCAAAGTTCTGTATTAGTGATAGAATGGTTTTTCAGAGAAAGTAAACATTCTATTAATGTCTGACAGTGAGTATTCTTTAATTTACCAGGGTAATGACAAAAATGTACATGGGAAAATTTGAGCCCGCACTGCATAAATTGAAATGTTCTTTCCGAACACACCCCATTTTTTCCTGGTATTTTTAAGCTAAACAAAATTAACAGATTTTTGTAAAAGAGTCAAATTGAAGACCTTAATCTATTAAACATGTAAGCTTGGCTTTATTAGCTGCTATTTTGAATAAATAGCATGAAATTGCCGAATTTCAGAGTCTGAAGATATCTTGAAAATCATCCGTCCTCTCTTCAGAGGCTGGAATCCCTTACCAACACATTTGACTTATAGCATTCTACATGGGGAGTTAATATTTTCAGGGGGGGGGGGCATAATACTTTCATAGGCAACTAATTATATCTTTGGATAACTCTAATTTTTAAAAAGTTCTTTCTTACACTGAGCCAAATTTTGTCTCTGAGCAATACCAAGTATGCCTACCTGTTAACACTTGGAATATTTGAGGTCAGTTTACATGCTCCTCTTCCCCAACAAATGTTTAATATGCTATAATACATTTTTAGAGATCTTTAAATTTATTGTGCTATTATTAGTATACAGAGTTAAAGTTATAGTCTTCCAGACCACCAAGTCTACCCAAGATTTCTGAACCCAACTACAAGGAGTTAGGGTGCAACTACAAAGTTAAAGAGTCCACACAGATCAACCTTTACTTCTGACATCATCCCTATGTTCAGGGCTTCTCAAATCAATGCTCAAGTTTGATAATTCACTAGAAAGACTCAAAACTAACTGAAAACCTAACTAACCCAACTAACTGAAAACCTAACAAAAACTAACTGAAACCTACTCTACTTACAGATATTACAGGGAAATGATGCCAAAAATCAGCCAAAGGAAGAGACACAGTGCAGAGTCTGGGTGGGTTCCAGATGTGAAGCTTTCCTTGTTCTCAGCACCTGTTGCCCTTCTAGTATTGATCTGTGACAATATGCATGTGGTAGTGCCAATGGGGGAAGCTATGTGAGCTTCCACAGCCAGAGTTATTGGGCCTTCGTTACATAAGCAGGATCAATGGATTTGCCAGGTTTTCTAGAGGGCCCACCATGAAAAACGGAGACTCCTGTCGCTCAGGAAATCCCAAGGGTTTAGAGGTTACCTCCCGGGACCTAAATACAACAGAGGTGTGTCCAGTTTCCTCACTGTGCAGTACCATTTACTATTTTCTTGGGTAAAATTCTCCAATTCCTAATTCGACATGAAATACAGCTTTAGAAGCTAAACATATCTTGGTTGCATTCTGTAGATAAGTCCTAATTTATCAATGTTGTCTTTTGTGTCCCAAGTATTTTGGGTAACTTTGATAGCAAAATATATACCTTTTGTCACTACAAGCTACATTAAAATATTACTACTGTAACATATGAAATAATACTTTAGATTTGGATGTCAGACAGACAGAGAGAATCCTGACATTTAACAGGCATTAGATCTTGTAAAAGCTACTTATTCTTTTCAGACCTTTCATGTCTTCATAGACAGAGAGCTAATAGTACTCCATATATTATGGGGACTAGGTGAGATCACATGTAAAAATCTTTCCTGTATCATAGGACCTTAATAAATATTAGTTCTTTTCTGGAAAAAATAGTGGATAGTATGAATATGTGTTTGAGAGGTTATCTTAGGCAAGTTTCCTCATCCAGTCTTCTAGACTAGATGTATGCATACATTATAAAAACAAAACAGAATTCATTTAATTTATCAAATATTTATCGAAGTCCAACTTAGAAGTGTAAAGCATTTTGATAGTGATTTAGAAAAAGACAGTTTCTGCCCTCCTGGAATGACAACATTTTCATTAATATCTCTGATGTAAGTAGACTGCAATAGGTGTTGAATTAAGGTACATATCAGATGCAATGATGGAAGTGCAAGAGAAAAAGGAAGTCTGACTGGGGTTATTAGAGAATGCTTCCCTAAGATGGTTAGATGTCATGGAAGGCCCAATGTATTAGCAGGACTTTGATAGCACTTTTAGGAATAGTGAATACCATTTTTTCAGAATTTATAAATGTATTGGTGAAAAGTGAATTTTATGACAAGATATACATAAATTTATCATAAACATAGGAACAAAACATAAATTAAATGATCTTATAGAAGAAATAATTTCTCTAAGAATAGGAAGCAATGTTAAAAAAAATTTTAGCTTAATTTTTGTAATAAAAATATCTTGATTTGATGGGATTTAAAGAGATTGCTTCTGTTCATTGTATTTTAAAAATTCAGAGACTTGGGGTGCCTGGGTGACTCAATTGGTTAAGCATCCAACTTTGGCTCAGGTCATGATCTCATGGTTCGTGGGTGTGAGCCCCACATCGAGCTCTGTGCTCACAGCTAGCTCAGAGCCTGGAGCCTGTTTCAGATTCTGTGTCTCCCTTTCTCTCTGACCCTCCCCTGCTCACGCTGTCTCTCTCTCTCTCTCAGAAAAAAATTAAAAAATTTTTTTAATTTAAAAATTCAGAGACTAAAATTAATAAAGAATAAAAATCTGGTAGACTTAACCTAATATCTGAGATTTATTATATCAGTTTTTGAATTCCAGGAAAACGTAGATTTTTTGTAAGGTAGGCAGTTCATTTGCAAATAGTGAAAAAGTTAAAAATAATTTTTGTTTATCAAACAATTCATCCAGCAAATATTCATTAAATGAATTCCGTGCACCAGGCACTGTTCCAGGCTCTGTGCAAAACTGATAACAAACAAGTAAATATATAGAATGTCCAGGGAATAAGTACTGTCAAGAAAATTACAGCAGTATAATGGGTGATAGTGTTAGAGAATTGTGGAATGTGCTCCTTTATATAAGGAGGTCAGAAAATACCTTCTGTCAGATATCTGATCACACAGGATTCTTAGCATGCTAACAAGTCAGAGAGATATTTGCAGGCAGAGAAAACAGCAAGAACAAGGTTCCTGAAGTTGGAGCATGCTTGGCATTTTCCAGGAAGAGCAAGTGTGGCTGAGAAGAATGAGGGAGGGAAAAGGCAGGAGGTTCATATTATCAGGTTCCATAGGCCATTGAAAAGACTCTGGATTTTATTACAAGTGTCACCATAGTACCCTGATCCATGCCTACCTCTTAAACCTGTTTTCACTTCTTACTTGTGTATCCTCTACACTTGTCCTGCTTAATATGGTACCCAGTAACCCACATCTGACTATTGGAACTTGGAATGTGTCTAGTTCAATTGGACAGTATGAAAAAAAGTGAAATAGCGCCATAATTTTAATTGCTTAATATGTTGAAATGAAAATATTTCAGGTATACTGGGTTAAGTAGGATAAAATAAACTTCATCCCTTTCCTTTTAATTAATGTTTTTATTTAGAAATAATTCTAAATTCCCAGGTAGTTGAAGGAAAAAACACAGAGAAATCCTGTGTTCCCTTTATCTAGTTTTGCCCGTGGTAATATCTTATCAGCGCAATATTACTACCAGGATATTGACGGTGATACAATCTAACTCATATTTCTCCAGTTTTAATTGTATTCGTGTGTGTGTGTGTATCGTTGGTTGTATTCAGTTTCATCACATGTATAGGTACCATCAAGAGCCATTGTGCTGCCCTTTTATATAACTACACCCACCCCATATCTGTGCTACACCCCTCCCTGGGGCCACAACCTTCACCAACCACTAGTCTATTCTCCATTTATATAATTTTTTCATGTTAAAAGTGTTATGTAAATGGAATCATTCAAGGGCGTATGCTTTGGGAATTGGCTTTGTTCCCTTAGCATAATTCCCCCAAGATTGATCCATGTCACTGCCTGCCTCAACAGTTCATTCCTCTTTATTGCCAAATAGCATCCCATAAGCGGGATGTACCACACTTTGTTTAACCACTCACCCATAGAAGGACACCTGGGATGGTTCTCATTTTTGCTATTATGAATTAAACTGCCATAAACATTCCTGTACAGATTTTTGTGTGAATATGCGTTTTCATGTATCTCGGGTAAATGCTTGAGTGCAACTGCTGGGTCATATGGTATTTGCATGTTTAGTTTACAAGAAACTGCCAAATCACTTTTCCAGGGTACCATATCCACCTGTTTCTTTTTACTTTATGTAACATGGCTACTAGGAAATTTAAAACTACGTATGTGGCTCACATTTCTATTGAACGGTGCAGCTCTTGGGTAGAGCACTAGTTCCTCATCTCATACTCTTCTCACATGCTGTTTGTAGGAGTGTGTTCATTAACCCTCTCAAATGCACACGAGTGTCCATAGCACAGTGGTCAAAACCAGGATCTCAAACCAAATGGCCTGGGTTTGGATCTTGGATCTACCACATATGGAGTGTCTGATTTATTAAGATATACTTTTCCTCTCAGTTTTTTATCTGTAAATGGGATGATTGTAGCAATGCCGATCTCATTGGGTTGATACGAAGACTGAGTGAATTAGCACATGTGAAGTTATTTCCTAATGAGCGCTTTCTGACCCCTGCCCAAGAACAGATTGAAATCCTTATATAGGCTCTCACTGCAGTCAACATCCTCATTAAAGTTGTAATTCTATGATTATTTTGTATCTCTCTTCACTATTGCAAAGACACAGGTCTTATCTGATTCAGTACTATATCCTTAGTACTAGCATATAACTTGTAAAAAGGAGACAATATATTATTGTTGAATGAGTGAGGGAATGGATACATTTCTTTTTTGAATCTTGTATTTTTTTAAATTTTTACTTAAACTTCAGTTACCATACAATGTAATATTAGTTTCAAGCCTACAATTTAGTGATGCAACTCTTCCATACAACACCTGGTGTTCATCACAGCAAGTGTACTTCTTAATCATAATTACCAATTTTACCCATCCCCCACCCACCTCCCTTCTGGTAACCATCAG
This sequence comes from Crocuta crocuta, assembly GCF_008692635.1. NCBI lineage: Eukaryota > Metazoa > Chordata > Mammalia > Carnivora > Hyaenidae > Crocuta > Crocuta crocuta. The sequence continues at coordinate 2,477,156 of NW_027530330.1, read as the reverse complement.
TTTGTTCTCTATAGCTAAGAGTCTGTTTCTTGGTTTGCCTCTCTCTCTCTCTCTTCCCCCCTCCCATTGCTTGTTTGTTTCATTTCTTAAGTCCCACATATGAGTGAATTCATATAGTATTTGTCCTTCTCTGACTGACTTACTCTTTTTTGTGGCTGAGTGTGTATTGTGTGTGTGTATATATACCTATATAAAACCTCCTCTTCATTCATTCATCAATTGATAAATTTCATTCGATGTAAGAATTTACTCATGATTTATTTAAAGAATTATTTAACATAACTTCTTTTTTTATTAATTTTTAAAATCAATGTTATTCATGTTTCTCAGATTGAGAAGTCTAGGTTTCTATCTTCAAGTTCTATGAAAAACTTGTACACATGGATCCAATTTAGTGTGCAGTAAAAATTGTTCTGGAGAAGTGACTGAATTCAATAATAATACTAAAATATATGTGTATATAGATAGACAAAATACTCTGTGGCAGTTTTAGTTAAATTATTCAGTTCAAGCAATCATTTTTTTGTTATGATAGAATTCATGATACTTAACTGCTTCCTTTGGTTTATGGGCCCTATGAAGACTAATCCCTCTGTCAGTAGGTGACATTAAGATAGAAATACTTTTTTATGCCTCTGCAGATTCTTTTGTCTCAGTATACCTAGGCCTTAAATAAGTAAGCTCCATGAAATTCTTAGGAAAGTCAAGAAAACCATGGCATAGCATAGATGATTTTAATTTACCCACTGTTTTTTTAAACATTTTTATTTATTTTTGAGAGACAGAGCGTGAGTGATGGAAGGGCAGAGAGAGAGAGGGACACAGAATCTGAAGCAGGCTCCAGGCTCTGAGCTGTCAGCACAGAGCCTGACGTGGAGCTTGAACCCACCAACTGTGAGCTCATGACCTGAGCCAAAGTCAGATGCTCAGCCGACTGAGCGACCTAGGCGCCCCTACCCACTCTATTTTAAAACCCAAACTGTGTACCAACTACCAGCAGCACATGCCTGTTTCACACACATACCCAAATATATTTTGTCAGTGATCAACCTTTATCTTCTTGACTACAAAGTGAGGTTACTATGGTAGAGAGAACACTGACTTATGGTCACTTTGACCTAAAGTGAGTGAGGCTCTTGCTATTAATTCTATGGCCTTGAAAAGACCAATCAATATTTCGCCCTTCATTTCATTTCCTAAGTAATGGGGATGTTGATGAATTCTAGGTGGAATTGCAATGATAACTAAATACAAGTGTCCATCTGTAGATGCTGAGTAAAAAATACCTCCATTTGGGGATAGCATCAGGATGTACTGGTTGTGCTGAGTTTCATGGACATAGACATATACATGTTTTCTTCAACTTCACCATATACCCTCCCAGGCAGGCTTCATTAGACCACTGCTAGACCTTAGCATGCTGAGTATCAGAAATGCACTTTGTTTAACTCCACAGTGACATGACAAGACTTTGCCATAAAATTATGACTTTCAAGTCCAAACTAACCAGAGAAATAAAATATGCCTTCTTTCCATTGAAAAGTATTTGACCTCAAACTCTTACTAAAGCATATCTGGGTATAAAAGATTATGATGCTATTTGTTTCCTGGTTTAGTGATTTTTAATACCAACTAGATTAAAATAATACTAAATAACAAAAAATTTGCTAATATTTATTGAATTTTTACTCTGTGCTGAGGACTATATTGATTTATCAGAACTATTTTGTGATATAATTGACACATAGCATTGTGTATTTTTAAAGTGTATAACATGTTGATTTGATACATTTATACATTGCAATATTATTACCACCATAGCATGAGCAAACGCCACCATCATGTCCCTTAACTATCATTTGTTTTTTGTGGTGAGAACATTTAATCTGGTTTCTTAACAACTTTGAAGTATATAATGCTGTATTATCGATATAACCACACAGGTAGCTACTATAATCACCCCTATTTTACACTTGAGGAAACAGGCTAAGAGAGATTAAATGAGTGGCTCAAGGTCAGAGTACTAGTAATTATTAAAGCCAGGATATGATTCTTTGTAATGTGAGAGTTCAAGCCTTTACCAGTGATGCACGTTGCCTCTTATTTCAATAATAAGTTGGCCATTTGGGTTAATCATGGAGAAGGCGATGTTCCCTTTGTTTTCACATTCCTCCTATTTTTCAACACTTTTTATTCATATACAGTCTGGCCTTTATAATTATTATGTTCCTATGGCTTTTATAAATGAAACAAGCAATAACAACAACAAACCCTTGCCCAAAGTGGGTGAAAAGTCTAGCTCCTTTTCTCATTTTCTTATTCCAACCCAAGGACTTTGAGATTCATCATAAATATCTATACACCAACAATATTTAATTTGCATAGTCAAGTAACGCCAGTGCTATAGACATGAAAGCATGACACTTATATTTTTACAATCATTTCTCCTACCTACCATGTTTTATTAGCACTAGCTGTATGTAACTATCATCTGGAATAACAATATTAAATTGATTATTTTACTGAACTAAAATATTAAATCCTTATTTCAAGATTACCATTTGTTTGACCATTCATTTACATATCACAAATCTACGTTTGGACTTTATTAGCCTTTTCTCTACTGTACATCTGCTCCACACAACTATTTTCATGTGAAAATTGTTGCTTTATGGGATCACTTTGCCACTGTGTTGCTATTTTATTATTGCTATTATATTTGATTGGAATGCTACTATTGCATAACCAGGGAGAGTTCTTTCAACTGAGAACATTTGCCTCAAATAATATGGAGTGATTTATTTATTTACTTACTTAATTTATTTTCATTTCCTTAAAATATCAGCTTTGATTAATAATTATATACAGGCTTTATTCGTCTTACCTGGGTGTCACCAGTAATTGGGATCCATATCCATATCCTAACTTGCAATCATGCTGCAAAAGGCCAATACATTCCCGCCGAGTGTGTTACTTGTTAAATTTAGTGCATTACATTCAGGGTAATGAATAAAAGCAGTGGGCCATCCCTGTCTGGCTGAGGAAGGTAGAGCAGGCAGACTCCCCTGAGGCCTTGAGCTGGCTTATAACGGTGACAGGCGGAATCAAGGGAGTTCCCGAGCATCACAGTTCAGTTTGTCTCCCTTAATTTCCTCTTCTGTAGAGAATCAGAAAGCTGTAGGGAGGTGAGGTAATCTCAGCCATTAATTCACCACACTTTCATAAAATGCTGCATGCTCTGGTTTCATTAACAAGCAAATACAATTTAGATAAATAGTCATGTATTTACATTCAGCAGAGATGAGAATACCATCGAATATAAACTAGTGGGTATGCTCCATGCAGTTTGCTTTGTATATCTACATATGTCTATTGTGTCTTCATTTGTCCATATTAAATATGTACATAGGTATTTTTGTATGAGTGAATAACCAGTAAAGAAAGCTCTTAACATATATATGTACTTATTTCCAGCTCATATTTATTGAACATACATAAGCAGTTACTGAAGAAATGACTACCACATCCTTAAGCCTACATGTAGCTCTTTCCTAATAAATAAATATATTCTTCAAAGGAAAATGTTCTTTCTTAAACTATACTATCATAAGAATTGAACATATACCATAAATGTACAAATGCAAGAATGTTAAAGCAACCTGGTCTATCTTCGCAGGTAACTGCTTTTTCTTAATAACTGAGAGGTTTTTTTATCCCAGCAAATAATTGTTATAAACTATGTCTAGTGCCAAAAAACAGCTGACTCCTTTAGTCTTTGAGTAATCCAGAAACAAACAGATTCTTAAAGCAAGGAGGAAGAGTAATTGGTATGAAATGACCACTTAACATTATTCTTGAATATCTTGGAAAATTTAGTGTAGAGTGTCCTTTGCTAGCCATGATAGAGCAGCTGGTTCAAAATAACATGGTGTATCTCATTAGAGAGATATTAGATCTAATTATGCAACATATAAGTGAGATCATTATAGTAACATTATCTCAATGAGGTAAGTAAAGCACACGTGAAATCTAACACTCTGCTGCTTGAAAGAATTTTTGAAAGCAAATGTGAGGAATTAATGATCACTCAAGTGTACTTTGAAAGATGTTGAAAACCTGTCATGAATCTTTGACATGTAATGGAAAAATATAATAGAATGATACGTACCCTGATTAATTCTACTGAAGATAAAAATGAACTTCCTGGGCAAATATTATTTTTTAATGCAGACAAATTGTTTTCTAAACAAAATAAAACAAAAAGGCAGAGAAGTGTCATAGGTCTTTTTGTGTTTGTTCTATTACCTTTTGCGGGGGGGGGCACATTTATCATGGCAAAGATCCTCAAACTTTAGAGTGTAACAGAATCACAGAGAGGGTGCTTTATTTATTTAATGCTAATTAATTTATTTTGACAGAAGAGTGAGAGGGGGTGAGAGCACAAGCAGGGGTGAGGCATAGAAAGAGGTAGAGAGAGAATCCCAAGCAGGCTTTGCGCTGTCAGCGCAGAGCCAAACACAGGGCCGATCTCAAAACCGTGAGATTGTGACCTAAGCCAAAATCGAGAGTCTGATGCTTAACTGACTGAGCCACCCAGGTGCCCTGAGAGTGCTAGTTAAAACAGATTGCTGGCCCCAACCTCAGAGTTTCTGATCCATTAGGGCTGGGTGGAGCCTGAGAATTTGCATTTCTATAACTCACAAGTGATGCTGATACTCTGATCCAGCCGCTTTTTGAAGATCACAGGTGAAAATCACTGTAAGAGACATTTAGTCATATTATCATCTGGATTATTTTTCTATACAATTAAAGTCCGTAGATCTCATATTCTGCTTCATATTTTTCAATCAAGTTGTGTATCTTCAGAAATCCAGATTCTATTATGAAGAAAAGTGCCTTTAAAATATAATTAAGGCTATCTGCCTGACAAGTGCATATGTTAACAACATATTTAAAAACAACTACACAATAAAATGAATAGATACTACCTAGCAGGGAAGAAGCCAAAAATAATGAGTTTTAGTTCTGTCAAGCTAATTTAGATTTCTTGTCTGTAGATATTATCTCTTTCCTAAGAGGTCTGGGTTAACTATTAAATTGATTCTAATGTACAGCATGGTGACCATAGTTCATAATACTGGATCATACACATGAAATTTGCTGAGTATAGATTGTAAGTGTTCTCGTCATGCCCATACACACAAAATAGTAAATATGTGAGGTAATGGATTTGTTAACTTGATTATGGTTATCATCTTACAGTATATATCAATCATCATACTGTAATCATACTGTACACTTTAAGTATATACAATTTTATTTGTCAAATAGACCTCAATAAATCTGAAAGAAAAAATAATAAATTGATGCCCTCAAACAAATTTTAAATAAAAAAGTAGCAATTGAATGAATATTGTTATCAGGTATAAAACAACTGGTTGATTCCTTTCATTGTAAAGTAATATTAACTATAGTTTAAATGGTTTTGTTAATTTATTACCTAACAGTGTGTTTAGGTAGATGAGTACAATAAAATGCCACCAAAAGTTTGCATATGAGTTTTGTTTTCCTTTTTTAATAAAAAAATCTGTTTTTTTTCCCGTCAAGCATTATAATTATTATGGTAACAATGATCGAAGGACATTCCCAGAGAGAGTATTTTCTTGTATTTTCTTGATTCTATTTATGTAGGTTTCAAAATTAAATAATCTGGTTTATATTCTGAATTCAAATACCCGAGTCTCCATAAAATAAGGAAACTTCTCTGTGGCAGTCTGCCTAAAAATAAAGAAAACAACTACAGGACCTCAGTATTAGGACAATAATTTCAAATTTTCTTGTAGAAGAGATCCCAAGCCAAATTTATGAAACACTTCTTAATATTGAAAAATTGGGTTACATCCTGTTGTTCCAGTGTGGGTTTTAGCTGAGCTGTCCACCAAACTCTGGACCCTCTTTGTTATCTCTGCTCTCAACCCCTCCCCCCAAACAAAGCTGGATGCTCCGTTCATCTGCATTTAAAAATGATGAAATAGTTTTTTGCAGAGATAACAAGTGCTTTTCATCTCTTTGATGTGGTTGTCATAGTCCTAAAGAAAGCTCTGTCTCCTAGGATCACTTTTTAAGTACCCCCCAAAGCTCTGATGTTGTGTTATATCCACAGGCAAAATCAGACTGAGGGTTCAGACTTCACTGACCACTCCCATGCTCTTGTTCATGGCTGTACCCTGTACCCACATGAGGAGCTTTAGAAAGTACTGATGCCAGGGTCTCAACCAGAGTGATCTGGAGTTAATTGGTCTGGTGAGTAGCTAGATCATTAGGAGTGCTTAAGAATCTTCCCATGTGATTACAATGTGCAGCTGAGTTTGGGACCAATGTTTATGGTTATTTACAGGTGAATCCATTAAAAGAGCTAACAACAATGAAGTCAGTGTCAGTGCCACACATTCCAAGAGTATTAGCACATGGGAAATGGTAAAGTGTTCATTCCCATTAGAATGGATTTGTGTGCATGCGTGTGTTTGTGACTGTGACTGTGACTGTGGCAGAGATGGGACCCTCAAGGTAAAATCTCCTTTATGGATTTATCAAGTCTTGGCCATGAAGTGTTTGTGGCACTTACAGAAACACTTACTATGAGAGTTTAAGTCCCACTTGGGCAGGCTCTTATCTATTCTCTCTTGTTCTACTGCATTGTTTCCTTAACCAGAATTCCTGAGAACGTTTGATGGGCCACCCGTTGTGCAGGGACAGGAACACAGCAATGAATGAATGTAAAGGTAAACTTATATAATCATTGGTAAAATGCTTGGAAAACAGAATGCTAATGTGAAAATTATTGGCAAAATATGAGACTTACATGTTTCTTAAAAAGTCAACAACATCATCAGTTAGTATTAAAATGTGGATTATGTTGACAGAAATTAGAAAGGGAACATGGCCATGGGAGAGGGAAGAAGTGGACGGATTATAAAGGCAAAATATACCAAGATTTGCATCTTAACTGGGAGGAGTCAACTCTACTGCTTTATTCTTGACTTTGATCATGACTCAAGTATAAGGTATAAAGAATGCATGGAGATATTTTAAGGGGAAATATAAACACATATTAACTGTAAACATGATTTGTAACTACCAAATCACTAGAGAAGAGTTACATAATTTAAATAATCAAAATCAAGGAGATAAAAAGTTAATAATTGATATCTATCTATAAATACTTATACCCTACAAACAGACACTACACATATTTTTTTCAGGCTTCTATGCTTTATTTAGCAAAATAGATCAGCATTAGTCAAGAACAATTAAGTGATAAATAATAGAAATTATAGAAGCCACATATGGTCACAATTTAGTAGTACTAAAGTATTACTCTTTTTCAAAAAATCCCAAAAATATTTTAAAAAATAAACATTAAAACAAAAGTGACATTAAATAAATCCTTTGCTTAAATAACTGACAAATTAGAAAATAAAACCATAATCAGAGACTATTTAGAAATCTCACATTGCAGCACCACATGTGAAAATAGGGAAAGTACAAAATTCATAGGCTTTCACCTTCACTACATAAAAAATAAATATAAGTGAATCAAGGCTTTATCTCAAGAACATAAGTAGAGGATAATAAATCAAAGAGACAAAACTTAGAGACAGAAGCAATATAAATTCAATTTAGTTAGAGAAATGTAAAATCAAGAAGCAAATCATGCATTAAATCAACTTTTAAGGAAAAATATCTTTAATTTTATGTAAAGAGTAAAAAGCAAAAAAACAAAGTTTAGAAGCGAAAGAGAATACAACAAATAGGAAATGAAACAACACAGAGGGTTATCTTGTTACGAAGGTAATTGCAATTTTCCTGGTGAAATACGGTAGTGCCTTTATCTGTGGCTCGAAGACCCCCAGCAGACACCTGAAACCACTAATGGTACCAAACCCTATATTTATTCTATTTTTTCTATGCCTATATATCTGTGATGAAGTTTAATTTATAAATTAGGCACTATAAGAGATTAACAACAATAACTAATAATCAAATAGAATAATTATAGCAATATAGTGTAATAAAAGTTATGTGAACATGGTCTCTCCCTCTCTCTCTCAAAATATCTTATTGTACTGTACTCACCCTTCTCGTGATAATGTGAGATGACAGTATGCATGTGTGATGAGATGAAGTGAGACGAATGATGTTGGCATTGTGACCTAACATTAGGCTACCACTGGCCTTCTGACGATATGACAGGAGGATCATAGCTTCCTTTCAGTGGGTAACTGAAACTGCAGAAAGCAAACCTGCTGATAAGTGAGGGACTATTGTACAAGCAAATATAAGTTGCATAGAGTATTAAAATAATACCCCGTAATACCAATACTCCCATTTATCTCAGCCATATGTAGGTCGTTCGGATGACCAATCTCTAGTATTTGACCTTACCATGTCTCTGCATGTATTTGCCTTTTCTTATAGGGCCCGTAAATATGTTCTAAGTATTTTTTTGCAATTGTATATTTTTGTGCAAATCTAAATCATTTCTTTCCATTACATCTTTTCCTGGTTATTTCTGAAGTAGATAAATCACAAAATTCCATACACACTACCATTTGGATGTCAGTGGAAAATATAGTACCCATAAGCTAGTCTTTCTCTCAAATCCAAACCCAAACTCTGTCAGAAAAAGTTTTCTATCTCTTTAAATCTACTCTGATCTGCTATGTTAGAAAATATTCAATCCTCCGATTGTGTATAGGTTTTAAAACTTTTTATGTATACTTTTCATTTCATTTTATAAAAACTTTATAAAATGTTTCATCTTATTTATTTTTGCTTTTGGCATACATGCTACATTAAAAAAATGTTACCTTACAAGAGACCCACATTTTACTTTCTGCTACATTGGTTGATCCTATCATTACTCCTTGGATTTTAGGATTAATGCTCTTTAGAAAGCCTCTCCCTCACAGACACCATCCCCCACCTCCCCTACTTGCTGTGGCTGGTTTATTGGTGTGGTGAGGGCAGCACTGACTCACAAGATCTCTTTAGACTGGACATTAGGATACGGGCCTCCACCACAGGACCAGCAAAGTGTTATCTCAAGCCTCATCCACAAAGGTTGATGCTTCCAGATTTCATGCTTGTCTACAGCTCTACAGTTACTGTAACAACCTACATGGTATAACAGGCAATGAGGACCGTCACCAAGAGCATTAGGAGGGGCACTACTCCACCACTGTCTGTCTTCCAGCATCTCATCCTATGAACTGACTTTTCTCTTCTTAGCCTGGGATACTTCACACTTGCCAACTTAACACCTGAAGAAAATCAATCTATGTCATCGTTTGCTCAATTTCTTAGCACCAAGTAGCTTTTCATTCACAAATGCCCCACCTGGGATATCTAACGGAAACTGATATATCAAAGATGAGATGAACATAAATGTTCATAGATCAACATAAATGTTCGTAGTAAAGAAGTTGTATTCTAAATGTATTTAATCATAAAAAGCATTTAGAATATATTCTAAACTAAATTGAAATGCAGTATGTGCCATCAAAAGTAAGATACACCAGTGAGGGGAAATTTGAAATACCAGTTCAAAGCAGACTTTCACCCTTGAGGCAGGTTGCACTTCCTTCCTTAATTAAGAACTTACTATTTATCACACATTGTACATAAGAAATGTGCATATATAATCACATTTAATCTTTCCAATGCCCTATCCATTATGTTTTGCTATTGCCCTTCTGTTTAGAGAAGAAAACGAAAATTTCAAGAGTTTAAGAAATTGGTCCTCCATGATACAGGCAATAAAATACCAGAAGCTTGATTCAAATCCTAGTTTTGCACCAGACTTGAAGTTCTTAAGCACAATGTTACAATGTTGTTATATGTTACTTTTATTGCCTGGAGAGGACTGAAATCCAATTCACAGTTTAAGAAAAAGCAGAAATCATAGAAAAGACCTGAGGGGTTTCATTGGAGCCAAAGGCAGGAATGTAGCTGGATCTCAGGATCCTTAGAAACCAGGCATTGTGGGGCGCCTGNTCTCTCCTAGAAATAAATAAAACATTAAAAAAAATTAAAAAAAAAAAAGAAACCAGGCATTGAACTCTATCCAAACTTAGGTTCCATACATCCCCACTCTTACCACATCATCCCTTCCCACACCCCATACTTATTCCCTCCCCCTCTACCTATGCCCTTCACCATCACTGGCTTATTCACTTTAGTTCATACGGTGGAAAACCAGTTACCATGAGCTTTAAATCTCCTAGGTCACACATTCAATGCCCAAAGCAATGCACTTGACTATCTTTTAAACACAAAGCAAGGGGATGGAAAATTTTGACCAGGTTTAAGTTATTGTCCATTCTGTAACAATCATTAATTCATTCACTTAAATGAAAATTTTTTCTGGGAATGTTCCATGTGTCTGACACTGTCCTGAATACTGGGAATACAATGGTGAACCAGACAGTTCAAGATCTTACATTCTAGTGGGGATGTAAGTAATAACTTAAGTAACTTAAGTAATACATAAGTTAAAGTATAAATATCTGAGAGGCTAGGAGATGATATATAAAATAAATATATAAGCCATTTTTTAATGATGCTAAATTAAAACAAGGTAATATATATGGTGAGCGATGGGATGGAGGTCAACAGTAGGTAGAAATAGAAAAGAAAATTTCTTGGAGATGACATTTGAGCAGAGACTCAAATGACAAGAAGAAAACAGCCATCAAAAAATCAAGGAAGACCATTGCAGAAAAAGAATATGAAAGGTACAAAAGCAGTGAGCTGAGAATACCGGTCAGCCAGGATGGCTAGAACTTAGTAAGTGGATGGGAGAAAGGTAGCAGATGAGTTAGGGGTCAGAGAGAGAGACAGGGACTGAAAATCCGTATAGGAGGCATTTGAATGTTATTCAAAGTGGGAAAGTTATAGCCAGAGGAAGGGTGCTCTGATTTGCCCAAGTTAGGCCTGGTATCCCTTGGGTTATATTTTAATGTGGCTGCTGTTGCTGTAGCCAGAGGGCTGGAGGAGGTAAAGAAGGAGGAGGGAGAGGAAGAGGAGGAGGAGGAGGAGGTGGTGGTGGAGGAGGGATGGGGTGTGGTATTTCCCCGTGGGAGCCATGGTTCTGGGCAGATAAAGCAAAGAACAATTCTGTTCTCTTCTCAGTTGTTTTCAAGCACTTCTGTTATAAATTCCCTTAACTGTTATTCCTCACATATTGTCAAGCACTCTTCTTGCAAAGCCAGCTTTACCTAAAAGGCTATATTTTCTACTAGTTTAAATATTTTACATATTCTGATCTTCCATGCAATTTTAGGGCTTTTTAGAGGGGCTATCTCAATTAGAATATCATCCAACATTGGAATATTATCTTTGTAGTGCTGATTTGTTGATTGATTACCTGGTGGTTAATACCCACTTAAATATTGTCTATTGCCTTTAGACATTGGCTTCCACTTCGATTTCATTGGGCTTTGTATCTAAAACTCCCTGTCTTCCAAGCTCTGTTATTTGCCATGCTTGTTTTCAGTTTTCTTGGTAAAAATTATTGCATCCTGCGGGTGTTTACTAGATCTCAGGCAAGGAGCATCCCACAGCTATAAAAGCAAGTGAAGCTAATGGGAAAATGGAGTAAAATACAAAGGGATGCCAAGAGAAAGGAAAGAACCTGAGAGCAAAAAGAAAAGGGAAACTATAGACAGTCAAGATAGTAGTCATATCAAAAAAACAAATGGCCTGAGGAGTTATGAATCGCTGCAGCAGAATTAATGAGATGGAAAATTTCTCAAGGAAAGGAGCCAAGTAAAGGAAAGGAAATAAAAAACAGCATAAAAGGAGAAAAAATAAAATGGGAGTAAAGAAAAAATTTAAAACCCCCAAGTCCAAGGTGAAAGTGTAAAACAAAAGAATGGATAAATTAAGAAATGGTGCACTGCATTAAAGCAAATGTATTCTGTTTTCTTTATTCTTATCTTTAACTGGCTTTGCATTTCTCCAGTAGCAAAGCCAAACTGAAAGGATAATTTTGTTTATGTACCCAATTTGCATAATTGTGCAATATAAATTACAATGCTAATTAAGGACAGCCCTTGGGCTTCTGGAATTGGGTCAAAGTGGCTCCCTGAGTGCAAGGAGGTTGGGCATTGGCTCTGTCCCCTCTCCCACCGCAGGGAAACCAGGCAAGAGAAAAGAACCTTTCTGACAGTGTGTGAAATCTTGTCAGAATTTGTTGAAGACCCAGCACTGTACATCTCACTCCAAAACTTGGCTTTTAAAATCATCTTTGTATGATTCTGCAATGAGGCACTTGAAAGCTAAAAGTTCTCCCAAAGACTGTGTGGGTTATCTTTTTTAGGAGTTTTTTTTTCTCTCACATTTTTTTTTATTCGGGGAAATTTTTTTTTCAAATTGTAGATAACTGAGTGTGAACCTGGCATGCAATATTTTCTCACTGGACTATTGCCAGAATTGTCCCAAACCAGTGTGTATGCAAGCCCTGTTCTTCCTGAGCCTGGGGAAGACAACAAGCGGATTTCTGAGCTTTAGTTAAATTCATGTGCTTAAAATGAATGAAGCTATTGCACTGGAACTACATCAAAAATTCAGCCCCAGAGAGATTATTCCCCACACTTCTTATAATAGAGGTCTGTAAGAATCTCAGAATATTTCTGAGTTCTGTAGTGAAGGTTGGCACCATTACAATGCAGAAGTCTCTATATAAAGGGCTATTTCGAAGGTGATGTTTTGTGAACTTTCCTTTTAGCCACTGAATCCCGACCTCAAGCAAAGGTTATATACAAAATAGAAAGAAATACATCCCAAATCACTCAGGTTGAAGTAAGGATGAGGAAGCAGTAGTAAAAGAGGCCTAATGTCCTATGTGAGGCTTTTCTATCCACCTTCCTCTCCTCTCCCCCAACTTCCAAGAGTATAGAAGCCACTTCTAGAAGGGATGTTTTTACCTACCTAATTTGGGTAATCACAGTTAAGGATGTTGGTTGTTTCTGCCTGCTTTTGACTTCGACACCAAGAGGTTCTTTTCACTGGAATCTTATAGGAATGATTAAAAAATATGTGGCCTATTTTCTATCCTAGGTTACTTCATTTTGTAGGGCAGTGTTTTCCAAACACTATGGAACACTGGGTAAACTGGAAGAGAATTGCTCATGTTCCAAGGTGACTGGTTCTGGGACTCTGGTCAACTCAACCTGCCAATTACCTAAGGCCATAGACATTGGTTCATGGTTGCACATTAGACTAAAGTCCGGCAAATAACAGTCTCAGGAACAACTGGGAAAGTTGGCAAAAATCTTGAGAATATTGTTTGAGCATGGAGATAGAGCCATGGATAAATTTTCCTACTTACTCCTGGTATATGAGACAATACACTTCCCATTTTGTTAAAGCTGGTCTGAATTGAGTTTCATCTTCAGCTGGCAGATTCCTTACTGATATATATTTTCATTTTCTAAAATTCAAATCAAATAGGTCACGTTCCTGCTTAAAACTCTCTGCAACCCACCATTTCATATAGGATAAAGTACAATTTTTATCTAATATAACTAATATATAGGTTTAACTATAATATTATCAATATAGGGATGACATTCTATGTCACTGGTTTAATGACTGACTGTCAGCCAGGGCCATCAGTGTCTCTTGTCTGGTTACTATCTTTATATTATCATAGTTAAGCAGGCTTCAGCAGAAAAGTTACTTGCTCATTTTGGAACTAATATACTTTTTGGTAAATTTTCTTTCTCTTTTTCTTCTATTGTGTAGCATTTACTCATTCTAGAATTTTTCTCTAGCATATACTCTGATCCTAGTTGTGAAGGCATAATCTTACAATGTAGGTATTTTACATAACATGCCTTCTGGTGGTTGTATGTATATTGAGAGCAATTACTGTCGAACCAGTAGAGTAGAGGTTCTCAAAGTATGGCCCCTGGACCAGCAGTATCAACATCACGTAGGAAATTGTTAATAATGAAAATTCTCAGGCCCAACCTCAGATCCAATGAATCAAAAAATCTGGAGATGAGTCCAGAAATCTTGTTTTAACAAGGTGATTCTCTTGCATGATGAAATTTGCACATGATTGTCGATGAGAACATCTCCTAAAACTCTCTCTTACTTTACTCCAATATATTTTGCTCATGTCATTGTATTTATTTTTATTTTTTTAATGTTTGTTTATTAGAGAGAGAGATAGAGAGAGAGAAAACAAGTAGGGGAGGGGCAGAGAGATAGGGAGATACAGAATCCAATCCAAAGCAGGTTCCAGGCTCTGAGCTGTTAGCACAGAGCCCACTGTGTGGCTCAAACCCACTGACTGTGAGATCATGACCTACCTGAAGTCAGACACTTAACCTAACTGAGCCACCCAGGCACCCCGCTCATGCCATGTTAAACTTGTGCCTCATTGGCATTTTCTCTTCCATGGGGAACTCATCCGTTCCAGAGATGAAGCTTTCCTGATTAACTGGATTTGTAGTTTAACAATTTCATGCTTACTTTGTATGAGGTGTTAGGTTCTCACTTTGCTGAATCATTCCTGGAAGACTGGAAAATCAAACAAATTAGATTTTTATTAATCACCTGCCCTCATATCTCCTTCAGGGTGAAATTTTGAAATTATCATATATGCCTTTCTCCCCCTCTTAGATTTGTCTTCTTGTTGATTTGAGGCTAGCATTAAAATCATATTTTGTAGGCATACCAAAATTGATAATATTGTGTAATACAAAATAATCCATACTGCATGGCAAGAAATACATCATTCTCAAGTTCAACTCATGTCATGCAAAGTCCACCAACAACGCAAACTATATTTGCATAAAGTGAATTTTGACTATATACTAGCATCGTAAGTAGACATCGGCATAAGCCCTGTTTAAGGGTTTAGGGTATCAACTCTGGGCCAGACTTCCTGAGCTCTATTCTAATTCACCATTTACTTGTTATGGGACCCTGAGAAACCCTCTGTACCTCGGTATCTTTATCTGCCTGTCACAAAGGATGCATTTAGGGATACCTGGGTGGCTCACTTGGTTGTGTTTGGCTCTTGGTTTCAGCTCAGGTCATGATGTCACAGTTCCTGATATCAAGCCCCACATCAGGCTCTGCGCTAACAGTGCGGAGCCTTCTTGGGATTCTCTCTCTCCCTCTCTCTCTGCCCCTCCACTGCTTGTGCTCTCTCTCTCTCTCTCAAAATAAGCAAATAACATTTCAAAAATGTGTTTAGTAAATTTTAGCTAATGCCATAGTTGAAACAACATTCTGCAAAGGATGCCTACTTGTAGTAGTCAGGCAAGATTGGTATAAGCATTGATCTCTAAAAAACACACAGAAACCAACATTTGAGAACAGAGAATTGATTGGGAATGATTAAATCCATATTGGAAATGAAAAAATGAATAGTTCTTATAAAACTTGCAGTATATACTCAAACCTCATATGACTTTCTTTGGCATAAAATGAGATTTAGTAAAGTTTTCAATTTACCCAAGCCCAGCTATTTGCACTAATTTTAGCTAAAATAATACTTCTGTTATTTCTAATTTGCTTTGTTTTCATTTGACTATGCAAGTCCTTCCTTTTTTAAGAACCTCATTCTCTTCTAGCCCTCCTGGTTTCATTTTTTTAATGTTTTTTTTATTTCTGAGAGAGAGAGAGAGACAGTGTGAGCAGGGGAGGGTCAGAGAGAGAGGGAGACACAGAATCAGAAGCAGGCTCCAGGCTCTGAGCTAGCTGTCAGCTCAGAGCCGGATGCGGTTGGAACCCACGAACCGTGAGATCATGACCTGAGCCAAAGTTGGACGCTCAATCGACTGAGCCACCCAGGCGCCCCTACCCCTCCTGGTTTAGAAGATGTTACCTTCATATTTATGAGTGAATTGGACTGATATGTTGATACTTTCATGCCTATAGGCACACATTGTGTCAACATTGTGGAAAATGTTCTAGAATTTGTAAACAGCTCGAAGTTTATGTTACTATAAGATTCCTGATATAAACAAGTCCAAAAGAGGTTTGGCTTCTCTCTACTTGGGCTACAAAAGCCTGCCAGGAATTATTAATTATCCCAGGAATGTCCCTGATCCCCACTGAGATGCTCTTTGGATGTCTGGGCTTACAACTGTACTGTTTTTCCATTTTACATGCTGTATTTTATTGGCTACGTTTGTGCCTTTGTAGTTACATTCATCAGATGCTTTCTAGTGTTGAAAATTCACTTAAGGGGCACCTGGGTGGCTCAGTCGATTAAGCGTCAGACTTCGGCTCAGGTCATGGTCTCGCGGTTCTTGGGTTCGAGTCCCGCATCCGGCTCTGTGCTGACAGCTTGGTCAGAGCCTGGAGCCTGTCTTCGTTTTCTGTGTCTCCCCCTCTCTCTCTCTGACCCTCCCCTGCTCGCGCTGTCTCTCTCTGACTCTCAAAAAAATAAAAAATAAAAAACACACAAAACTATTTTTTTTAATTCACTTAAATAAGACATGGTTGACCATATATATTTATTAAAATTATGTTAAGTGCCAGGCACTGTTCTAGGCATTCAAAATGTAGTAGTAACTAGAATTCTTGCCATCATGACAATTATATTAACTTAGTGAAATAAACTGTAATTTTCTTGACATCAGAAAGTAAAAGTTTATTATGTCTTCTTTATCCTTAGAGTGCTGTTCAATAAAAACTGTTGGATTAAAATAAATATTATATGTAAGATATCAGGAACTTTTGAGGAGCTTGTCTGAAGGATACTCATCAAGTATACATTTACAAAGTGAGAGTATTCTTTGAGCTGCAAGGTCCTTAAAAGGACACCTAGGGAAAACACTTCATTTTTAGGTGAGATGACAAAAAAAACACCCGTGTCAGTGATTGAAAATTGAAAACTGACTGTGACTGTGGGGCATACAGTACACCCCCAAAGACCTCACTGGGATTGAGGGACAAATTAGAGTGCTGAGTTGAGGATAAAGAAACTAGGGTTGGGTTGGTTATTTAGTAGCGGTATGATTTTAGGCAAGTCTCTTAAGTTCAAAAACCCCACATAAAAAGGCTCATTTGAAATTTCAAGAACATCGTGACAAAAGAATAGCATATTCTGAAGAATTCTGATACATTTCTTATAAATGTTAATTATTTTTCCAGGCAGGATTGGGTTTGGGGAATGTGTCTTGAATGAAAAGGTGGTGAGGAAAATAGAGAGTCTTTGGGAGAAGCGGAAACATGTCCTAATTCCTAATTATTTAGGACTTCCATGAAATTATCCTTCTCCCCAAATCTGAAATGTGTACATTTCTTAATACCTTTAAGAATGTGTAACTTTATCATCAAGCCTTTCAACCACAGGGTGGTAACACAGTTTAGCCCATTATTTTATGGTAGAGCTAATTTAAAATATTAATCTCTCTTATTGTCAAATATGTGGTACAGAAAATAAGAATATAAGTATTTCTCACGATAATCATGAATATATCTAGCATATTTTGTGGACAACAGTTTCTTGGGTTATTAGTCAATTTACTATTTGTTTTTCAGCAGGTGCAAGCACAGTGGGAGATGTTCTATGGATTTTTGAAACTTCAATAAACTGTGAAGATAACATAATGTATTTTGGGTGAGCCAAAGAAGTAGTACAAACATTTCACTAAACTTCGGACCAACACTTTGGGTCATATATTTATTTCAAGATAGATTTTCAAATATTATTGAATGCACGTTTCTCAATGCCAATTTTTGATTTCCATTTTTATATTGTGGGAAATGCATTAGATCAAAAATCAGCAAACATGAAAGCTGACCCTGACATCAGTTTACCCAGCTTAGATATGTTATCTTTGGAGACATCTTCTCTGCACATGCCACTGCCCCCCGCCCCAGTAGAATTAAACATTATTGCATGGTGCTATCCTCTAATCTATGTTATCTTCCTCTATCGTACTTTTGTGGTCACCTGTCTATCTCTTATATCAGCTAGTGAGTTCTCTAATGGGAGACACTCGTCTTTTTCTTCTTGTTAACTTTGGCACAAGGCCACCACACTGTTTACTGGTTCAAGCACATCCGATTAAAATTAATATTAACCTTTAATTCACTCTATAAAAATGCTGTAGGTTAGGCTTCTCAGAATGTCTTTTTATTTCAGTTCTGATTCAGCAATCCTTTGAACCTCAGAACTTCTTATTGTTTGATTTAGAGACATAGAAACCTGGGTATATAACACTTAGATTATTATATTCTTCAAAAAATATACTTATCCTTTAAGGGAATGAATCCATTGAGGAAATTCATAGAAGCTGCATGTAAATGGTCAAAATAAAGTGGTGAGAGAGAGAGAGAGAAAGTAATATGAAGGTTGGCTTGGAGAAGGTTGGATCAAGATAGAGAATCTTGTCTGATAGTCACTTGTTGTGACAGACACTGCCCAATGTTTACTCAATATCCATTTCCCCTTTCCTACTTTGCAGCCATACCATTTAAAGAGCAATGTGTCCAGCTAAAAATCTCGCTTTGACAGCTTCCAGTGAAGACAGAAGTCAGGTGGCCCAATTTTGGCCAATGATAAAATTCCTTCATTCCTTTTACCACCCCCCCAGATGGGCGTATAGAGGAGCAATCATCTTACAATATTGAGTATTAAAGTCACATTCTGGGATTGGTTTTAATAAGAATACAAAAGAAATCTGGATCCTTGATGACCTAGCACTAATCCTGATCTTCCTATCCATGGGCTTATTGTATGAAACAAATAAACCCCTTATTTATTTAACTCCCTGTTGGGTTTTCTTGAAACCAAACACAGTTTGGATACATTTGCTCTTCGAAGGAAAAGGGTAGGACATGACTTGTAAAGTCTGATGAGACTCGCATGTGGCCAAAACCACTTTACTGACACAACTCCATTTCAGCCCTGGTGCAAGGGAATTGCCGTGAATGACATATGGTGTCTGATCATTTTGTTTATTTTCTTTTTAAATTCCTTCTGAAGACTAGGATTAAAGAACCCATGAAAGTTGTCTTGAGATAAATATATAATTTCAGTGGATATCAATGGGTAAATTTAATCACTATATGTATGTCTAGGTTTGACAAAAATCAAACAAGCAACATCCCTCACATAATATTGCTTTAATTAAGTTTTATTTCTCTCTGGTTGTGATACATAGTGCAGAAGCACAATCAATGAACATTGGCAATTTGCTCAAATCTTGCTCTTTTGTCCTATTTATATAATTTATTGTGTCAGTGGTTTTTAAGTGGTATGCTTCTGCCTCTCATCATCTGAAAATCCTTTCCAGATGTTCTGAAAATGTTTCATTAATTTGTATATTTTAGTTTTGATAAGTGAGTACATATGCTTGTGACTGAAAGAGAACACACCCTTCTTTTAATCCCAGAGGTTTATATTTGGCCTTGAGAATAATTGATTCGTGCCCTGCCCACTCCACCCTTATTATTCAAATAGAGATTATTGAAGAAAGCCTTGCACTATAAATTTAGCTGATCCAAAACTGAAAGGGAAAAATACTTTATTTTAATGATTTTTATAGAATCTGTGTATAAATCCACTTTTGCCCCCTTAAGAATCCTAAGATCCTTGAATAGGTTCCATTCCTAAGTATCAACACTGGGACACAGTTTTACAACAAGTGATGATGGGCGCCTGGGTGGCTCAGTCGGCTAAGCATCCGACTTCGGCTCAGGTCATGATCTCACGGTTTGTGGGTTCAAGCCCCGTGCCGGGCTCTGTGCTGACAGCTAGCTCAGGGCCTGGAGCCTGCTTCAGATTCTGTGTCTCCCTCTCTCTCTGACCCTCCCTTGCTCACTCTATCTCTCTCTCTCTCTGTCTCTCAGAAATAAATAAAACATTTAAAAATAAATAAATAAATAAAACAAGTAATGATGTCTGTGATGGCATTTAACCATGGACGTAGTTTCTCTGGTTAGTGAATTTCAAGACTAGAAACCAGGCCTGCTGTTTCTTGCTTTGTGAGACCATAAAAAGAAGAGGAAGACTGTTGTATATATTCACATGAAGAATATCTGTTTGAAGCAGCTATCATTACATACGTTATATGTCTCTTTATATATTACAGTTCATTGTCTTTGTGCAAAGTACTTCTCCATGGGGAGTGTATACATGAATGTTTATACCCATGCACATGTATATGTGCTTGATTCATTAGTTCTGGTCTCTTGAATATACCAAAGGAATGAGGAGAAATATTATTCCTTGAACTGAAGNTTGGGGTACACGTGCTCTTATGCCTCAGCATTTCTGTATCCCTTGGGTAAATTCCTAGCAGTGCTATTGCTGGGTCCTAGGGGAGTTCTATTGTTAGTTTCCTGAGGAACCTCCACACTGTTTTCCAGAGGGGCTGTACCATGTACCATCTACTTTATAGTATCTGATGCTTTACTGGAGAGAATGGAACCCAATAAAATTGCATTTGCTAGACTCCTTTGCAGCTTGGTTTCTGAGGGAGATTATATATGACCAACCAGATGTCCTCACATAGTGTTGGGAAGGTGACAGTGAGGAAAAAGTCACGTGGCAGACGGATAGTTTATTTTTAATAGTTTTATTGGGGAAAACTTTATATAGAATACAGTGCACACATTTTAAGTGTATAGTTTGATGAATTTTGAAAAATGTATAGACCTGTGTAACCGGTATCAATATAGAAGGTACATAATAATTCCCTCACCATACACCAAAAAGTTCCCTGTGCCTTCTTTCAGTCAGTCCTTCCTGGACTGGCAGCTATTGATCCTGGCAACTATTGATCTGCTTTTCTTTACCATAGATCACAGTTATCTTTCCTAGAGATTCAAGTCAACAGAACCATATATGTATCCTCTCTAATTCTGCCTTATTTAACTCAGCAAACAACAGTTTCTGAAATTTATCCATACTGTTGATGTGGTAGACCGCGTCTAAGATGACTCCCAAATTCTTGCCTCCTATACCCACATCTTCTCTCAGTTCGTCAGTCTAACGCTAATTCAGATGTTATTAAGAGGGGACTTTTCAGAGGTATTTAGAGTTTCTAATATGTTTACTTTAAGTCAGGAGATTTTCTTTGTTGAGACTGACCTAGGCAGATGAGCCATTAGAAAAAGTTGGAGATATTTGAAACATGAGAAACTTTACTGTTGGCTTTTAAAGAGTAAATGCCTATGTTATACAGAGGCCTTGAGGTAGGGAGTACCAAGCAACTTCTAGGAGCTGAGAACAGCCCTGTCTTGACAGCTAACAAAAAAGTGACCACAGTGTTCCAATTATAAAGAACCAAATTTGGTCAACAACCATATGGGCTTAACAAAGACCCTGAGTCTCTGTAGTAAAGACCACAGCAATGTCCAACACCTTGATTCAGCCTGGTGACGGCTGAGCAGAGAACCCAGCTATGCCATGCCCAGACCTCTGATGTACAGAACCATGAATTAATAATAGATGGACATTGTTTGTAGCTTCCAAGTTTGTGGTAATTTGTTATACATCCAGAGAAAGCTGGAGCACCTGGGTGGCTCAATCGGTTAAGCAGCCAACTTCAACTCCGGTCATGATCACGCGGTCTGTGGTTTGAGCCCTGAGTCGGGCTCTGTGCTGACACCTCAGAGCCTGGAGCCTGCTTCAGATTCTGTGTCTCCCTATCTCTCTTCCCCTCCCTTACCAGCACTCTGTTTCTCTCTCTCAAAATAATAAATAAACATTAATTTTTTTAATTTAAAAAAGAAAGCTAACATATTGCATATATCGTTATATTGTTCCTTTTTTTTATTGATGAGTGTATGAGTTATCTATCACTGTATAACCAACAGTTCAGTGTCTGAAAACAACACATTTACTGTGTTATAGTTTCTGTGGGTCAGCAACCTGGAGATGGCTTATGTGAATAACCGTCTGATTCAAGGTTGCTTATAAGCCTGCAAACAGTGTCAGCCAGCACTAAGGTCTTATCTGAAAGTTAATTTGGAAAAGGCCCACCTTCAGCCTCACTTAATGGGATTGTTGGCAAGATTCAGTTCCTTTGGGATTGTTAAACTGATGGCCTCAGATACTGCAGAGCTGTTAGCCCAAAGAACCTTCAATTTGTTGCCCTGTGGGCCCCTCTACCCAAGATGGCAATTTGCTTCATCAAAACCAGCAAGGAAGAGAGTCTGCTAGTGAGATCCTACAATCTCAATACGATAATCACAGAAGTGGTATCCCCTCAACAATGAGATACTTTATTGGTCAGAAAGAAATTACTCAAGAAGGGAGAGGATTACACAAAGCTGTGACACCTTTGGTAGTTGGGATCACTGGGAGCGATCATAGAAACTACCGACCGCCATGAATAGTATTCCATTATATGGATATACCATTTATTTCTAGGTAGACACTTAGGTTAATACCAGATTTGGACTATTATTTAGGGGAAAAATGTTGGTTATGAGCATTCAAAGTGTAAGTGTTCATCTGGGCACATTTCATTTGTCTTGAGTGAAATTACAGGGTCATGTAGAAAGTGTATGTGTAATCTGAATGAGAAGCTGCCCCAAATGCTTTCCAAAGTGATCCTACCATTTTACATGCCTAAGAATGTACAAGAATGTATGAGTTCCATGTGTTCCATAGCTCCAAACACTTGAAAGTGTCAGTTTAATTGTAGGCACTTGAGTGGAAATATAATGGTACATCTTACTGTTTTCAATATGAATTTCCCTAGTATATACTCAGAGGCATGCTATTTGTATATCTTCTTTCATGAAGTGTATTTAAATGGATTGCCCATTTTTAGTTTTTTTTTTAAGTTTATTTATTTATTTTGAGAGACAGAGAATACAAGCAAAGGAGGGGCCCAGAGAAAAGGTGAAAGAAAATCTCAAGCAGGCTCCATGCTTGTCAGCACAGAGCCCGATATGGGGCTTGAACCCACCAACCATGAGATCATGACCTAAACCGAGATCAAGAGTCAGATGTGTAACCACCCAAACACCACTGCCCATTTTTATTTTTAATTTTTTTATTATTGAAGTATAATTGACATACAGTGTTATATTCATTTCAGATATTCAACATACTAATTTGACACTCTATATATTTATTACTCAATGCTCACCATAAGTGTAGTCACCAATGATGTTATTAAAATGTTATTGACTGTATTCCTTATGCTGTACTTTTCATTTCTGTGATTTATTTTATAACTGGAAGTTTATAGTTCTTTCTATATTTCATCTATTTCATTCACCCCCTTCCTCACCTCTGGCAACCCATTTTTTAAACTGGGCTGTTTTAATTATTCAGTTGTAAGAGTTCTTCATATATTCTGAATACATCTCTTATATCAGATATAGATAGATAGGTAGATGATAGATAGATAGATGATAGATAGATAGATATTACAATGTTTTTTTCCTCAGATTATAGCTTGCATTTTCATTTTTAAACACTCAGCTGAAGAGAGGTTTTATATCCAATGAAATCCCTTCTATCCATTTTTGTTACAATTTTGAACTATTAATGAAAATATTTTTATAGCAAGATAAAAATGTTTTATTTTTATCCCAGAAGTTTTGTTCATTTTATCTATTTTTTAATGCCTTGGCTTAACACTGATTATAGTATTCACTTATTGTCTTGTTAATGTTAGTAAAATTTAAAATGAGGTCTGCTTTTATATTTCTGATATTGCTGACATATATCTTCTCACTTTGTCTTAGTGCATTTTCCTTTGTATGGTTCCTGCTTAGTGTTTTTGGTGCATCTTATATCCTTAAATATTTCTTTTTATTATATTTTTAATGTTTTTTATTTATTTCTGAGAGAGACAGCATGAACAAGGGAGGGTCAGAGAGAGAGGGAGACACAGAATCCGAAACAGGCTCCAGGATCTGAGCTAGCTGTCAGCACAGCCCCCCAATGGGGGGCTCAAACCACAAACCGTGAGATCATGATCTGAGCTGAAGTCAGACGCTTAACTGACTGAGCCACCCAGGTGCCCCTATCCTTAAATATTTCTTAACAGTTGTTAAATTTGCAAAACTTGTTCATTATTGCTTCAAATATTTGTTTGGTTACCACCCTTTCTGGGACTTTAATTGTACATGTTTTAGACTGCTTAATGTTGTCCCATAGGTCACTGAAATGCATTTCAATATTTTATTATTGCTTCCTCTCTGTGGAAGAGAGCTGTTTTAATATCATTTCTTGTTCTGCTTCTATTAGCTAATTTTTCCCCAAGTTATGTGTCTCAATTTCCTAGTTTTTAGCATGCCTAGTAATTTTTCACTGGATGCTGGACGTGTACATTTGAAGTGGTTGTGGTCAGCAATGTTGTCCCTCTTATTTTTTTTTTTTTCTAGGAGAGAGAGAGAGAGAGAGAGAGGGAGGGAGGGACAGCGTGAGCAGGGGAGGGTCAGAGAGAGAGGGAGTCACAGACTGAAACAGGCTCCAGGCTCTGAGCTGGCAGTCAGCACAGAGCCCAACGCGGGGCTCGAACCCACGAACCGCGAGATCATGACCTAAGCGAAAGTCGGACGCTCAACCGACTAAGCCACCCAGGCGCCCCAATGTTGTCCCTCTTTAAAGACCAGTGGCTGTGGTGCCTGGGTGGCTCAGTCGGTTAAGCGTCCGACTTAGGCTCAGGTCATGATCTCGCAGTTGGTGGGTTTGAGCCCCATGTTGGGCTCTGTGCTCAAAGGTAGCTCAGAACCTCTTTCAGATTGTCTCCCTCTCTCTCTGACCATCCCCTGCTCATGCTGGCTCTCTCTCTCTCTCAGAAATAACTAAAACATTAAAAAAATAATAATGAAGAGCAGAGGCTTTTGTTTTAGAAATGAGATTAACTCCTTGCCATTTATCTTCTTCTTTTTTGAGTTTCTGTTTCTTTTTATTTGGATATAAGTGGATCAGCCTTTACTTTAGGTATAATTTAGCTCTACTACTGAGATGTGGCTTTTGATATTGCTACTGAATTTCAAGAGTGACCAGTGAAGCCTCTCCACATTGGCGGAAGTGAACCTAAAGGATCCTTATCTCTCCCAGTCAATTTTTACCTAGTCTCATGGTGTTTCATCCTATATGTACACATCATATTATTTAGCTAAGTTTCCAGGGAGCAGCATTAAGATTTCTAGTGTTCCTTTTGTGCATAGTTTCCTTTTCTTTGGAATTTTAATTCACTATTTCCATCCTTCTTAGACCTTCTGAATTCCATTCTCTTTCTTTTTACTTGGTTTGACAGCCTATTTCTGCTTAGAACCATCTTCCTAGGTCCACATTTTAGAATATCACTTCAGGTAGGAATCTAGAGCAATTGTAAAGCTTACCTCATTTGTTTCTATCTTCTCAAAGATCACAGTCATGAGTTGGCTCTTATCCAATATACAGAAATAGTGCTTTAAAAAATTTAAATTGTATTTTTAGTGTATTTTTATTTGATACCACCTTATCTATGTCCCTCCTCCAGTGTGGCTGAGATATAACTGACATAGGGCACTACATAACTTTAAAGTATAGAGCATAATGATTTGACTTACATATATTATCAAATGATTATCACAATAAGTTTAGTTAACATCTATCACCTGATCTAGACACCAAAAAGAAAAAGAAATGTTTCTTTCCTCATGATGAGAATTCTTAGGATTTAGTATCCTGACAACTGTCATATATACCATACAGCAGTGTTAACTATAGGCACCATGTTGTACATTGCATCCTCAATTTATCTTATAACTAAAAGTTTGTATCTTTTGACCACCTGCATTTAAATAATAGTTTAATCTGGAACCAGAAAAGACTCCAAATAGCCAAAGTAATTCCGAAAAAGAAAACTAAAGCTGGAGGCATCAAAATTCTGGACTTCAGAATATATTACAAAGCTGTAATCATCAAGACAGTATGGTACTGGCACAAAAACAGACACTTAGATCAATGGAACAAAATAAAGAACCCAGAAATGGACCTGTAAATGTATGGTCAACTGTTCTTTGACAAAACAGGAAAGAATATCCAATGGAATAGAGACAGTCTCTTCAGCAAATGGTGTTGGGAAAACTGGACAGCAACACACAAAATATTGAACCTGGACCACTTTCTTAAACAAAAATAAACTCAGAAGGGATGAAAGACCGAAATGTAAGACAAAAACCATCAAAATCCAAGAGGAGAAAGCAGGCAAAAACCTCATTGACCTCAGCCACATCAACTTCTTACTCAACACATCTCCAGAGGAAAGGGAAAGAAAAGCAAAAATGAACTATTACCACCTCTTCAAGATAAAAAAATTTCTTTTGCACAACAAAGGAAACAATCAGCAAAACTAAAAGGCAACCTACAGAATAGAAGTTACTTGCAACTGACATATCAGATAAAGAGTTAGAATCCAAAATCTATAAAGAACATATCAAGTTCAACACCCAAAAAACAAGTTATTCACTGAAGAAATGGGCAAAAGACATTAATAGACACTTTTCCAAAGAAGACATCCAGATGGCTAACAGACATATGAAAAATTGCTCAACCTCACTCATCATCAGGGAAATACAAATCAAAACC
This sequence comes from Crocuta crocuta, assembly GCF_008692635.1. Lineage (NCBI taxonomy): Eukaryota > Metazoa > Chordata > Mammalia > Carnivora > Hyaenidae > Crocuta > Crocuta crocuta. The sequence continues at coordinate 2,450,572 of NW_027530330.1, read as the reverse complement.
ACAATGAGATACCACCTCACACCCATCAGAATGGCTAAAGTTAACAACTCAGGAAACAATAGATGTTGGCCAGGATAGAGAAAAAGGGTCTCTTTTGCACTGCTGGTGGGAATACAAACTGGTGCAACCACTCTGGAAAACAGTATGTAGATTCCTCAAAAAATTAAAAATAGAACTACCCTAAGATCCAGCAATTTCACTGCTAGGTGTTTATCCAAAGGATATAGGTATCCTTTGTTGCAAAGGGGTACATGCACCCCAATGTTTATAGCAGTGCTATCAAAGACAGCCAAAGTGTGGAAAAAGCCCAAATGTCCATCGATGGATGGATAAAGAAGATATACTATACATATACAATGGAGTATTACTCGGCAATCAAAAAGAATGAAATCTTGCCATTTGCAACTATGTGGATGGAATTAGAGGGTATTATGCTAAGTGAAATTAGTCAGAGAAAGACAAACGCATGACTTCACCCATAGGTGTAATTGAAGATACACTAGAGATGAACATAAGGAAAGGGAAGCAAAAATAACATAAAAGCAGGGAGGGGGACAAAACATAAGAGACTCCTAAAAATAGAGAACAAACTGAAGGCTGCTCAAGGGGCTGTGGGTGGAGGGATGGGCTAAATGAGCAAGGGGCATTAAGGAAACATTTGTTGAGATGAGCACTGAGTGTTATATGTAGGGGACGAATTACTCCTGAAATTATTACTACACTATATGCTAACTAACATATATGTAAATTTAAAAAAATAAAATAATGAAATAAAAAAAATCGCATTAAAAAATAAATAATAGTTTAATCCTGCCTGAGCTTTTTTATATTAAAAAATTTTTAATGTTTTTATTTATTTCTGAGAGAGAAACAGCATGAGCAGGGGAGGGTCAGAGAGAGAGGGAGACACAGAATTTGAAACAGGCTCCAGGCTCTGAGCTGTCAGCACAGAGCCCAACGCGGGGCTCGAACCCACGAACCGTGAGATCATGACCTGAGCCAAAGTCGGACACTTAACCGACTGAGCCACCCAGGTGCCCCTTAACTTAGTTTTCTATTTGCTAAACACAGGAGAGAAAATCTAATTCTTTTTATTTCACGATGGAAGCACAAGTCCTCCTCCTCTCCCACCCTCTCTCCCTCTCTCCCTTCCTCCTCCTTCTTTCCCTTTTCTCTTCCCTCCTCTCCCCCTCCTCTCCCCCTCCTCTCCCCCTTCTCCTCCTCCTCTCCCCCTCCTCCTTTCCATCTACCTTCCTTTCTACACCTCCCCCTTCTCCTCCCCCTCCATCACCTCTCCTCTGCCTCCCTCTCCCACCCTCCTCTCTCTCTCCCTTCCCCCCTTTTCCTCCTCCTCTTCCTCCTCCCCTTCTTTTTCTCCTGGCAAGCATGTTTTTGAAGTTCTTGGCATTTCTGAGATTGTTTTTCCAGTACTCAGTTATTTGGGTTTTTTTTTTTAATGTTTATTATTTTTGAGAGAGACAGAGACAGAGAGCAAGCAGGAGAGGGAGATACAGAATGGGAAGTGGGCTCCAGGATTTGAGCTGTCAGCACAGAGCACGACACAGGGTTCAAACTCACAAACCATAAGATCATGACTTGAGCCAAAGTTGGACACTTAACTGACTAAGCCACCCAGGCGCCCCAGCTATTTATTTTTTTTAATGTGTCTTGAGATTGAGCCATGGCATGTCTATTTTTGCTATGCAGCGTGGATTACTTACAGTGATAGTGGTATTCCCTGATTCCCAGATTATACCAAAATGGTGAGTTAGTGAATCATATTCTAACAAATCTTATTTTTGACTGCTTATGGTATAAAGCAGGAGATTTTACAACATCTGTATTTCTATCCAATAGACTTAAGTCTTCAATGCAGGTCTTACCTAGTTCATTTTCCTAAAATATAAAAATGGCTCAGATTTTGCTCTATGTCATCCCCTTGGAAAAAACACCTGTACTAGTTTCCTAAGGCTGCCATAATAAATAAATTTTATGGCTTTAAACAACGGAGATTTATTATCTCACAATTCTGGAGGCCCAAAGTCCCAGATCAAGTTGTCAGCAAAGCTATGTTTGCCCTCAAAGGTTCTAAAGGGAGAATCTTTCTTTGCATCTGGTGGATCCTGAAATTACTTAATTACATCTGCAAAGTTCCTTATTCCAAGTAAGGTCACATTTTGAGGTTCCGAGTGGATATATTTTTTGAAGGCCACAATTTAATCCACCATTATACTTAATTAAAAGAGTGTCATTTTGTATGGAACCCTTGAATTTTATATTATGAACTGATTAGAAAGTGTGACTGGGAAATCCAACTTTCCAGGAAATGACTATAATATCATGAAAAAAAAAAAAACCACTTCTCTTTCTCTTTCTGTAACTCATTTTACTAGATCCTTGTACACAGCTTTAAACCATCTGCTATAATAGTCATAAAAGAATGACATAATACTCTCCTTCCATATAATTAGTGATAAATCATGAGTACACAAAAATATAGAATGCTGTTCAAGAGAACAAATTAACAGATGTCCAAAGGTGGTAATTGAGTGGTTGTAAAATGAGCGGGTATGTAAATTTAAAGAAGCAAGATCTGAAGTCTAGGTTCAATTGGAAAGTTTTCATTAAATAAGAGGGAGCTTGTGAAGGGCCTTGAAATTATGCAGGACCAAAAGAAGAACACTTCAGAAGAAAAAAGGGAGATAGACTTGAGTAAATAAAAGCTCAAACGTAGGCATGGGAATGGTGTCCAAAAAGAAGAGGTAGAAAATTGAACAATTAGGTACTGCACTAGGAATTAAATCTAGGATAAGAGTTTACCTTTATGATATTATGATTTACAGTAAGTATATATTTGGTCTTTGTCCCCATTGCTGGCTCAGAACTCCAAAACCCCTTTTGCATTTCCAAAGTAGGGGAGCATAATAGTGTCTTTTGCTATTTTAATGTTGACTTTTGGAAAGCACCTAAGGAGAAGAGGGGAGAAGGGCTGGAGGTTGAACTGCAAATGGCCAGATTGAATCAATCATGTTTATGTACTGAAGCCTCCAAAACACCCAAAAGGAGAAGATTTGGAAACCTTCCAAGTTAATGAATGTATGGAAATTTGGAGAGATTAGAAGAGGCGAGGAACTTCTGCACACTTTCCCATATTTGCCCTATGCAATTATGCCCTTTATAAACTGGTAACCTAGTAAATAAAATGTTTCTCTGAGTTCTATGAGCTGCTCCAGCAAATTAATCGAACCTAAGGAGAGGGTTGTTGGAAGCTCCGATCTAGAGCCAGTGGGTCAGGAGCACAGCTAGCAACCTGGACTTGTGACCAGCCCCTGAAGTGGTGGCCAATGCTATAGGATTGATCCCTTAATCTAATGCTATCTCTGGATAGAAAGTGTCAGAATTGAGTTGAATGGTAGGATACTCAACTGGTGACGGAGAATTGCTTGGTGGTGTGTGGGGAAAAAAACCCATACGTTAAAATTGGGTGCAGAATTATAACCTTTATCCTGCAGGGAATGAAAACCGTCTTATTTTTGGAGCATGGGATGAAAATGAGCTTATCTCTTCTAGCTTTTTTCCTATTTCCAAGCCCCTCTCCTCCAATGTTGTCCCGACTTGGGCATTCCAGTAGTCTACTCTGCACATTCAAAACCTCTCCCCAGCCTTTTCCATTTCTTCTTCTTCTCCCCTAACCGCAAAGTCTTCTCTCCTCCCTCCTCTAAGTCATCTTCAAAAAATCATCATAGTGATTCTACTGTCATTTAGATGAGCATGGTTGCAGGTGGGCCATACACTCAGTAGGTGTACCCCCCAGTAGGTATTCTCTTTCACTTCAAACCCAGAGCCTATTTAGATGTGGATTATACTTGAATTCTCCTTTGGTTAATAGGTAGAGTTTCTATATTTTATAAGATCCAACCCTACTCTAATGAAATGCAAAGCATATTTAAGTTTATACCCTTATACCCTATATTTAGCAAAGATCTGTTCAAAATGTGAGAGTTGAGTGGTTGTTTTCTCCTAGACATACTAGGGTGGGGAAGAGGCAGTAAACGGAGGGAACTGCAGTTTAAATGTACTCTTGTCATATAAATATTCTCTAAGCTCCAGCATTGGAATATTTCTCTCATCCATTCATTTTACAAGAAAAATACATGTGCAAAAAAAAAAGCATTACATGCAAAGTTGCCTTTAATACTGTGTCTACTCCTGGGGCACATGGGTGGCTCAGTCTGCTAAGTGTCTGACTTTTGATTTCATCTCAGGTTATGATCTCACAGTTCATGGGATCAAGCTCCATGTAGTTGGGCTTTGCGCTGACATCTCGGCCGAGTCTGCTTGGGATTCTCTCTCCCTTTCTCTCAGCTTCTTCCTACTCACTCACTCTCTGGCTCTCTCTCAAAATAAATAAATGGACACTAAAAACAATTTAAAAAACACTGTATCTACTCTTAATATTTTCAAGGTAGTGTTTTCTGAAGATGAACAAAAATGAGGATTTAAAAGCTTGTCACAATATCTTCACAATAGTTTTAATACACTGAAAGTGGCTTTATGGTATAATCCGGGGTATAAACTTGGTACGTTGTAAAAATCCATTTCCTTGCCTGAGTCTGTTCCTCCACTCATCACATGACCACAAATAATCAAGCCTCTATACACATGTTTTGTTTTTCAAACCTTACGCATTTTGAAGGAACATTTTATTTATTTATTTATTTTAATGCTTTATTTCTAGGAGAGAGAGAGAGAGACAGCGTGAGCAGGGGAGGGTCAGAGAGAGAGAGGGAGTCACAGACTCGGAGACAGGCTCCAGGCTCTGAGCTGGCAGCACAGAGCCCGACGCGGGGCTCGAACCCACCAACCGCGAGATCATGACCTAAGCGAAAGTCGGACGCTTAACCGACTAAGCCACCCAGGCGCCCCTTGAAGGAACATTTTAAAAGGCGAAAGATTTATATGTTCTGAAGAGAAACCAGAGTGTGAAGGAACATTTTAAAAATTCCCATGTTATAGAGCATAGCATCCACCTCAGGCAAGATATGACAGTACTAACTGGTTATAATAGGAAAACCACCCCAAAGCCATGATTATTAGAGAAAAGAAGTGTACAAAATACAAATTATGTAGACTTGCCAGGCAAACTTTTTCAGAAATGTCTCCTCTCCTTTTGACAACAACAACAACAAAAAGCAAAGCAATGCAGAAAAGAGTAAGTAGGGATTCTGGGGAAGGAAGACTGTTTGAGCTACTTTTTTCTACACCAAGGTCCTCTGTTCCTTTTGTCACCGAGTCCTGACTAGAAGGTAAATGAATACATCTAGCAATAAACCGCCTCTTAGGTGCCCTCAAACCCCACTACACTCTCTCCCCGACATGACAGGATAGATCCCAAGGGCCTGAGGAAGAAAACCTACAATAGAAGGTAAAAGGTATGACACTGGCTGAGCCGATTGGAAAGAAAAATAACCACAGGTGTAAAAATTGTCTTTGAATGTGAAGTGGCAAACCGCTTATTCCCACAGGGATGAGGACTGGTGTCTAAATTAAACCTGCTCCTCCCCCACCCTCGCGGGCATGAATTGTAGAGGCTGGGATAATTTTACAAATGTGGCTGTTGCTGTTATAGCTGAACGGATACAATGTATGTATGAGACAAAGGGTTTAGGTTGGACACTTTAAATAATGTGCAGATTTCAGGATTTAAAACAGGAGTTGTCGAAATACCCTCCGGTTATTTGTTTCTGTAAAGGGAGATACAGTAAATATTTTAGGTTTTTCAAGCCATATTTGGTCACTACGTCCCAAATCTGCAGCTGCAACAGGAAGGCAGAAATAGAGCAGAGGTAAGGTAGCGGGTGTGGCTGTGCTCCGGCGTGCCACGCTGTTGCCAACACCAGCTCTAAAGTGTTTCACATCCGTTGCCAGAGCTGAGCCAAAACCTGACCCTGGGGAGTGGGAATGAAAAATGGTTTCGGGGCGCCTGGGTGGCTCAGTCGGTTAGGCGTCCGACTTCAGCTCAGGTCATGATCTCCCGGTTCGTGGGTTCGAGCCCCGCATTGGGCTCTTTGCTGACAGCTAGCTCAGAGCCTGGAGCTTACTTCAGATTCTGTGTCTCCTTCTCTCTCTCTGACCCTCCCCTGCTCACGCTCTCTCTCTCTCTCTCAGAAAAAAAAACAAAAAAACAAAAAAAAAAACATTAAAAAAATTAGAAAAATGGTTTCAAGGGAAAGACCAAACTCCAGCTCCCATAGCTTCCGCTAATAAACATCTTTAAGGAAAACGTTTCCCAGCAACACAGGGGAGGCATCAATACCAATTCCATAGGCCTCCTCCCCACCACACAGCTGCCCTCTTGCTTGGCTCCAAAGTGATGTTGCAACTTGCAGACACAGGAAGGTACAGCGAGGATTTCCCCAGCAAAGGCAATGAGTTAGGTGCCCTTCCTGCATGTTGAGAATGGACTCTATTGCCTCTCTCAACCAAATGAATGGAAATATTTCATCAGTTCCAATAAAATAGAAGTCTGATGGTTACACTAGATCAGCAGCTCTCAAATGGAGGTAATTTAACAATTTGTGGAGACGCTTTTGGTTGTCATAACTGGAGAGTGGCTACTACCAGCATTTTGGAGAGGCTGGAGATGCCACTAAACATCCAGTGCTGCAAGGGACAGTGCCCCACTATGAAGGATAATCCAGCCCAAGATGTCCATAGTGCCAAGGTGGAGAAACCCTATGCTAATGCTCTAATAAATCCCTCCTTTAGTGATCATAAATACAACACAAAATACATTTTCTGAAGGACCATTAAGACACATCACTAAATAAAAAAGTTCTCACAGCAAAAGACTTCCAAGTAGTTTGCAGAAAGAAGGAACTTCCATTAAAATATTTTGCTTTTTCAAATAAATGCAAGAAGTAAAAGAACATCTCATGTTGTTAGAAAAAATGTAGTATCCTTCAGAATATGACTTGAAATAATCTTTCTTTCAATTCCAGGTGTTTTATAGTTTAATTTTCTAATCCTGACCTCTGATTATAAAATATAGATATGTTTAGATTGCCCAATTTGTGCGTGATATAATCTGGACTTACATCAAGCCTGAACAAGAACTTAACCTGGCTGATGCAGAGGATGGAGACTTTGGAACTTTTTAACAGAGAAGGCTTACAGTTCATGGTAAACTAGAAGTCATGCTTTTGTAAAGTAGAGTCACAAAGAGATTAGCGGGGCCTTAGAACAGCCTGGGAACTGTATGCTTTTCTGTCAGGAAAGCAGGAGCTAAGATAGAGTTGAGCCTGGGTTGACAGAATCAGGTCAAAGTGTTCTGCTTCATTTCGATGTGTCTTAATATGGAGTTCCTCGGATGGAACTAAACCTATATAATTCTGAATCTGAGAAAAGAAAAAAACATGCATATACATGGAGTTTCCTCCAGTAGCTAGATTTGGTTATGTGTTTTTCTGTTACCCCTAAATGATCAGAAGCTATTGAAACTTACAAAAACATTCAAATTATTCAATGACTGCTGAGTTAGGAAGGAGGAACTAACTAATAAATTCTCCCCAAACAAAAATAAAATCGACCAAACTGGTTATTTACATCATTTAAGACAAAATTTCTGCCATTAGGTAATTAGTTTTTAAAAACTTTTAACTTTAGAATAGTTTAAGCCTTACAAAAATTGGAAAGATAGTACAAGTAGTTCCAGTGTATGCCATGCCCAGTTTTCCCTATTAATTACATTATTATATTACATTATTAATAGTTTAATATAACATAATGTCACATGATATAAACCAACATCAATACATTATTATTAACTAAAGTCCATACTTTATGCAGTTTTACTTATTTTTTTCCCAATGTCTTTTTCCTATTGCAGGGTCCCATGTAGGACACCATGTTACATTTTGTCATCATATCTTCTTATAGCTTATAAGTTTCTCAGACATTCCTTGTTTTTGTTGGTTTCAAGAAGTACTGGACAGACAGGGTAGGATATCCCTCAACTGGGAATTTTCTGATGTGTTTGTCATCAGTAGACTGGGGTTGTAAGTTTGGGGAGGGAGACCATAGAGATAATAAGCTATGTTACATGCTACAGATATACAATGTAGCACTCAATCTTGATCACTGAGCGACATAGTGTGCATACTTTAATTTTAAATGGAACAAAATTTATGTATTGATTTTGTATGTACTAAATGACATATGGTTATATAAAATAGCTTGAGAGAAGGCTCAAGGGAATTTTTTTTTTTTTTGGTTTTTTTGAAATCATTATGTTTTCTTGTTTTTTTTTCATTATGTTTTCTTGTAAAGTATTTAGTCAAATATTTCATTCTTTGAAATCATAACTATTTACTACTGTGTAACACCCAATCCTAGGCTAACTTAGAGTAAGCCTTATTTGTAATAATCCTTTACTTCTGTGAGATAACATTGAAGGACACATCTCTTTTCTAAGACAAAAGAAAAACACTACTACTATGATATTTTTAATAAGGACATCCTACACTTTCTATGGGATTTTCATGTGTATTATCTCTCTTGAATATCATAACAACCTCAGAAGTTAGTGGATATTATTTTTTTAGTCACAGCAATAAAAGTTGTAGTTTGTGCTCAATATAACAAGTATTTGGATATTCTATGTGTCTTCATATGTGTTTTGTGAATGCAAAGATATATTAACAGTACAAAAATTTACATTTGTACTTACTGTTTGTATGTGTATGACATATATATTTGTAAGAAGACTATGATCAGTGATTTCCATTATAAAGGAAATATTGGCTTTTCTTATTTGTTAGTGGTTAGCAAGATTTCACATTTCACTAAAATTAAATTTCAAGTCTGGTGTGTCAACAGAGCAAGTAATTTCACTGGTAAATGCCAAAATTATGCCAGTGCCTGTGAGGTAAGTTATCAGCTGAAACAGATAAAATATTACTATAGAGATCATTTTGAAATTTTGAGTATAAGATCCTGAAATATATTTAATACTATAACTAAGTTACTTTTCAAAAGACTAGAAATATATTAAGAAGTGAGCTATTTTTTTTCTTTTTTCAAAATAGAGTCTGCTGCCTCTATCATTTGGATATTTCCTCTAGGTTTTGACTACTTTTTAAAAGCTACAACTAGTATTTACTGACTAAAGGATTTATCTAAACAATTTTTATATGGAAAAGAACAGACCTTGTCTTAGGATAATTTATATTACAAGTCTTCATTGTTAAATGTTTATACTAATAAAAATAACCATCAGACAAGATGATGGACAAGAAGAGTGAAAAAAACTTTCCCAGTACAGAGCACCTAAGCATGTTGATAAAAATATTTTTAGAAAGCTTTTCAAGAGAACTATTTACCTGGTGTAAATTGAAAAGAACAATTTGAAGCCATAAATAAGGGAAGAAATATATGGTAACACAAGGCCAAGAAATTTCTTTTTTTTAAGTTTATTTATTTATTTTGAGAGAGAGAGGTAGCATGCAAGCCAGGGAGAGAGAGAAAAAGAGAGAGAGAGAGAGAGAGAGAGAGAATCCAAGCAGGTTCCTCACTGTCAGCACAGAGGACAATCCAGGTCTCAAACTCATGAACCATAAGATCATGATCTGAGCTGAAATCAAGAGTTGGACGCTCAACCCACTGAACCACCCAGGCACCCCAAGGCCAAGAATTTCCTAAAATTGATTCTAACCCTAAAGGCATCTACTGGTCTCTGGTGGTCTAGAACCTAGATTTTAGCAGGACGCTGAATGCAAAGGACAAAAGACAGAGTCTGACCTCATTCAGTGTGGGAAGTCAGACCAGAGATGCCTGCCAATGTGAGACACAGGAAGAACAATATTTTCAGTAGATACATACACATACACACACACACACACACACACACGGAAGCTTATCTAGTTTATCTTCTTGGAATTGGTTTTGCATAGAGTAGGAAAAAAATAAACTCTCACCTGAGAATTCATAACCACAGACTTGTCCTCAAGTACACAAACTACAATATAGAAGGTCAAAAACCTAGAATTTTGTTTTTCAGCAAGACAAAACCGATAATCTTGTAATATAGAGCAGAAATAGAAACATGGTCCTGGCTTGTTACTCTAATTACCTGGATGAAGCAAAAGCAAATACTTAAGAAAAACATATTCTAAACACAATCCCTACAGAATTCTCACAAAGTTCTAAGATGCAGGATTGGAAGGGCATGAAGGGGAGCTTTTGGGGGTCTGTGATGCTCTATTTCTTGGCCTGAGTCACAGTTCCAAAGGTGCTTTCATTTTTTTAGTTAGCTGTACACTCAACAATTTTTTCAGTTTTTGTTACTTATTTTTAAAAGTTAAGAAGGATTGTTTTTCTTTCCTACAAAATTTGTACACGTGCGATGTAATTCAGTGTCATGTTGTTTTTCCTGAATATCTTGCCTTGACTCTTTTGCAGTATTTTTATCAAGAAACCCTTGCCATAACTGCGCCTGGATACTTATGCTCTTTCTTCACAAACCCTTTGAAATGACACCACACAAGATCTTCTTTCTTCTCCTATGTTAACATGTTGCTCTTTTCATGTTATAGGCTATAAAACTATAGTTTCCCATGACTAGCAGCTTATCATTATGTACTGTTTAATTTCTACTTTGTGTTGAGTTCATTAATTTTAAAGGATTAGTTTCACTTTGGAGGATTAAATGTGGCCAAGATTTGTTTAACTGTGTACGATAAGGCTATTATAGGCACATGCTAAAATAATAGATGCTGCAGCCGTTCCTTCTGCACATGTTGATGGTAATAATGGAGGTCAAGGGCACAGGCAGTGAGAGGAAATAGAGAGTTTTCCAAGGGCGTGCCTGAGGAATGCTAGATTCTCTGGTTGGCCCCAATCATTGATCTTTCTTTTTGTTGAGTAAAAAATGCAAGCCAAATTCTTGTTCAAATGCTAGGGAAACACAGTAAAGGAGGTTATTTAGAACTGGAAGAGAAAAAGATGAAGTGGTTTGCAGAGACAAATTATAGAAGAGATATATTTTTAAATATCATAATGGAATTTTACTATATGCATATGGTTAAAACCTTCTATAATCTCTTTACACAAAATGTTCAGTAAAAGATTCATTTTTACTATTGGCATTTTTCCCTAGCATGATGATGCCTGTTTCAAAGTCAGGAGGTTGACAATAAAATATGTCTGTGGGAAGCCCTCAGTATCTTAGTTACAACTAGAAAAAAACAGTACAGAAATATTTCTTTAAAATGCATCAAAGGGACGTGTCTTGATTTTCAATCCTCTGTCAATTGCTCAGAAACTTTAGAATGCCCTGGCTGGCCAACAGTAAATTATCTAGTCTGCAAAAGCAGGAAATAGAATTTTTCTTGCTTGATTTTAGTTCATAGCCCTGTCTCTGATTGCAGAGTTCTTTTTCCCATGAATTTACCAATTTCTGTCTTAAAAAAAAACTAGCATTTTCAAACTCATCATGCTTCAACATTATTATCACTAACAATAAAAGTCCAGTGAATGGTTATTAAAAAAAATAATAATAATGGGATTTTCCTAAAGATCTTGCATTATAAATGACTGACAAAAGACCCAGGACTTTTAGTTGACTCTCTTTGCCTCCCCCATATTTCTCAACAATTTTTAGAAAACACTCAAAATTCAGGTTATTTTTTTCCAACTAAATATCAGTTAAACACTCTTTTATCTGAAACAAATTTAAGAGTCACTGCAAAATTTTAAAGCTTTCAAGTCCCTTATGTGTTAAAACTCGAGATGAATAAAATTGTTAGTGTATTTTAAAAGTTAGAAAAAATGTTTTGGTTTATTGCGCTCACTGACTCAGAGAATTAAAGCTTCTTTAATTTCAGTGGAGAGCTTTGTATGACCAATCACATATTACTGACTGTCTTTGAGCTTTCTTTCTTGGGTTATATCTACCTTTATTATCTTGCCTGAAATTTTAATAAATTTATGAGCCAATCTTACCATAATATTTATTTGCTAGTCCCATTTTAATACTGGGTCTAGAAAAAACACAAAACTAATCCAGTTTGGGAAATAAGAAATAAAAGTTTTTTTGTTTTTGTTTTTGTTTTTAGAATGCATCAGGACACATCTTAGTTCCTTAAATAAGCTCTTAAAAATACAATAGTGAAAAGTAAATAATTGCTTATTGGGAACTTATAATTGAAAAAAAATAAACTTCTTACTTGACATATCTCTGAGAGAAAGGGAAATAAAAGCAAACATGAACTATTGGGACCTCATCAAGATAAAAATCTTTGGCACAGCAAAGGAAACAATCAACAAAACTAAAAGGCAACCAACAGAATAGGAAGAGATATTTGCAAATGATATATTGGATAAAGGGTTAGTATCAAAAATCTATAAAGAACTTACCAAACTCAATACCCAAAAAACTGATAATCCAGTGAAGAAATGGGCAGAAGACACGAATAGACACTTTTCCAAAGAAAACATTCAGACAGCTAATAGACACAGGAATTTTCAACATTGCTCATCATCAGGGAAATATAAATCAAAAACACATTGAGATTCCACCTCACACCAGTCAAATTGGCTATAATTAACAACTCAGGAAACAACAGATGCTGGTGAGGATGTGGAGTAAGGAGAACCCTCTTGCACTGTTAATGCAAGGTCCCATAACCTTCTCTTCTCTATTCCTTAGTACTCATCTTTAAAAAAAAAAAAAAAAACTTTCAATTTATAATCCATATACCATGACAGTCTTTCTACCCAGGCCACATGGTTTATACATGTATATTTAATAACATCATATAGATGTAGGAATAAACTTCCTTACATGATCACCCAGAGAAAATTGGAGCCTAATTTATAGATATCTAAATGCTTTGTTTACACCATTATTCTTAGGTTTACCCCCCACCAAACATGCTGATATTTAAACCTAAGAATACTTCCAGAGATATTTTTAAAATAAGCAAATGGGCTGGGTTTTTCCTTTTATCTTGTTTCTTTGTGATTATCTGCACACTTCTTTCTCATGCATGTGTTTTTAATTTGAAACAAACAAAAAAATGATCTTTCTTGTCACCATTCTAATATCTATGTCCTTGGAATCTAATCATAGGTGAAACATTTTCACAGTTGTATATATATTTCAGCCAACACCCTCCTTCCCCCACAAAACCTTGGTGTTTGACATTTATTTCTTTTTTTCATTCTGAGGGAGACTATGGAGCAAAAATAAAGTCTTTGCATTTCAAGATGTGATGAACTGGGAGAACCCTTTTTTAACCTGCTTGGGAATTTTTCCATCCCTTTTCTTTCCAGAGCACCTCTTCCTACCTTTTAGGGAGTGTTTGCCTGTTCCCATGTGGTCCTCAGGGGTGGTCAATAGGAGAACACATATGACCTAACCTGATGAAACAGTCATGTATCTCCACAGATGTTGTGTTCTGTACATACTGTGACTGAGCAACTTGAACTAAAGTATTTAAAATTCCTTATTGGAATCATCTGAATTCCTTGTAGAGGTGTAGACTTATATTTTGCTTTTCCTTTGTGAGCTTTAAGTGTATAATTCTGGAACCATCTGTGTCCATAATTATGGACATATGGAAAAATCCACTTTGCAGAAGGAGACAATGCGGATGGGAGAAGAGAGTACAGATGTGGAGAGGATTTACAGACAGGAGTTAGAGGACAGAGAGAGAGAGAGAGAGAGATGGAGAGAGATAAATGGAAAAGCAAAGAAAGACATTTATTTTCCAATTCCAACCCTTGTGCTCTTACTCTACACAAATCAATAAAAATCCTTCTTGTTTAAAGAAACTTGACATGGATTTCTGTTGTCTGCAACCAAAACAAACCTGAAGTAGAAATTAACACCAAAAGTTACACTGGAAAAAGAAGACTCTAAAATGGAAACTTGGCTGAGTTAAAGTGAACTAAGTTACAAGGACGATTCCATCATCCCAGGCTGGAATTTGGAAGCTTTGTTCTACCACAAGAAGCAGGTTGCAAAGTTACCTGTTGAATCTTTAGGCTTTGTGTGCTTACTGAGCCTGGAGCTATATAAGAGATTTACTGGAAAATATCAGAACTCTTGGAATAGGTTCAAATCCTTCCCTTCGGTAAGGTCTTGAACAAATGACACAAGATTTTATACAAACTGGCCCATCCCAAATTAGAAAGGGCATAGCATAGAGGTCTGTTGAGAGACCTTGGCACTCTTCTTTCTCTGTCTCTCCTCACTTAGCTTGGACGAAGTATTAGTAACTGTTCATCTTTCAAGAAACATTAACTACATGACCCCAAGTTGTCCTGGGTTGTTGTCCAGAAGAAGAAAAGACAGAGAGACAAGAGCTGATGAGATGAGAAAGAACTGTCCCATAGACCTGTCTGTATCAGGTTGAATTCTCCAATTTTTAAATAATAAAATCCAAGTCAAGTTCTTTTGAATAAAAAAAAAAAGTAACTTCTTGGTTTATAGAACTTAAATTCCAGTGACAGTCTGGCTGTAGATCCAGGGAGTCAAATGAAGTCCTGACAATGTTTCTGACTACTCACTCTGCTTCCTTCTGTGTTTGATCAATTCTCAGAGAAGTTCCTTTATTCAGAGACAAAAGAGGCTTGTCAGTAGGTCCAGATTTATACCCTACCACCTCGAAGTCTAGATAAAAATATTGTTCCTCTTTTCAAGTTTTTCAAGCAAAAAATAGAGAGTAGACTTCTTGAATATTGATGTCATGGCTTGTGTGATGATGGGCAAATAATTGAATTTTCTTGATCTTATTTGTAAACTAGGGATGGTAATTATAAAAATAACAGCAACAGTAATAATACCTCCCTCATACTGTTGCTGTGAGGAATTTAAGAGCTAGTCTATGTAGAACTTGGCAAAGATAAATTGCTTGGCAAATACAAAGTTCTATAAAAGTATCTGCTTCTACAATCCACTATAACCCACTCATGGCTGCCCAGCACACATAATAATGTTTACTAGAAGTAAAGTAATGTTTACTAGAAGTAACAGTAGTAGCAGCAGTAGTAATAATAGTAATAATTATTATAGCAATGGTTTTGAGCTACCAGAATCCTTTATGATCCTCCTCCTTGAGTTAATAGTACCAGTCACTGGTAGGGAATTCCTCCCTTTCTGCATGTAGTTATCATGGTGTCCCTTTCCCCCTGAAGGTTTTAGACTAATAAGTGATATAGCCTGGATCAGATGCAATAACGCATCTCTTAGACACAATGATCAATCTAAAAGATAAATATATTTAGTCTAGAGTACTTCCCTGAAAATTTTTGAAAAAAGGAAGTGAATGAGGGTAACTCTTGATTCTTCTGGGATATAAGGTTGTAAATATGTAGATATGAGGCCATATGAGACCCAACTATATGGAAAGAGTCTGTCTGAGAGAAGATTGAGGGGAAGCTGATAGCACTGATTGTCCAATTCCAGCTCTTAGATCCAGTTCTTAGCTCTTTCAATTTTATTTTTAATTCTTTCATTACTCTTCCCAGTCATGATCATAAAGAAATTCCTTTGTTTTTTCTTATGCTAGATGAACAATATTCCAGTGTTCAAAACCAGAAGTGACTAGAATTGCTTTCCCACTTGGTGAAGCAGTAGCCACATTTGGTTGTTGGAAGGTGGATGTGAGTTTCGTAGCTAAGAAGTCTTTCTCCGTGACTTGATCTCAATGGGCTCAAGGCTGCAGCGAAGCCAGGCATCTTGTTGGAAAAGGTGCTGGTGTTAGAGTCAGGTCAGCCTCATTTTCATCCAGTTCTGCCATTTAATGGTTTCATGCCCTTGGGTCAAGTGTCTTTGACTTCTCCATATCCTGGTTTCTTATAGCCCTGGGGCCTTAAGAAATTAAATACCTTATGTTACAGGTAATGAGCACTGTATACTGTAAAGTTTGACAAATGCCTCATGGAGAACAAGTCATAAAAAAAAAGTAATTCTGAGAGATCCTTCAGAGATCATTGAGGTCAATGCCCTCTCAATTATAGATGAGTTATAGATGCCTCAGTTATAGATGAGTAAGTTGTTCTTAGAGAGCATGTGTTAGCTTGTGATTTCAGGAAGAATCCTGCCAGCTACGTCAGGCAATGTTAGTATCTAGTATGTTAATATCTAGTGTGGCAATAAAGGGAAAGGTCTGGACGGGAGCAGTGAACTACAAGTCCATGGTTCAGATTACAAGAATCCTGGGGACTGATTCCTATTAACCAAATGCAGAAGACCAAATTCACAAACCAAAATGTCCATATGTTAATTTAGATTTGAAGGTGAACCTTGA
Source organism: Crocuta crocuta (assembly GCF_008692635.1). Classification (NCBI taxonomy): domain Eukaryota; kingdom Metazoa; phylum Chordata; class Mammalia; order Carnivora; family Hyaenidae; genus Crocuta; species Crocuta crocuta. The sequence goes on along the minus strand of NW_027530330.1, from coordinate 2,434,259 downwards.
TCATGAGGTACACCAGCCATCTGAGAGAGGCACCCCTACAGGCAGACAAACTCAATGCTAAAGATTAATATGGTCAGAGTATTTTTTAATTTCAAGTTTATTTATTTAAATTTAAGTTAGTTAACATACAGTGAAGTATTAGTTTCAGGAGTAGAACCCAGTGATTTATCATTTACATATGGCCCCCAGTGTTCATCCCAACAAGTGCCCTCCTTAATGCTCATCACCCATTTAGCCCATTCTCCCCCAACCTCCCTTCTAGCAACCCTCAGTTTGTTCTCTGTATTTAGGCAACTCTTATGGTTGGGGCTTCTGGGTGGCTCAGTTGCCTGAGTGTCCAACTTCGACCTAAGTCATGATATAATGACTTGTGAGTTCCAGCCTCGGGTCAGGCTCTGTGCTGACAGCTCAGAGCCTGGACCCTGCTTCAGAGTATGTGTCTTCCTCTCACTCTGTCCCTCTCTTGCTCACTCAGTCTCTCTTTCCCTCTCTCAAAAATAAATTTTAAAAAAATTTTAAAAAAGATTTTATGGTTTATCTCCCTCTCTGTTTTATCTTATATTTTCTTCCCTTCCCCTACATTCATCTGTTGGGTTTCTTAAATTCCACATATGAGTGAAATCATATAATATTGTGTTTCTCTGCATGACTTATTTTGCTTCTTTATCAGTTCACCAGTCAATGGACATTTGGGTTCTTTCCATAATTTGGTTATTGTTGCTAGTGCTCCTACAAACATTGGGGTGCATATGCCCCTTTGAATAAGCATTTTTGTATCTTTTGGATAAATACCTAATAGTGCAATTGTTGGGTCATAGGGTAGTTCTATTTTTAATAAGTGGTTAGTATCCAAAATCTATAGAGAACTTATCAAACTCAACACCCAAAAAACAAAAACGGTTTTTTCAGTGAAGAAACTGGCAGAAGACATGAATAGACATTTTTCCAAAGAAGACATTCAGAAGACTAACAGACACATGAAAAGATGCTCAACATCACTCATCATCAGGGAAATACAAATCAAATACAAATACAAATCAAAACCACAATGAGTTATGACCTCACATCTGTCAGAATGGCTAATATTAACAACTCAGGAAACAATAGATGTTGGTGAGGATGCAAAGAAAGGGGAACTCTTTAGCACTGTTAGTGGGAATGCAAACTGGTGCAGCCACTCTGGAAAACAGTATGGAGGTTCCTCGAAATATGGTAAGAGAATTTTAAAGTTAAAAGTATTCAATACCAAAGTAAGCTCTATGTAAGGAAAAAAATAAGCTGGACTTTACCAAGATTAAAAACTTTTTCTCACCATTAAAAAAATCATAGAGAGAAAGTATTTACAAATCACATATCTAATGAAGTAATTGTATATTTAATATATAGAACTCAGCAATAAGAATAAATAGCTCAATTAAAGCATAGAAGATCTAAACAATCACCTCATCAAAGATATACACATGAAAAAAACATATATTTAAAAACATATCATTTGTCATTGTAGCAAATGTAAATTAAAACCATAGTGAGATATCATTGAACACTTTTTAGAATGGCTAAATACTTTTTTGCTCTTTTTAAAATTTTATTTTGAAATATTTCTCACAAAAAAAATTACAAATACAAAACCACCTGGGACTAAGTTGCCAACTTGATGAGTCAATCACTCCTGAATTTTACTTCCTAAATAAGGGCATTTTTTTTCCATGTAACCACAAAACAACCATCAAATCAAGAAACTGCCATGCAATTTCTTAGTTCACCTATCACAGTCTCATCCTTAATTTTGTAATGGCTAAATTTTTTCAAACACTGACAGTAACAAACACTGGCCATGCAGAGCATTAGAAACTTTTCTGCATTGCTGGTGAGAATGCAAAATGATACAACTACTTTGAGAGACAGTTTGGCAGTAGCTTATAAAGTTAAACACAGACAACATACTTTCCAGCACTCAAGTGATTTGAAAATTTATGGCCACATAAGAACCTGTATGTGAATGTTTATAGCAGTTTTATTCATAATCATTAAAAACTAGAAACAACCAAGATGTCTTTCGAAGGTGGGGAGGAGATGGATAAACAAACTGGAATGTACATACAATGTGATACTATTTAGTAATAAAAAGAAACAAGCTGTTAGTTCATGCAATTACATGAATGAATCTTAAGTGCATTTTACTAAGTGAAGGAAGCCAGATCCAAAAGGCGATGTATGATTCCATTTATGCTGCACTGTAAAAAGGCAAAAGCTATGGGGATGGAAAACAGATTACCAGTTGTCAGGCACTGAAGAACCAGGAGGTGGCTGACTACTAAAGGGACTTTTTCCATACATAGAAGGGAACTTATTCATGTGTAGTATGAGGATGATGGATGCACTATCATATTCATTTTTCAAAATCTGTAAAACTTTGTGCCACAGAGTGAATTTTTAACGTATGGGGAGGAAACAATGAGAAACATCCACCAGGATGTAGAGGTGACCTATATGATGCAGTATGTTACAAATGAGTCAACTCTATCACAGACCCATGGCATAATCTCACTGAAAAGGGTGGAGAGAAAAAAGGAGCTGACTCTGGAAATAAGTTTGGAAAATCATGTATTAGCTTGCATTTTCAGGATAAAAACAAAAGGCACTGGCCATAGGCTGTACTTTAGTCAGTAAATTTGTTTCTCAAGGGGGTGTGGGATAACACTCTTAAACTTTTTTTTTTAAGTTTATTTATTTTTGAGAGAGAGAGCATGAGCAGGGTAAGGGGTGGGGGCGGGGGGGACAGAGGATCCAAAGTGGCTCTGTGATGACAGCAGAGAGCCCAATGCAGGGCTTACACTCATGAACCATGAGGTCATGACCTGAACTGAAGTCAGATACTCAACCAACTGAGCCACCCAGGTGCCCCTCTTTAACTTTTTTATACAGACACACTGGGGTTGAATATTTATTCAAATAAAGTAAAGGGATTGGAGGGGGTGGGGAGTGAGCCAGGTTTCTCAAGGTCAGAGAGAGAAATTATAAATAAACCAGAAAGGAAAGCTAAAATGAACCCTGTGGTACTGGACTGGTGTTAGAAATATCAGTAAAAACTCAGGCTTACCTTACTATATACACAGAGAGATAGATATAGAAACAACTACAGATATGTGTGTAGTCGTTACTTACCATACATCCATGTAACTTAACTCTCTATACTGAGAGAGTCTTCATGCAATGATACCCCAGTGGCAACAAGCACACTGAGTGTCTAGACCTTGGCTTTTACCTCCCATGCTTTACTAAAAACATCAGATATGGCTGAGTCTAGGGTTTAGGCAGGAAAAATACAAAATGAGCCTGGACCATCTTGTGGTATTAAAAGTAAGGAAGTGCTCAAAAACAAAAAGATGAAGATATTACGGAAGAGACCAAAGAGCCAACCCAAAAGACCTCAAATAGCCAATGGGACAAAATTTAAGCAACCGAGCAACCGAACAGAAGCATGCCCTGTCTCTGAGGTTCTCTTTCTAACGCTTTGTTAAATTCCCTTTTGCCCAAAATACCTCAGAAAGAGTGGTCTACTTCTTGTGAGGCACTGTACTCCCCCAACCCATGGATTGTTCTCCTTTGAATAAAGGACATCAGACTCATCACCAAATTGTTTTCATTTTGTCGTTTGATGGTTTAGCAATGAGATGGGACCAGAGGATGACTGTTGAAGATTCTAGTCACAGGTGAGGACACCTGCAGAGCCTTTCAGTTTGCTGCCCCATCAGCTGCTCTCTGGGGTCTCTGGTTACGTGTCCCAAAGGAACACCCTCCTCTCTGCCGGGAAGCATCACATGCTAGGTTCCTCTTCCTCCCTACAGTACATGGGTCTCCATTATGGTAACATTATTTTGGAAGAGGAGTGTGTTCCTTACTTCAGTAGGAAGGAAGAAGAAATCAAGGCACTGGTCAGATGAAGAAACCCATGAGTTGCTGTGACCCTCTTGGACCTGCACAACCCCATCTACCTGGGCAACGTGGACACCACCTGCTGGCGCTCCAGCAAGGCCATGGAAGTGGCGCGGGCTCCCTAGCAAGGAGGTGCAGGGGTGCAGGGAGTACCTGTTCTTCAGATCCACCTCTCACTGGAGGAGGGACCAATTAAACCTTTAATAAACACAGGCATATAAATGATGCAAATTTATAGCAACATCATTTAAGAATGAACTTCAATGTCTTTTATCTTATAGTTTTGTGAATGTTGAACAGCACATTTTCTATGTTGTCGCTCTGTCTCATTTACCATTTGCCCTCTTGTCAACCAGGGGCCTGTTTGAAATGAAACAGACTGATTCTTCCTGAGCTCGTGGCAAAGGACAAGTTTCTCCTCTGACTTTCCCAAGCCCACTGCTCCCTGCTCTTCAGGCTACAGGACTAGCCCATTAGCACACGATTAGCTTGACAGATTCCATCCCACCACCCCATCATAAATGCTTTCAGCCTGACCCCTCTCCTGGGAATGGGGAGGAGGAACAGAGGTCATCTGAGAGGTGGTGGCAGCCCAAATAGTAGGACACTTTAACACCATCACTGTGCCAGCTCCACACCAGGAAGGCAAAACAAAAGGAGCAAGATTTGCCACAGTCCTCCAATGTCCACTGTTAGAGCCCGGTATCTCTTTGTGAGAAGTGGCTTCTTGTCTCTAGTTCACATGCTGTGACACGGGATTTTCTAGGGGAAAAGACAAGCCATAAGGGCTAACAGCTCAGTTGCTTGGCCTAGGGAGACTGGCTTTATTTAGAACAACAGAGAATGGAGAAATCTATTACCTAGGATGCTGTAGGGAAAAAGAAAATGGAGATCTTGGAAAAGAATCATTAAGGAAAGCTGGTGACTCTACTAGCAGCAAAATGGTACATTGCCCAATTCAAGAGAGAAAACCAGGGAAAAAGAAAGCCAAGAAGAGCCCTTCTGGGATCACAGGCAACTCTTGAGTTTGGGGCAGTCTGTGTGCATGTGCATGACTGTAGCTCATCAGGAACAACCATGACAGCTAGCTGTGGGAGAGTCTTAAAAGCATTTTTCAAGCCACTCAGGGACTTAGCAACACAGCACAGAACCTTAACTGGCTCAAGGGGTTTCAACACAAACTTGACCAAACACGGGCTGAACAACTCACAGGTGAACTGTGAACTGCTCTACCTCACAAGTTACTACATGAAAGTCAGACTTAAAAACATCTTCACAGACACCAACAACACCATCAACAAAAGATAAAATAGATGCACAGGACAACACCAAGATTTAAAACTTCTATGATTCAAAGGACACCATCAAAGTGAAAAGACAACCAGATGGAGAAAATTTTTGCAAATTATACATCTGAAAGGAGGCTTGTATCTAGAACATATGAAGAACAATTACAACTCAATAATAAAAGACAAAGAATTCAGTTTAAAAATGGGCAAAAGATTTAATAGACATTTCTTGAAAGAAGATATACAAAGAGTCAATAAGCACATGCAGATATGTTCACAATTAGCTATCAAGGAAATGCAAATCACAATCACAAAAAGATACCATTTCAAACCCACAGATGGCAATCATTAAAAAGTTAGATAATAAAAACTTTTGGTGGGGACATAGAGAAATCAAAAGCTTTATACATTGCCGTCAGGAATGTAAAATGTTACAGTCATCTTAGAAATAAGTCTAGCAAATCTTCACATGATTAAACATGGAATTACCATGGACCAGNTGGGTTCATCCCTAATTAATGTCCAGCAAGAACTGAGGGCACAGACAAATCATGGTATAATTCACGCAATAGAATATTTTTTAAAAATAAGCAAAAAAATAAATAATGTAGCATTGAATTATAAACCTAAGTATAAAATAAATATAAACAACTACATATTTATATAAATAGATTATTGATAAGTAAAAGGGAGAGGAGACAAAGCTTACTTACAGAGGAATTCCAAATAATTTATTCAGATTATTTCCCCTGGCACTGAATTCCCATCTCACACCAACCCCCCCCCCCATACACACACCAGAGAGTGGGCTACAGTTAGTGACTTGCTTCTGAAGATATTTTTCATGTGAATATCATGTAACTACCTGATACAGTCTTGTAAGAATGGTGCTTCACATTTGTTGGTATTTATTTAATCATATAACTCCATTCTAATCATAAAGATTAGATAAAGAAAAACATAAAGCAACTTCAGGGTTGAGTCATTCTATAGGCTACCTAGTGAGCTCTCCTCAAAGAATTCGTTAAAAACAACAAAACCTGAGAAATAGTCACAGACCAGAGAGACTGGGGATACTTGATGACTAAATACTGGTGAAATCTCAATCAAGTCTGGACTTCACAGTTAAAAAGTGAACAGTTTTGGAGATACCTGGGTGGCTCAAGTGGTTGAACAACTGACTCTTGATTTTGACTCAGGTCATGATCTCAGGGACTTGAACTCAGTGTCATGAGATCAAGCTGCTCATGGAGTCCTCACATAGGGCTCTGTGCTGGGTGTGGAGCCTGCTTAGGATTCTCTCTTTCCTTCTCTCTTTTCCTCTCCCCCATGCATGAGCACTCTCTCTCTAAAAAAAAAAAAGAAAGAAAAAGAAAAAGGAAAAAAGAAAGAAAGAAAAGAAAAAAAAAAAGAAAAAGAAAAGAAAGCAAAAAGGAAGTGAAGAGCCTTGTACCAATGTCAATACCTTAGTTTTGACAGATGTACTATAAAAATGTTTTTTAAATGCTAAAAGATATTAACCTGTGGGGAAATTGGCTGAGGGGGTTCCTGGGAAATCTCTGTATGATCTTTGCAACTTTTAAGCAAATCTAAAATTATCCCAGAATAAAATGTTCATTAAAGAATAAAAGTATGTTGAGGGATGCCTGGGTGGCTCAGTCAGTTAAGTGTCCGACGTCAGCTCTGGTCAAGATCTCGCAGTTCGTGGGTTCAAGCCCCACACTGGGCTCTGTGCTAACAGTTCAGAGCCCAGAGCCTGTTTCAGATTCTGTGTCTCCCTCTCTCATTGTCCTCCCCCACTCACACTCTGTCTTTTTCTGTCTCTCAAAAATAAATAAGCATTAAATTTTTTAAATCAAAGTAGAAGTATGTTGAATACTCTTAACAAATATTTTCATAGTTTATTGTGTATTTTATAAATTTCATACTTTCATAAATTTATGAAATTGTCTTTTTTGACTACATGGATGCTTCTATTAATTGCGATTGTGTTTGGATCGAAATACATGGAAAATACATCAAACCATTCTTCTGCGTGGTTTCTTCTTTTCCTAGCATTCCATAAAAGAGTGCAGAATAGCTCCTGTCAGCCCTCATTGTGGTTCCTTATTTCACAATACATATCTGAAATTAGTGGCAAGAGACAAAGGAAGCATTGGCCTTTCTACTTCATAAACACTAACAGATGCAATGTCAGGAGGTCTTCCTAGCCACAGCCAGTGGATGATTTCAGTATTTACTTTCCAGCATGGTTTTATTTGAATTGTGGTGGCAAATTACTTTATTAAGTACCTTTCACTTTTCAGAAGAAAACTACCATTAAATGTAAAATAATAAGTTATATTCATAATGATGCAGCTACAGAAATCACTTTAGAGTATTTGTTGAACTTCTTGCAAAGTGTAAATGCAACATAAATGGTCTCCAGTATGACTTTTTCCAAAATTGAGTACAAAGGTAAGAGACAGTAGTATGGAAAGATGCCAGAAGGTGGTGCCTACAGCTTCATTTATATCATTTTTTTAAAAAAAGCCCCTTAGCATATGTTATCTAAAGAGGTTGTATATCAGGGGTATAAATCCAATACGTGGAAGAATCCTTATACTTGTGTTACTTTCAAGGAGAAACCAAGAGGAAGAGAATCAACAATAAAACACACAGTCAAGCCCATTTGCAGGAAGCTGTCTGTTGCTGAAGCACATGGGGATCAGAGAGGCTCAAGTCTGAGCAACCCCACAGCTGTCAATCTCAGCTGACGTGACCAAGCTGTTGGGAGGAAGGTAATGGTGAAGGGAACCCATTTGCATAAACAACTCTAGAGTCGTAGAAAAGTATCTGTTTGGCTTGCAATATGGCAATATGGTCCTGGCCCTTGCCTATATGAAATTTCTCTAAGTATTTATTCTTAGCGAATAAAGGAATAGTGAATAAAAAGGAGACCAAACAGGGGCGCCTGGGTGGCTCAGTTAAGCTAAGTGTTCCATTTTTGCCCAGGTCATGATCTCACAGCTCTTCTCATTGGTTAGAGCCCCATGTCAAGGTCTGTGCTGACACCTCAGAGCCTAGAGCCTGCTTCTGATTCTGTGTCTCCATCTCTCTCTGCCCCTCCCTGACTCACACTCTGTCTGTCTCTCTCTCAAAAATAAAGAAACATTAAAAAAGTTTTTCAAAAAAGGACCCCAAACAAAAATAACACAGAAAAATAAGGAGATGGAAATTAAAAATCATAAAGGATTTTACAAAAAGTAATGCATGTGTAATTCAAAGAGGATTCAAATATGCATAATTTATATCCCAGAAAGAAATAAGTGAAATAACATAACAGGAAAAGAGTTAAAATGAAGTTGAGAAAATTACAAATGAATCAAAGAACAGCTTTACATATTGACCCAGGAAAAATAAACAATTCATGAGGAAAGTTGCTTACAGTCAGACTGAGGAAAAAAAAAAAATCAAGATTTCCATAAGAGGAAATAATCGGTCTGACCTCACATTTCTCCAACATCCAAGACTAGAAATTAGCTCAACAATGCCATGAATAACTTATGGAAATAAATGAACACAAAGCCAATGCATATGCACATATCAATGCAGCAAAAAACATTTTGAGCACATAGAAACTCAGGGAACAGTATTCTAGGAAGCTTTCTTTAGAACCACTTGAGAATAATCTCCATTTTTTGTTTTGTTTTAATTTTTAAATTTTATTAAAATCTAAGTTAGTTAATATACAGTGTAATAATGATTTCAGGAGTAGAATTTGGTGATTCATCACTTACATATAACATCCAGTGCTCATCCCAACAAGTGCCCTCCTTAATGCCCATCACTCATTTAACCCATCTCCCCATCCAGCACCCTTCCATCAACCCTAATCTTGTTCTCTTTATTTAAGAGTCTCTTATGTTTTGCCTCTTTATTTTTATGGTATTTTTCCTTCCCTTCTATATGTTCATCAACCAGGACATGAATTGAGAAACAATAATAAATGGGTCATGCATAGTACTACAGACAAATGAATCAAGTGATTATGCTTACAGAAAAGAGGATCAGTATTAAAAACCTGACAAAGTCAAAATGATATTAATAATAGTATTCAGTAAGAAAAGTGGATGAAAAAGCCATAAGTAATTTCCTCATTTTAAAGCTACAAATGCATAGAGATCATTCATTAAAAAATTAAATAATAAAATTATAAAAATCAAGAGTAAATAGCATCACCAACTAAAGATAAGTGGTAGAAAAAAAGGAAGAGAATAAGAAAGGTCAATGTATAATCACATCATTGTTTCTAGTATGGAGTCAAAAAATGCTGCATTAAAAAAAAGAATTAGTCTTTCATTAAAAAATAACTATCAAGCCTTGAAAAGGAAGGAAATTCTGACACATTCTATAACATGGATGAAGTTTAAAGACAGTATGCTAAGTGAAGTAAGCCAGTCACAAATTGACAAATACTGGATGATTACACTCCTCTGAGGTATTCTGAGTAGTCACACTCATAGAGCGAGGAAGTATGTCTAATGGGGGTGGAGGGGAAGAGAGTTAGTGTTCAGTGGGTGTGGGTGTAGACTTTCAGTTTAGGAAGATGAGAAAGTTCTGGAGATGGATAGTGGGATGGTTGCACAGCACTGTGAATATACTTCATGCCGTTGACTCTACACTTAAAAATGGTGAAAACGGAGGCACCTGGGTGGCTGAGTCAGTTAAGTGTTGGACCCACTTGAGTGCTCTCTCTAAGTAAATAAATTAATAAACTTTTTAAAAAAGGTTAAAATGGGGGCGCCTGGGTGGCTCAGTCAGTTAAGCGTCTGACTTCAGCTCAGGTCATGATCCCACAGTTCGTGGGTTTAAGCCCCACATCAGACTCTGCTGACAGCCAGCTCAGAGCCTGGAGCCTGCTTCAGATTCTGTCTCCCTCTCTCTCTGACCCTCCCCTGCTCACTTGCTCTCTCTCTCTCTCTCTCTCTCTCTCTCTCAGAATAAATAAATAAATAAATAAATAAATAAATAAATAAATAAACAAATAAAGGTTAAAATGGTAAATTTTATCTTTTGTATATTTTGCCACAATTTAGACAAATAATTTTAAGAAGATAAGTAATAAACTGATGTATTTACTATGAGGTTAAGGAAGCTTAAGCTTTAAGGCCCTTCTTTGTACAGACCCCTACATTCTGTTTTAATTCTTTTTCAAGTTCTAAAGAAACTTTCAGTTGCCTAGTTACTCTTCATTCCTCTTTTATTCTTTTTATTAAAGAAGTTCTCCCCAGGTTGTATAAGCTTTAGGTCCCAACGCCTGGATTCACTTCTGGTTTTAAAAGCAAACATTAGAAAACAAAACAAACAAACAAAAAACATGCACAAAGCACAACATACACACAAACAGCGAAAACAATAAACAAATAAAAAGATCATAATATATCTAATGAGATAGTTTGAAAACTATATAAATAAAATAATTATATATTTTGGAAATAGAACTAAGATGAAAATAGCTTGATTTTAAAAGCATCACTCATAAGGGTACTTGGGTGGCTCAGTCACTTCAGCGTCCGACTTTGGCTCAGGTCATGGTCTCACAGTCCATGGGTTCAAGTCCTACATTGGACTCTGTGCTAACAGCTCAGAGCCTGAAGCCTTCTTCAGATTACGTGTCTCTTCCCTCTCTCTCTCTGCTCCTCCCCAACTTGTGCTCTGTCTCTATCTCCCAAAAATAAATAATTTTTTAAAAAAGTAAATAAAAATTAAAAAATAAAAACATCACTCATCATCAGGGAAATACAAATCAAACCACAATGAGATATCACTTCACACCTGTCAGAATGACTGAAATTAAGAACTCAGGAAACAACAGATGTTAGCGAGGATGCAGAAAAGAGGGAACACTTTTGCACTGCTGGTGGGAGTGCAAACTGGTGCAGCCACTCTGGAAAACAGTATGGAAGTTCCTCAAAAACTTAAAAATAGAACTAACCTATGGCCNTATCAACAATAGCCAAATTATGGAAAAAGCCCAAATTTCCATCAACTGATGAATGGATGGAATAAGATAAAAACAGAGAGAGAGAGGCAAACTATAAGAGATTCTTAAATACAGAGAACAATTTGAGGGTTGATGGAGGGGTATTGGGTGGGGGGAAGGGCTAAAAGAGTGATGGTCATTAGGGAGAGCACTTGTTGGGACAAGCCCTGGATGTTATATGTAAGCAATGAATCACCAAATTCTTCTCCTGAAATCATTATTACACTGTATGTTAAGTAACTTATATTTAAATAAAATTTTTAAAAAATTTTAAAAAAAGTAAAACTATGAATGGACCAACTCACTTACCAAGATGAAAACAATCCCATTTGGATCATTATACATAGTCATCTATATAGTGTATACTAAAGAATGCCCCCAAAAAACTGACTCAGAGAGATTGAAAATAACGACTGGGAAATGCATAGCAGAAAAATGAAAATCAAAAATAAATCAGGAGCAATAATCTTAGACAAGGTAAAATTCAAAGGAAACAGCACTACACAACATAATGTATATCACTATATAATGAGTAAAAGTGAAATCCACATGACCACATACACAGCTGTGTATCTCTGCTATGGTCCCGGATGGGGTAAAATAGTATTTCCTGAACATGATAAACATAGGCCTTCATCAATTATGCTACCTAGAAAGGTATAGGATCCCTCAAGTTCAGAAATAAAAGTTGCAGGTTGTTAGCATCTATTAGTACTAGCAGAGGCTACCTCAATTCTTCTCTGGAGATCCTTAATCTAGTAGCAAGAATCTTAGAGACTAAAACCAGCAACTAGATTTATTTTTTATTTAAATTTTTTTTTTACATTTACTTATTTTTGAAAGACAGAGAGAGGAAGAGCGCTAGCGGGGTAGGGGCAGAGAGAGAGGGAGACACAGAATCCGAAGCAGGCTCCAGGCTCTGGGGCTCAAACTCACGAACTGGGGGATCATGAGCTGAGCTGAAGTCAGATGCTCAACCAACTGCACTACCCAGGCACCCCAAAACCAGCAACTATATTTAATGCCAAATATGCAGAGAAATAAGTTATCACAATTGGGAAATCATAAAACAACAGGAAAATAATTTAATCTATCACATGCTGAAATAACTAAGAAAATATAAAACAAATATATATAAAATACCTAAGGTAATATATAACTGATTGAGAAAAAGGTAAAAACTCAAAAGACTCTAATTGGTAAAATGTCTAATTAGTTATGGAAAACCAGTGATGATTTGCCACGGTATAATAAACATTCCAGTGATAATAAGTATAGGATGCTTCTAGCCATTAAGAAATTTTCAGAACATAAAATGATGAGGAAACCCAACTGAAGGACTCTATACACTAGACTTTGTATGTCAAAACCAAATCATTCCCTTCCAATCCCACTGAGCAAAATTGTAATTCTATTGTTTCTCTTCTGAGAGGAACTGGTAATCACCTATCCAGGAAAATTGCCCTATGGAACTCCAGTCTAAATACTAGCCTTTGGTTACTGTTGCTGCATTCAACTAAAAATTGTGTAAAGGTCATTTTCACATTACCTATGAGACTAAGAATGATAGATGTATACACACCCTTGGCTATCATCACAACTACTATGGCCCAGAGACACATTTTCAAGTTAAAAAACATAAAAAAGACTTATGTGTGTTATCTGTCCAACAATTACATCTGTTAGCAATGAACTTGTATAAACTTTACAGCTAGTGAAAAGCTTTAATATAAGCTTTTGTAAACTGAGATTACATGGCAAAGGAAAATAACATTTTCGTGTTGTCTTCTGGGCCTCTTTCCTTTTATTTGTTTGAGTCAGCAGCATGTGCAGGCTCATGTCTTTGAGTGGTTAGCCAAACTCTGCCAACGTTTCACCCAATGTGAAATATTCCTAGTTAATAAAGAATCTAAGTCCTTTAAAGAAAATGTTGGCCCATTTACAGATTTCCAAGTGACAAAAACAATTGCTCAAATGGAAGACCTTTAGGGGCCCCTGGATGGCTCAGTCAGTTAAGTGTCCAACTTTGGAGCTGGTCATGATCTTGCTGTTGGTGAGTTCAAGCCCGTGTGTGGGGGGCTCTGTGATAGCTCAGAGCCTGGAGCCTGCTTCAGATTTTGTGTCTCCTCTGTCTCTCTGCCCCTCCCCTACTCATACTCTGTCTCTGTCTCTCTCTCTCAAAAATAAATAAACATTAAAATTTTTTAAAAAAGGAAAACCTTTAATTTAAAAAAATACAATCAACGCAAACCACAACTCTTTCATACAATCTTTGAGAAAGTCCTCCCTTCTCTGGGAAAACATTTAATGAAGAATACTGAATGACACTCCCCCAAAATAGTACTGTAACTACATCTTGAAACCCCAAGAGTTTAGATTGGTTTTCTGGATTATTTTTTGTTTTTGTTTTTTAGAAATACCCAACTTATCTAAAGTCTTCACTTCACAATTTTCTCTGATCTCTTATTCTAGAAGCCTAATGGCCAGATGTTCTGTCTTCTTGTCTCTGGCAGTTACAGCTTGAGCATTTGACCTACTATGAGATTTATACTCTTGACAGCATGACCAAAGGTTACCTGTGCCATTGAGAATGCAGCAGCTGTGGCCTCACACGTCTCAGAAAGCCATGTCCCATGCCGTGGTGCTGGGGGGCCTGCCAACCAGACTACTTCCGGATGAGAGCCTTTTTATTTTAATTTTAATTTTAATTTTATACATGTATATGTAATGCTTATTTTAGAGAGACAGAGAAAGAGAGGCAAAATGTGAATGAGGAAGAGGCAGAGAGAGACAGAGGGACACAGAATCTGAAGCAGGCTCCAGGCTCTGAGCTGTCAGCACAGAGCCCGATGCGGGGCTCAAACCCACGAACCTTGAGATCATGATCTGAGCTGAAGCCTAATGCTTAATTGACTGAGCCACCCAGGGCCCCCTCTTGTTGCATCTCTTGCTTTGCTTCTGCTTGTTTACCTGACATCCCTTCTACTGTGCGAGTCACCAGACAGCCTTCTAATATGTTTCTTCCTGCTCAGACTAAAGACAGATTTCATCACTTCCAGTCAAGAAGCCTCGTGGCAATAACATCTCATCCAAAAAGCAAAGTATCAGATACGAAGGATGCACACCTTCTCTGAGTCACTTGTTCCATTAATGCAGGTGAATTTACTGTGTGGGCAACCATTTCCTTCTATCCTCAGCTCTCCCACATTCCTCATTTCCAAATTTGTGTATAAATAAGGAGAATGTAAAATTACATTTGTCTAACATATGCTGAGCTTCTCTTTTTCATGGTTCCGAGGCACATATACATAGTACGAGGGATTAGGGTAGAAGCCAGAGAATGGCAGTTATTAGGCTTACATCCATTCAGGCCTCCTGTGAATGCATTTCTTGGGGGCAAAATAAAAAAAAAATATTTGAATTGTTTCACTCTGACATCAGCTGCTGTATGAAATTGCAGGCTTTGGTAGATTTAACGCCCAAAGGAAAATATAAAGTACAGACACAATGGAAAAATGAAACATGATGGAAAAAGTTGTATACAGTAAGGGGAAGTAAGTAAACTATATTTCGGGTAAGATTTAGTACTTTTTAAAAAATTTTTAAATGTTTTTTTAAATTTATTTTTGAGAAAGAGACAGAGAGAGTGAGAGAGGGAGACAGAAAGAGAGAGAGAGATGAATCGGAAGCAGGCTCCAGGCTCTGAGCTGTCAGCACAGAGCCCCACACAGGGCTTGAACTCACAAGCCGTGAGCCAAAGTCGGATGCTCAACCAACTGAGCCACCCAGGCGCCCCCTATAGACAATTTCAAGTCCCTCCTTTAAACATATTATAGATCTGAGCTGTGAGTGTACTCAGTCCCATTCCAGTGCAGACTCACCTCATGTTTGAGACCACACTTGCCTATGGAACCAAAATAGCAACTCAGGTTTTGGCTCAACGCTCTCTACATTGGAGCATCCACAGAGCTTATGTGGAAGAGCCTATGTTAATTCATAGGTACGTCCTTCTATTTTTCTAAATTTCAAAGGCCTTTGTTTTGTTTTATTTTTTCTTTTCATGAAAGCATGGAGCATAGGTCAAAGAAGGGAATAAAAGAGGAATGTGGAAAAGGAAACAGGAACTAAAATTTTAACTTAAAAGCAATCCCCCCAGAACCAATTTTTAACTTATAATTTTAATTTAACTATAAAATGTGAAGTGAAAATTAAATTGTAAACATCATCCGTAACTTGAGTTGGCAAACTAATTGGATACATGCTGCCAAGAATTCTACTTCTTAGTAAACAAATAAATCTACAAAATGTCATTTTCTTCCCAGACTCACAAAAATGTTATACTTGATACCTTAACATATTGAAACATATAATTTTCAAACCTACTGTGTATATCTTTGTAGCTTTCTAACTTGGCTAGAACATAGGAGCAGGTGGGATGGAGACTGAACTGTTTTTGCAATAGGAGAAATGGTTCGTTGGAGAAGGGAATTCAGAGAGCACACTAAGGCTAATAGAACTTAGTGCCTATGGATTTAAAGCACGTCATAATTGAGTCTTTATTTGCCCTTTCAAGGACTTAGGCAAAGCTTTATTCCCTTAGCATAGTACATACAAGGTGACATTTTTCAGCAGCCTGACTTTTCAATTATGGATCTTTTGGAAAGCTAATGATGTCTGTATTGTTAATACTGCCAACATTGTGTCAGTACACTGAAGAACCTGTGATATTAAATATGCTGATGTAAAAATATATGTTATTTCTGCTCAGCCGTGTGCAAACAATCTGGCTGAAGTGCTAGAATTATAGGGAAATCCTCTCCAGAGATAAAAGTAGAATGGAATTCTGTTGAGAGCAGTTAAAAGGCTCTCTTCTTTTAAGTAGTTTCTTGAAGTATTAAGGCCAAGTTTTTAGAAATTAATTACATGGAGTCTCTCACTCAAGATTTCCAGGTAAATTTGCAATATTCTTACCATATCATTCTTAGTTTGGGGGGTAGAGAGAGTATTGGTAGAAATCATTTAGACAATCATTTAGAATATTTAAAAATCCATACAAACTGAGTTATTGAATAAAATGATTGATGATGTTTAAAGATTCAAAAGAATGACAATAATAATTCTTCATGCAGCATGATATAATAATCTGAGACTGAATATTTTCTATCACATAATTATTATAACAAAGTTAGGATCATATTCCTAATGTTTATCCTTCACAATAAAAGCTCACTAATTGGTTATGAGCATTGGCCATTATTTAGTGTGATGGCTTCCAGATGTTTAAATGCAGTGACAGCTTATTGATAAAATGAATTATAGTGACCAAAGTAACAAACTAAAAGCACATTCTTCTCAAAGGGAAAAGGAATACTAAATGTGATGCTTAATCACACATTTAAGATATCATCCTTCCAGATTTTTTTTGTATTTGTATTCCTTACTTCCAAATCTCTTGCCTCGTATCTACATTAGACAATAAATTTCAATAATGATATAATTTCTCAAGTATAAAAATGTCCATCTGNAAAAAAAAAAAGAAAAGAAAAAAATAGAAATAATTTTAAAAAATGTCCATCTGATATTTTCAGAGAATAAACCTTATTTGCCATGAAATTAAAGTGCATACTACATTTTTTAAAAGTTTCACTTGCTCGTAATGGCCAAATGAGAAAAAAAAATGTATTTGACATAGAATGGAAATTATCTAATGGTAACAAAAAACAATGGGGAAGAAATATTTTCATTATAAAGGAAACCTGAGAAGTAGCATATTCTTTTTTTGTTTTTAATCTCCCATTAATAGGGTAGTATTAATTCAGGGATAGTCAAGAAATGTATGTGTCAATAAGTAATTGTTCTACAGACCATTACTAGAATGTAAATATTAGAATATATCCTTAGATGCGATTATTTCATAGAATTTTTATAACTTATAAATAGCTTCACTTATATTACTAGAAAGACATTGCTTTTCAACCTATATACATTGTTATGAGTACCCCATATATAACTTTCACATAAGTACTAATATTCATAAAATAATAAAATAAATATAAGCAGAGATTAGGAAAGGTAATCTCTCTAGAGATCACATTCTGTAAGGTTTGTATTTTTTCTTAGAGAGAGAGAGCACAAGTTGGGGAGAGGGGCAGAAGGAGGGAGAGAGAGAGAGAATGGGAGTCCTAAGCAAGCTCCATACTCAGCATGGACCCCGATGCAGGGCTCATCATGATCTGAGCCAAAACCAAGAGAGTCAGATGCTTAACCAACTGAGTCACCCAGCTGCCTTGAGGTTTGTATTTTTTTTAACCCATTTTGTGTGTATTTCCAGTGGAAACGAGTTTGATGGTGGTGGCAAAGTGAAGAATGGAACTCATCTAAAATTAAAGACTCAAATTTACCACTAGATAGTAAAATTTACAATGAGTATTACCTTTCAAAGTATTTCATAATGACAGAAAGACTCTTTGGAAAAAAGGTTTTCATACGGGGGAGAAAGATTATTTTTTATAAAACTATAAAAATGAGAATAGTGATAAGTAATCCAGATTCTTGGGCCAAAGATCATAAAAGTTTTGATACAGTTAGAAACATTTTTACAGAGAGGGGAGTTTTGTTGCTGGGAGGGAGAATGGCCAATGCATACATTATCATCAGTAACTTTGATAACTGGAGGAAGGTGGTAGAAAGGTATAAACTCCCAGTTAGTATTAGAAATGTCACATACAACATGATGATTACTGCTGGTGTGTCTGTAGGGTAGAGAGGAAAGCTGTTAAGACAGTAAATCCTAAATGTTCTCATCACAAGGAAAATATTCTTTCCTTTTTTCTTTCTTTTCTTTTTGTTGTAACTATATGAGGATTTGGATGTTAGCTGAACTTATTTGGTAATCATTTCACAATATGTGTAAACCAAACCATCACGCGGGATGCCTTCAACTTGTACAGTACTGTATGCCAATTATTTCCCAATAAAACTAGGGGGGGAAATTTGATAATCCTCAATATTAAACATGATTCAATTATAGAAATGGCCCAAAATGTAGTAAATAATTGAACGATTTGAGTAAATTTTTGTTTTTAATGGGTGATATGACTAGTTTTTCATGATAAACTGCTGCAAGATAATTCTAAATGACTCTGTAAAGTATTTTAAGTTATAACATAAATTTATTTTCTTCTCCGAATCATGTATCTCCTTTGTATTCGTTTTCTGTTGCTGGGTAATAAATTGGACATATTTACCAGTGTTTTATTTATTAGCTCATGGGTTATTATCTCATTGTTCTGTAGGTCGAAAGTGTAGATATTGCACAACTGAGGTGTTTGCTGAAGAACTCACAAGAATAAAACCAGATTGTTCTCTTAGCTGCATTCGCATATGAGGGTTGGGATCCTCTTCTAAACATATAGTTGGGGCCAGATTCAGTTCCTTGAGATTATGGGACTGAGGTCTGTTTCTTTGCTGGCTGTCATCCAGAGACCACTCTCAGTCCTAGAAGCCACCTATCCTCAAAGCAAGCAGTAGAGCATTTCTCTGTCATTAAATTGATCTCATGCTTTCAAACTCTTTTGTCACAAGCTCGGTCCTGTTAAGGGCCCCCTTGATTAGGTCAAGCTCACTTAGGATAGTATCACTACATTAATGTCCGATTACTCGGAAGTGTAATTATATCTGTAATTACATCTGTAAAATCCCTTTGTTATATAATATAACATCATCAGGGATGTCTGGTCAGAGTCACCGTTTCACTCACAAATAAGGCAGATTATATGAAGCTGAGGGACATTGGGAATCATTTTTGAATTCTTACCACCACATCTTTCCTAACCAAACCTCTCACTTCTCCCATATCTAATCTGCTGCCAGGTCTTTTTTTTCTAAATGCAACCATGACCAAGTTGATCAACATCATCAACAACATTGTTCCTCCCAGAAATGCTTAAAATGTTTTGTTACCTTTCATCCTTATAATACCATACTTGACTACTGCTTTTTCAAATACTTCAAGCCTTTGTACTCAGTGCTTCAGTTCCTTTCACCTAATTAATATCCATTCTGAGACCTTCTTACCGCTAGGCTCTCTTATGCTTAGAATGTTTATTTCTCCAAGCCTACTGGCTATCTTCCCACTATACAAGTGTGTTGCCTCTTTAAGTTCATTAATATTCCAATTCAACCTCATATCCTTCAAGAATGCTCCCTATTACCTTGTCTCCATCCCCATGATCTTCAGTTTGAGACAGATGCCTCTTCTCTGTGATTCCATATGACTGATGTGAATCTCCTGACATCATTCTACATTTTAGTTGTCTGTTGTTCTTTCTCTCTGCTTATCTAGATTGTGACCCTGTTAAGGAAGAAACTTTCTAAACTTGTTTTCATATCTCATTTGTTGTATTTCTGGTGTCCAACACAGTGTCTGTGACCAAAAAAATGTTAAACTCATGGAACTTAACATTTTTCAATTAGTAATCCATGTCTACAAGGGACAAATAAATGGACTATTCTGCATTATGGTTATTTTAGTTACTTTACAGATTTGACAAGATTAATGGTATTAACAAGATTAACAGTTATATATATACATATATATTTATATATACGTAAACAGACTTCTATAATCAAATGGAAATCTGCTTCCATAGAGCTAACTCAACAGTTGACTAGGCAAATGTCTATTATGTCTGTATAACTGGAAACAGGGTCTTAATTATACCTAAATTTTGCTCAGTTAGTAGCATAGAAAATGCTGGAACATGTATCAAAAGGCAAATCAACCAAAAAGATCCCATAATTAAATATAATTAACAGAATGAACGTAACAAAGAAATTTTTAAATGTTTATTTATTTATTTATTTTGAAAGAGAGAGAGCATGTGAGTGGGAAAGAGGCAGAGAGAGAGAGGAAAAGAGAGAACCCCAAGCAGGTTCTGTGCTGACAGTGATGTGGGGCTCGAACTCATGACCTGTGAGATCGTGACCTGAGCTGAAATCAAGATTCGAATGCTTAACCAACTAAGCCCCCCAGGTGCCTCACAAAGAAACTTTTAACAAAGTTACACAATCAAATAAGCTGATGTAGTGTTTAAAAAATAGGTAGATGTTTTTGCTTTAAAATATCAGAATTATCCTGGCTGGCCTTTAACTAATTTACAGTTTTTAACTTTAGTCTATTACTTTAATAAAATTTTCAAAATTTCTTAAAGAATCTATTCACCTAGGTCTGCCAGGGACACAAAGTTTCTTTTCTTTTATCAACACTGGGTAAATGGCCACTCTGATGCTAATTACCTTTGATTTATTCTCCACTTTAACCTTTTTTTTTTTCTTTTTAATGAATGGCAAATGAAGAAGCTCTTAATTTCCCCATACATTATACACTGGTTATATCATTGTATAGGCATTTTATCATTCATGAGTAAATGTTGTTGGGCTAATAGTAGTTTTGCTAACAAAATATTCTATCCTACACTGCAGATGATAGAATTATAGAAATGATTATTAAGAAAAATAATCTGCTCAGAGAAACAAAATCTCTACTATAATCAAATACAATGCACACACATCATCCAAATGTGTTTTTTTTTCCCCTAAGTGTTTTTTAAAGAAGGATTTTCTTGTTGATACTAGAGAATGAGAACATGGCCCTTTACATGAATCATTTTGACTGGAAGGAATTGGATATGTTTCTGGACAGGAAAAATACTTTAGACATTAGGATGTATAAATTAAGTTATAAGAAATACCTCATCCAGTGTTTACACAACACTTCAGCAAGCTACAGTAACAGAATCATATAAACCTATTGCACAAGTGTGGAAAAATCTTTAACAGTTTACACCTGGCTTCTCTCTAAATGTGTTATCAAGACCTTCCTTAGAAGAAAAATCAACACTGTACCTTTCATTCAGATGCATGCTATCTATAGTCTTTAAATAGATATTCCTTTTCTACATTCCACTTTTAAGCAATTGACAGTTTACATTAGCTTTCAAGAGCTTGTGTTTTTAAGAAAATTCTAAGTAAAATAAACATGTAAGGGTGGCTTTTACATATCTAAAAACATAGTTTTGAGAATTGATCACACCGTTTTAAAAGTAGTGAATCTAGCAAAAAGTGCCTTTTTCCTGTCTCGTTTTTACTTATGAGTAATAAAGTTCTCCCCAAGGTGATCTTAATCATCATACTGCATTAAAAATAATTTCTTTGGATTATGCTTTTTATAATTTTCTTGATTCAAATAGTAATAATTTTGCCCTTGAATCTTACACTTTTGCAGTGAGGACAAGATTTTCTTCTGGGAGATCTCCAAATGTAATTATCAGTTATTCTTTACCTTAGTTCATGAAACTATACTGAAATAAGTCTATTTTAAAACCAAAATTTTCTATATTATATATTTAAGAATTCAATGTGAGAAACTTGATAAATGTAAAAAAATTATACTGATCTTCTTTTGACCCACCAAAGAATGAAACACTAATCAGGAGTTCTCAGCCTTGACTTTTTATTAGATACACCTGGGGGCTGGGTGACACTCATGTTCTGGCGGCACCTCAGATGAATTGCATGAAGTTGAAGTGTGGGAATTTGGCATCAATATTTTTAGGAATTCCTAGACGTTTCCAGTGTGCAAGCAAGATTAAGAACCATTACTTGAAACTAGTGTCTCTCATTTCTTTGCACATTAGAATTATCTATGGAGCTTTTAACACTTCTTTTAGGGGTGCCTGGGTGGCTTAGTCAGTTAAGCGTCCGACTTTCTCTTGGGTCATGATATCGCGGTTCATGATATCGCGGTTCGTGGGTTTGAGCCCCGCGTCGGGCTCTTTGCTGACTGCCAGCTCAGAGCCTGGAGCCTGTTTCAGAGTCTGTGACTCCCTCTCTCTCTGACTCTCCCCTGCTCACGCTGTCTGTNCCCCCCGCCTCCCCCCCCCACATCCATCAGTCCTCAGTTTGTTTCTCAGCATTCAAGAGTCTTAAAACTTCTTTTAAAATCACCCAAACCATACTCCCTACCAATCAAATCAGGTAGAGTGAGACCTTCAAATCAGCATTTTTTAAATGTGCCAAACAATTCCAAATGGGTAGCCAAGTTCGAGAACTAATGGGTAGCCAAAGTTATGCTCAACATTAGTTTAGATATATTGAAGTTTGAGAAGTAGTGCTTTAGACTGTAGTTTAGATGTACCGGTACTTTGTGTGTGCATGTTGTTTTGAGATAGGGAGCTGGTGGAAAAAAATGGCAGGCAGGGAAAGAATACAACTGCAATTTTAACAAATGCTACTTCGTAGATTCTGTATAAGAGTAATTTAAGTACAACTTAGATTGAAGGTGGAACATGTGTAACAGAGACTTTGGCATGAAAACAAAGTAAAAGTGTTTAATGAAGATCTGGAAGGTTTTCCCTTAGAATCAGAAAAGAGTATGTGAAGCATTATGTAATGCATCCTTTATATTTTTCACCGATGAAATACACCATAAAGAGGACACACATATGCTAAATCAAATACATTGAAAACGTATTTCCTTTCCTTACACATTGTGCCCTTTACTGAAAACTGTTAAATGATAGTTTATTTTTTTATATGCTTAGGTTGTATAAAAGGTGCCATTTTCAAGAACTGTTCTAACATTTTAGTCTGAATTGAGCTTGGATTCTTCCAAGTTCTATTACCATATAGATTAAGTTTCAATCCAAGTTCTAAAACTTACAGTTATGCTTTTCAACAAGCATTCCAAAGAAAAGTTACAGTCAGGTCAATTTCTTAAAATGTGCCAGAATAAAGAGCCAAAATAACCATGACCTTTCCCCCTATAATCATTATGCTTGTCCCTATAGACGTCCAAATAATATTTGATGTAGTTCACAGTCAACCAGGATAATAGGGTAGATATGCCCAATACTTTTTGTGTGTAATTTTTTCTGTAGCAAGTAAACTGCCAATTCAGTACAGTGTAAAAGACATATAAATTCTAAAATATGGAACAAATTAAATTTTGAATAGGTTTTCTTATTCCCTGGTGAAAAAGACTGAAATTATATTTTGAAACTTGGAACAAAAGTAAGAGTTTTACTAAATCCTTCATGTTCTTAAACTCCTATTTCTACATGTGTCATCAAAATCACCATCTAGCTTTCAAAGGGTGTTATAATTATCTAAGTGTAGATACCCTCTGCAGGGCTCCTATATCACACACACCCCGCACGCCCCCACACACCATGTAAAAATTTCTTAGTAATTCCTCTACTAGTTTTCAAAATTATGGGAGTAATTATATTCCTATCCCCTGATTTTAACCATATTTCAATGATCAAACATTGTACAAACAGGATTAAAACACATCCAATGTTTTAATCAAGATCATTTTCCCTGCTGGAGCTATCATTTGTATCAAGGGCAAGTGTATGAACTCAGTTTGAAAATGATTCAAGAGGCTAGAATAACTGTGGCAAAGCACTTAAACAAAATTCTACATGACCCGCCAAAAACAACTTGTGTCCTCCACTCCTTATGGTGATTTACTAACACATGTTCAGGTGGAATTAGTTTTCTGAAGATAACTGTCTATACGAGATAAATTTCTAAAGCCCTGTTGAGCACGTGACTCAATGAATTAAGAGGATGACGCGCCTGGGTGGCTCAGTCGATTAAGCGACCGACTTCCGCTCAGGTCATGATCTCATGGTTAGTGGGTTCGAGCCCCGTGTCCGGCTCTGTGCTGACAGCTAGCTCAGAGCCTGGAGCCTGTTTCAGATTCTGTATCTCTCTCTCTGACCCTCTCCCTGCTTACACTGTCTCTCTCTCTCTCTCAGAAATAAATAAAACATTTAAAAAATTTAAAATGAATTAAGAGGAGTCCTCTGTGCTGGAAAAACTATTTTTTCATGTCAGTGGAAACCCTTACTCAAACTTGTCTGGTCTGCTGTCGACTTATAGCTTAGTCTCTGTCTCAACTATGAGGCATATGGAATATAAACCATTGAAACACCATGCTCATGGGACAGTGAGTGGATACTTGAGCTAGTGGATTAACCAATCATAAATTTAACTTCTCTGCTCCCTAATCTTTGAAAAACAATAACTATCAGATATTAAGCTATTTATAATTCCGCTGAACCTTAGGAACTAGCCTGACTCAAACCAATCATTTTTGAAGTGTTTTATCAGTAAATAGAACATGAGTTTTGAGGTTACCCAGATGTGAATATGGGCTTCATCACTTACTGGCTCTCAGACAATGGACAAATTATGTAATTCCTTAAAGCTTTAATTTCTTCATTACAAAATGGAATTAACAAAACTGCTCAAGAGTTTTTAGAGACAATTAAAAGGGTGGAAGTTTATGATATACATAACACAGCAAGTTGCACACATTAGGTACCAAAATAAGTACCTAATGTACTTTCCTCCTTTATAAGTGTAAGGAAAGAGAAGTCTGGGTTCTGAGAGTAGGCTTACTTGAAGAGTGATGAGGCAACTCATAATATGAGAGTAGTGAAACAAAAATTGTGTAAAGCTAAAATGTTTTTCATCTTTTCTCCATAATTGCATTTCCTTTCCTTCTTTGACCCATTTTCTACTTATTTTTCCCACTCCTCTCAAGGACTGTATGCTCTCCTGTTAAGCTTAACCACCCCACTCTAGCTACCATGTGTGTAAATATTTTAAGGCAAATGTATGAGTTTTAGATCAAAAAATACATATAGTTGTAGATATTTGGGACTCTGAGGTATGTATTTTTATACTTACTGGTAATGACAAAAATGTGATAAATCAAGAAAATTAGCAACTACCTCAAGAGTACTAACTGACGTAAACATACATGCATTGACGCTTCTGATGCAGTTGCATAAACACATCACCACAGTGTTTCAAAGCAGAAGCGTGTGCGGCACGGTGGCAGCAGCAGAAGTAAGAACATTAAATGGCTACCTGTGTAGCCCATTATGAATCTCTACTAAGGATGTTTTAAGATAACTATTTTAATTACTTCATTAATAAAAACCAATATTCCTTTTTTCTCTTGGAAAAATCTGATTCAAGAACATCATTATATCTGTCTTACTTTTAGTTAAATATTGGCAGGAACTCATTTATCCTCCTAGAAATTTTTGCCCAGTACTTGAAAATGGAAACTTTAGAAGAAAGTTTATTGAGATGGAAGATTTGGAAATCTTTTCCCACTGTCTCATGTTTATAATTTTCCCTGTATATAAAGACTTAGGGCCACCTTTACCCAAGCCTTTGAGGATTTCAAGTAGTACTATCTAACTATTCAGCTTTATTACCTGTATGAATATTTTTGTGACACCATGTTCTAAATACCAATCGTGACTGTAATCCTTTAATTGTGATTTCAATTTTTGGACATCTATTCTTTTCCTTCACTTTAATTTCATTTTGAAAAGTGTTGGGAAGCAACCTTTAAATGGTCAAGATGCTTCACTGTAATCACAAGAAAAACATCAGACACATCTCAGTTGAAGGACAATGTATAAAATACCTGGCCAGTACCCCTCAGAATGATGAGGGACATCAAAAATAAACTAACAAAAAAAGTCTGAGAAACTGTCACAGTCAAAGCGATATGGCTATTTAATACAGTGTGGGATCCTGAATGGGATCTTGAAAAGATAAAAAGAAGATTAGGTTAAAAAAATAAAAAACAGAATAAAGTATGTATGGATTTTAGTAAAATAATGAACATTACTAAAATTTTATTAAAATTTTATTTTTAGAAAATAATGAATCAATATTGCTTAATTGATTGTAACAAATATACCATGCTAATATAAATTGTTAATAATAGGGAAATCTGGATGAGGAATATATGGGAACTCTCTGTACTTTCTTTTCAATATTTCTATAAATCTAAAATTAATCCAAAATAAAATTTTAATTAAAAAACTCTTCCTTTCTGTAATTCATATTGAGTATTTGATGCCAATTTGAAATCTTTATAATATGTTCGAATTCAAAACAACAGTGGTTACTCATTATGTAACATGGAAAACTTCCTTGCCCTGGAAACGTAGTGTCTTCTCCAGATAATATGTATAAGCAAGAAATATTTAAAAGAAAAACCCATAGGAAATACACAATTAAGGAATAAAATGAGGAGATATAAAAAAAAAAAGTCTTGGGGCACCTGGGTGGCTCAGTTGGTTAAGCGTCCGACTTTGGCTCAGGTCATGATATCGCGGTTTGTGGGTTCGAGCCCCGCATCAGGCTCTGTGCTGACAGCTAGCTCAGACCCTGGAGCCTGCTTCAGATTCTGTATCTCCTTCTCTCTCTGACCCTCCCCTGCTCACGCTCTCTCTCTCTCTCTCTCTCTCCTAGAAATAAATAAAAACATTAAAATAATTTTTTTTAATTCTTAGCATTGAGAGGCAAACATGCAAAAAAGTGATCAGTCTCCAAGTATTTTGTGGTGGTAGAGTGGTACTATCCCATAGAACTTTCTATAATAAT
Organism: Crocuta crocuta; assembly: GCF_008692635.1. Lineage (NCBI taxonomy): Eukaryota > Metazoa > Chordata > Mammalia > Carnivora > Hyaenidae > Crocuta > Crocuta crocuta. The sequence continues at coordinate 2,407,526 of NW_027530330.1, read as the reverse complement.
GGAAAGGATCCTGTCATGCAGCCCCTAGCCTCACTTGCTGTCAGGCACCTGAAGTGTGGCCAGTGAGAACTGAATGTTGTATTTTATTCAAGTTAGTCAGTGCGTAGTTAGCATATCATCTGAACACAGAAGCCTAGGTAAAAATTGTGTGTACATTTCATTTCAGTGCAGGGACACAGCACAGTTAAATAAAAGACAACACATCACATGTGTGGAAGAGTGAGCAGAACTTCAAGCCTCTGAATCAACCAATTCTAAATCCTGCTCACCTCTGGTTACTTATCTGAGTCAACTCCTCTTCTATGTGATCCAGTTTTAGTTGGGATTTTACTACTAGTAGCCAAAAGCATCCATCCTTGTCCACGAGGATTAAGTGAAATATTCATGAAGTACAAGTGATTACCCAGGAGATCCCAGGTACTCCGTAAACAACAGCCACTTTTTAACCAAGTCACCGTCCTTGTCTCCCGTGCACTTACACATTCTTGCTACTGTCTTTCCTGACCCATACCACTCACTTGAATCCTCCTCACTCTGCACACCCCCAGCTCGACTTCCATCTTGCACAAAACTCATCAGCAAGTGGGAAAGTAACTCTTGTGAGCAGACCTCCGTCCTGAATGCCCTGCCACTAAAGTCATTTCAAGCAGTTGCTAGAAGGCCAACTGGAGCCCTTGCCTGAGAAGTCCTGAGCTGGAACTGAGGGTGAAACTCTGTTCATTTCCGAATCTTGAACTTGGAAGGAAGCATCCTGTGGTGGCTGCTGCCCATGCACAGAAGACTGAGAGGAGAAAAGATGAAGGAAAGAGTGACTAAAGCAGCAGTGAGAGCATTCAAGATCCAGGTTCTGAAAATTACAGATTGTTCCACATCTGCCCTGGTTCTTTGAGCCATTCTTATAATGCCCTCAGCGGCCCCTACTTCTCCAATAAGCCCGGCCTTGGGCTATTTGACATTAGATTTCTGTCACTGGCAAAAAGCATACACAGAACCTCACACATGTGTGTTTAAATATGTATATGTTTGTATACAGTTAAACATATGTTATGGGTAGAAATTACAACATAGGATGTGACATTTCTTTATGCTTTCTATCTAACGTTTAATCCCTCTCAGTACCTAGTTACCAAGATTAATGAAAAGTAAAGCCTTAATTCTTTTATCAGGACTCTCCCTAATACTATGGGATCATAGAAGAATCCTGAAACATACCCAGGAAACTGAAGAAGGGTGTGTGACTTCATCTTACTATGTCCGCTATCCCCAGTGTAGATTGTCCACACCTGTTTGGTCCACATGAAGGTAGATAATGTCCTCTGCAGCAGTTACTCTTGTAGGTGGCATTTAGTCCTTGGGCCCCTGTGACCTCAGCGGTACTATATGAAACTGGAGTCCCGATCTCTACCCTCATAGGATATTGTACTGGACTTTTTCCCCTAATCTTGGGACATTCCTCTGTGATATATAGCTTTTATGTATAACAAAAGTGGCATTAAATCATCACATGATTAATTGACCTAGACTGAGTAGGGAAAGAATCAGGAAAGTTTCCCAGATGTAATAATGCTTAACCTACACCTTAAAGGAGTAATCTTAGGCAGTAGTGGCATAGACTTGGCCCGGTTTCATTAGTAATAGATAGATGATGGTGAGCAAATTTCTTGAATTAAAAAAATCAGATATTTTACATACAATGTTGAGAAACCAATGAGATTATGAGAAGACATGGGAGATAATGTAATTAAATGCCAATCATAGTACTTGGCACATGATGAATATAAAGTCAATATTAACTATTATTAACTCAGCAGAAATACTCTCATCTGATTCAATCAAGATCAGTAGTCATTCCATACTTAAAATAAAACATCATGGAATTATATATATAATATATGTATATATATTATATATATGCATCTTAATTTTTTATTTTAATGTAAGCTTGTAAATACGTATCCATTCATCAAAGTTTTGAGGCAAGGCCAAGGCCATGTGTTTCAGTATAACTATTTTAAATGGAGTTCTAAGTCATCTTCTTTGCATAAATCACACCCATATTGAATCATCCAAGATTTCCTACTCCTTATTGGGTATGTGTTCCATTTTAGACACTTGTACCCCAAGGAATATGGAATTCTTCTGTTTTATTATAAAAATGCCTTCATTCATTTACAGTTTTCATGCTTTTAATAAAGACAACTCACTTTTTTGCACTCATATGTTATTGGTATATGTAATATTTATACAAATTGTATAAATGTCTAGTAGAGTGTAAGCTTCCTGAGATGGGGATCTTTGTCTTTTTTTTCACTACTTTATCCCACAGTGGGACACTGTCCAGCACATAAATATCCGATGAATAAATAAATGAATCAATCCAACTGCCATTAAGTAGTTTAGGAAGCAAAATTGTGTGGGCATAGCAGTAAGTTCAATAGGTTGTTACATTATTTAACATACTTTACAAAGAGAATGAAGGCTTCTGATTAACCTGATACGTAGTTAAATGAGACTGTGTTAAGAGCTTCCGTTATAACATACACTTCATACACCATGCTGCCAGGTTATACCAGGTGTCACAGAATCAAAGATAAAGGAGAATACTGTTCCGTGCCTTTTGGGGAATTTATGGTCCGATGGGTATATACGTATATTTTAAAAGATAATTGAAATACCCCATGATCAATATTACAATAAAAGTTTGAGCAACGTTCCAGAGAAGACAATTGGGCTTCGTCCTGAAAGCTGGGTTAGGGGTCATGCATGTGGCTACAGATAAGCTGAAAAAGAACAAGCACATGCTTCTCTCTTCCTATAAGATTAATATCCAAACTTAATTTTCTCTTTAAAATATTTCTTTTAATTTAAATGTGATCTAAAAGACCTAAACGATCACATTTAAAATTTTTTAATGTTTCTACTTATTTCTGAGAGAGAGAGCAAGTAAGCATGAGAGGGGAGGGTCACAGAGAGAGATGGAGACACAGAATCTGAAGCAGGCTCCAGGCTCTGAGCTAGCTGTCAGCACAGAGCCTGATGCGGGGCTTGAACCCACGAACCCTGAAATCATGACCTGAGCAGAAGTCGGGTGCTTAATCGACTGAGCCACCCAGGCGCCCCTAAAAGATCACATTTAAAGAGATCTAAGAATTGAATGAGGCATTCTTATAAAAGAAAAAAACAAAAGATATATTTCTATTTGACCCATAAGGTTGACAACTTCATTTTTTTAATATATCTGCTTTTCTATCTGAGTTTATGGCTGGTATGATGCATAGTACACTGTGATGAATCCCATTAGGCTAAATTTTTATTTCTATACAAGTGTGTTGGCAGCCACAATTTTTAGATTTGTGAGCTGGAGTTCTTTTGGCAAGGATATTACTTTTATCTTTCTTTACAACTCTTATCCACTTAAGTTAATAAAGCATAAAGAACAGGAGTTGGCTCTAGGGCAAGGGTTCCTCTACAGGTGCAAGCACTCAACGATGTGAACTCTAATCCAGAGGAAGATGAATCAGGTGAGGGGAATCTCTACCATGTGGTTTTCCATCAACCACCCTAAAATTTCCTAAGACACTGAGCCCAAGGAGCAGGTTATAAAAATATTGATTATTCATCTTGCCATGAGAAACCATTAGGAATAATCTCAGTAAGCCTATATTCATGTTTACACCATTGACCACAGAAAGTTCAATCCTCATAGGCCATCCACCTTCATCATCTGGACACTAACACTTAATCAACACCCTCCTCCCCACTACTCTAACCCAATATTCCACCCTCCCAAAATGCTGCAAACACTCCCATTAAGTTCTTGGGAATGCCCTTTCAGTTTACAGAACAATTGTCTATACACTCAATATTTTCCTGAGCATTCACTTCACTTTCTTACCCTAATTGGAACCTTATGTTTTTCCTTTTTTTAAATTTTTTAATCTTTATTTAGTGTGTGTGTGTGTGAGAGAGAGAAAGAGAGAGACAGAGAGAGAGAGAGAGAGAGAGAGAGAAGGAGACAGAGAGAGCACGGGAGGAACAGAGAGGGAGACACAGAATCCTAAGCAGGTTCTAGGCTCTGAGCTGTCAGCACAGAGCCCGACGCGAGGTTCAAACCCATGGACTAAGATATCATGACCTGAGCCGAAGCCAGATGCTTAACCAACTGAGCCACCCAGGCACCCCAAGAACCTTGTGCTTTTCTGAGGTCATTGCTTTTCATGCAGATCTTCCAAACTGTGAATGCTTTTACTCCAGCACTCCACAAATGAGACTGCCTGTCGGTGGCGTCCTTCTTTCCTCTCATTGCTACTTTCAGAATATTTATCTTTGTCCTTCAATCAGCCCAGCTACTGTGAAGTGCATGCCATCAGGCTTAATGCTACACTAACTGCTATCTCTCACTCATTCAAGATTTTAGCTGGTTCCCGAACTTCCTTTCCAATCCACTTCTGTTATAATTCTCTGAAATACCAAATTTATACATGAAAGTAATCTAACATCTAGACGGCTTAGTTTCTTGACCTCACTTTCAATATCTTCCCTAAAAACCCATTTCAGCCACACAATTCTGTGGTCATAGCCTAAAGCTTGGCATTAACTATAACAACATTTGCAGTTTCAGAATGTTCCACATATTTTTATCATTCCAGGTCTCTTCCTCTCGTATCCCATCCCAACAATTTTTTGAGCCCATTAGAACTGCCAATCTATCTACCATCTCATTGCTTTTTCATTGTGCACCTTGTCATTGATGTCCTCTTTTTCTAACTTAAGTCGATCGCTTATGATCACTTTCTAGCTTCCGTGCTCAACTCCCTAGACATACTTTCCTCCATTATATTAGTTGGACAAATCCTAACCAATGTTAAATCCAACCTTCTGCTCTGGTACATTTGCACTCAGAAGTGGAGAATAATGTAATTGCACTGATCGGTCTTTTCTTTGAATTTATTTTACAACTCTAAGGTAGTTCTTCTTTAGAGCCTAAATCCTGTTTCTCTTACTTTTCCTACCTCTTAAATGACTCATTCAAATTCTTTCCCCCTCTTTAAATCTCAAGTATCTGCTTTTATTTCAGCCAATAACTTCAGTTCTTGTTTCCTTGAAAATAGAAGCAAGCACTAGAGAACTCTTTCATTCCTCTACCACCAAATCTAGCAAATTCCTCAAACCTGTGCACTCTTGTGTCTCCAGTGCATGAACTGGCCTGCTTCTATCTGAGGCCAGGCCCCCCACTGGCTGGTGTATCTGATTCCACTCCTTCTTTCCTATGCGAGGACTTTAATCTTAACCATTATTTACGTTACCTAAAGCATTCATTTTTTCTTTGTATTGTATCTTTATGATGATATCAAAAATTATATATATATATAGACTATCTTTAGATGCATCTTTATATACACATAAAGATAGTATAGCATTGTGGTGATGACCATTGGAACCAACAGGGTAGATTGAATTAAATTTGCTGCTTTGTGAAATTGCTTCTCCCTCCTTAAATTTTCTAACCTGTAAATAAAGAAAATAGTTTTATCTGCTTTCCTAATAGGGTTGTTGAAATTATTAAGTGATTTAATACTTGTAAAACTCTGGCATTGGTGTCTGACATCTAGTAAGCAACTAAGAATGTCAGCTATACATCTTTAGAAACAAATGCAAGAAAATAAAACCTTCTTGGTGCAATATGCTCTCCCAATTTCCTTTTCAAACTTATGTTAAAAAGTCCTAGTTTTCCTCACTTTTTATAACATCAGTTTCTAATATTCTTCTCTGACTTACCCCACGCCACTGGAGTCCATCTTGCTGTTTCCTCAAGGACTTCACTCTTGCTTTTTCTTGCTTGGAACATTTTCCAGCAGACTATCACGTGGTTTCCTCTTTCACATCATTCAGATATTTGCTCCAAAACCTCCTCCTTAGAGAAGCCTCCCCTGATCACTCTATCTAAAATACATTGCCTCCACTTCTCAGTCTCTTTCTCTAGCCTGTTTTATTTTTCTCCACAGCATCAGTGATTACTGGAAATTACAGTGCTTATTTGTGTATGAATTTATCGCATTCTCCATTATGAGAATAAATGTTACAAGGGGATGTGGAAATTATGTGGTTCATGACTCTTCATCCTTTCTTTTTTTTTTTTATTTTTTTAGCATTTATTCATTTGTGAGAGGAAGAGCCAGAGCATGAGCAGGGGAGGGGCAGAGAGTGGGAGACACAGAATCTGAAGTAGGCTCCAGGCTCTGAGCTATTGACACAGAGCCCAATGTGGGGCTCGAACTCACCAACCATGAGATCATGACCTGAGCCAAAGTCAGATGCTTAACCAACTGAGCCACCCAGGTGCCACAACTCTTTATCATTTCTAAGAACAGTGACTAAAACTTAGCAAATGATGATGATAAGTACATATTTGCTAAATAAGTAGCTAAATTCTTATATCAAGCAGACTTAAGAATAAAAAAGTGTGATTTTTATGTTCTATTAAAAGGTGACTAGGGGTCTCCTTTTGTGGTAACATCACAGAACCAACAATGACAAAACTGCAGTGGTGATCAATGGTAACTGTTCATTGTGCATGCATCTGGAATCAAGTAGGAGTCAGCTAAGAGACTCTGTTAACCACCGCTGTGTTTGCTCAGATCTGGGGAGCTTAGCTGGCCGTTGGCTCATGTGTCTGGCTTCTGCTGTAGGCTGGCTTCTGCTTAGGGCACATAGGCACTTGTCACATGCCACTAACTTCTGACAATGACAGAGATGTAATAAAGGGTAAACTGAAACATGCAAGATCTCTTAAGTTCTAGGTTCACAAAAGGAACACATTCACTTCTGAGTCATTCCATAACCATAGCAAGGCATATGGCCAAATACAGAATGAAAAGGTGGAGAAATACACTCTTCCCTTTTTTCCGAAAGGGACTGCAAGGTCACAAGACAAAGGGTATGGATATAGTGAGGAGGGGAAAATAGAGGCTATTGATACAGTCTACCACAATGTAGGTTTGAGGCAGTGACTGGATTTCTAAAATCTAAATAATGCCACAAGAAAGAAGCACAAATAGGTAAACTACAGCTAAGTTCTCCTTAATCCTAACATACTCAATATAGCATAACATAATCAATATCAACACATCCAATGTACTATCATAATTATCTCCTGGATAATCATTATAATGCTATCTAGTGCTATATCCATAGCATCAGATACATTGTTCAGAAACAATCTTCTTTAAATTATAATTTATCTCAACTATAATTTAATAAAAAATAAAATAAATTGAGCAGAAAGTATAGTTCCCACTTACCCACTCCCAGTATGTTGTACACTTTTATATTTTTTCTCTTACTACTTTTATTTATTTTTTTTCAAGTTTATTTATTTATTTCAAGAGAAAAAGAGAAATGAGTGGGAAGGGGCAGAGAGAGAGGGGGACGGAGGATCCAAAGTGGGCTCTGTGCTGACAGCAGAGAGCCTGATGTGGGGCTCAAACTCATGAACCACGAGATCATGACCTGAGCCAAAGTCGGATGCTTAACCAACTGAGCCACCTGGTGCCCCTATTTATTTATTTGAGACAGAGTGAGTGAGAGAACACAAGCAAGGGAGAGAGGCAGAGGGATGGAGAAAGAATTTTGAGCAGTCTCCACACCCAGTGCAGAGCGAATGCAGAATTTGATCCCATGACCCTGAGATCATGATCGAAGCCAAAATCAAGAGTCAGACACTCAACTGACTGAGCCACTCAGGCATCCCAATATTTCATTGCTTTTAAAAATAATATTGACATTTGCCAAAAGTTATCATTTGAATAGTTGGTAGTCATTTTTGATTGGGATTCTAGAAAGTACAAGTGATAATACTGGAGAAAGATGGGACAAGGAAGTATTTGGCCTCACATTGGAGTAACTCAGCCCTGATACCTGGGTTCCGATGCCAGAGGAAATGAAGAAAAGAATTTGTCACCTGATAGCTAGTCATTTTAAGATGTTGAAATACTTCTTAGAGCAATGGGAATTCAAAATTCCTGAAGACTCTTGATGGTGAAGTAATTATATTCAGGATCAACATATGTAGTAGAATATAAGTCAAATCTGGCAAGTCAGGAACTACCTGCAGACCCAAAACAGGGATTTACAATTATAATGAAGGATAAAGAGGAGCAAGAAACACTGTATGGTCAGGTTGGCAGTTTCAGTAATAGTTCAGTAGCTCAGCTGTAGGAAACATACTGATCCAAAAGGTTCAGATTCACATTTGTGAAGCCAGGGAACCCAACTATCTATGCCAAGGAGAAAGTGAATAATCTTAAACAGCAGCAGTTGTATCTACGGTAATCCCAGACTTTAGCTCACATATTATTAATCCCTTCACATTTTAGGTGACTCCTGAGAAGTCCCAACACAAACCTGTTAGATTTTACTTAGAGATACAGAAAAAAAAAATCTACTTGCCAAGAAAAAGTAACACAAGAATATTTAATCTGTGTGCTAGAATTAAGAATGCATTCATTGTAGATGAGACAACAGTATAGAAAGGAAGGTAGAGTAAATAAAAAGAGAAAAAAGTTAATAGAAAGAAAGAGGGAGGGAGGGAAGAGAGAGAGGAAGGAAGAAAGAAAGGAAGAAATATTAAAAAGAGTAGAAGAAAAAATGATGGGTAGAAAAGTCATATTAAGCTGGAACATGAACTGTTTCCTTCACAGGTATAAAAATATAGGATCATACATTGGCCTTTTATTGCTTGCATTTTTTTATTGACCATGATAGGGAGAAACACTTTGGCAACGGTTTTACACAAGTGAGTCTTCAGGGGAATTTAGGCCACATTTGGTCCAAGAATGGTTCTGAACCTAAGTATGCATTTTATAGAAACAATTCATACTATATATACCCATTGGGTCAATAAATTTAATTCCAATAAATGCAGTTTATATCATTGAGTGTGTAGAGCAAGTGTGTAATTAAAATGTATTATGCTCATGAGTATATGTCATGGGGTATGCATTGCAGTGAGGTTTATGGCATCAATGGGTTAAATTACAATTTACTTACTTTGTCCAAATGAAATCCAGTGAAAACTTATCAAAAGGCATGGCAATTTGAATAGGTAAAGAGATAAGAAAACACAAAAACTGCAGCTTTTTCATTGTGTCACCAATATCCAGTCTGAAAACCTACCTAAATAATTTTACTGCTGCTTATATCATAAATAGGGGAAATATATAAAAATATATTGTAAATATAGATTTACAATACTTTTAAAGCTATAGAATACAATCAAAATTCTTTAATGATATCTGTCTAGTCTACACCATCAGAATCCTTTTCATTTTTGAAGAAAATTACTCAAGTCAGAAGTCATTGGTTTAAGTCCCTAGGTATATTAAGACACAGAACATTTAACTCAAAACCATTGTCAAGTTCCTGATAAAGCGTTTTATCATAGGACTTCTAAGGCACAGGCATATAGACAAAGGCATAGGAATAGGGAATCTCAGGATGAAAACATCCAAGATGAGGTAAACAAGATTAGTTATACAAGGTGGAAATGCCCCCCAACTTAGTACAATAGCAGAAAGCTACTTTCACAGGATGGAAGGACCAAATTAGGCAAACAGGTAAATAGGGCTATAGACTGAAGCAGAGCTAATTAGCAAAGGAAGGTGCTTTGTTGATTCTGAGGTATCATGCTCTGTCTTTCTCGTCCCCTAGACCAGTTCAGGTAAACAGAGGTGGCGCTTCATGCTTGCTGCAAACTGCCTTCCTCTCAGTGCCAGGATTTTGTTTTACATTGACCCAAACCTCTAACACTGCATATCTTCAAAACCCACTTTCCTTCATGCCCATGAGTTAATGTTCACAGTTTCATTGTCTCTTTGTGCATGTCCATCACACTTGTAAGCCTTCTGATCTTAATAAAAACAGAGCCAAGACCCTTATCCGGGGCTCTTGTCTCTTCCTGGACATTAGCCTCTCTCAAATTTTAATCCTGTGTCCTGCTCTCTTGCAGGACAAGAGAGAACTCCAGATCCAGGTCTAAGACATGTGGCTACAGTTATTAATGAGTGTTCTGAAAGTTTAGGTTCATACTCTTGCACTTGGATTGCTAATTTAGTAAAAATGTGTAACAATCTAAGTTACTCTGGTAATCTTCCTGAATTCTTTCTATGTAGCATTTCTTTGACTTAGTCTGTCTAGAGAAGTTAGTCTTGTATTTGGTTTCCCCAAAATGTCATCTCTTTCCCTTTCATGCAGCCTCTTGAAAGAAACAAGTGCAAACTTTTACCTTAAGCTTCCCTCACCTAAAGCCTACAAAGCATCTATCTCTCTGAAGACACTATATGTTTATATTTTCATTTAGTAAGTCATGTCCTTTCAGTAAGGTTGGTACTATTTACAAATCAATCTTTAACTTACAAAATGCAAATAGAAGTTGATTAGACCTCAAACAGAACAATTTTCTCTTTAATAGATGTGTAGATCAATGGTGATAACAGAGTACCCTGACATTATTTAATTAGAATTTTTTTTTGTTGTTTGAGTAATTTTGAGATCTCATATGCATATTTTCTACTTTGTAGATTGTTTAAACAAAATATATCATACCAGGCTGATTTGAATGAGCATATAAGGGAAGCAGGCATTCTCAAGGAGAGATGTGTATACTGAAATGAAAAAATGGGCATTCAAATCTGACGGGTTGTCCAAAGAAATGTCTTATCTTTGCAATACTCCCAAACCAGCATAACTAACGGTATGATTCTATGGAGGACAAGGCATATATTGTTTTTACTTCTTATATTTACTTCTTCCACAGACGATATTGAGTAACTGACATTGTGCTAATTGCTAAAATTAAGGTGATAGGTCTTTGCACTCCCAGGATACTTCACAGAGCCCTATCACAGAGGATGCTTAAAATGTTTGTTGTTATATTGGTCTTCCTCTCTTCTGTGCTGTTAAGTTGCTCTATGCTTGATATCATTACATTGACATGGAAAATGGAGTTTTGGGAAATTTTTTGCTAAAAATCACATGGTACGTTATAAACCCAAAAAGAAACATTTTCGTGACTTGAGGTTACTGTGGAATATTAGTGGCATTGTGCTTCATTAGGCCAAATTACTGAGAAGTGGCTGAACTGTCATAACTGATAGCTTGAGGTTTTTCTTCCTATTATTGCCTGAACTGACATTTTAAACTTAGTCCAGTTTGTGCAGGACTGGAGCTTCTCTATGTAGTCCTATGGGAAGATCTGGTAAGTGCTAGAAAACCTATCTGCTCCCAAATACTTTCATCCTGGCACTTAAAATAAGCATCATTAAAAGTTCTGTCTTTGAAGTTAAAACCTTTACTACAAAATTTCTGTTTTGAAATAGAATTACCCTTGAAAAGAAGTTTTTTTAATCTCATCATAAAATTATAATTTGTCAAATTAGATAAAGAATAGAATGCAGATCAGATGTTTGTAAATAATCAGTTTTAGTGAAGAAAAGTTCACATAAGATTAATTAATTCACTTTATAGTTTGATGAGATTTTTTAAAATGGATAACTTTGTCATCGTCACTACAGTCAAGTACAGAACCTTTCCCCCACCTAACAAAGTTATCTCTTTGGATGTGATTCTTTATGTGTGAGCCATTTCTCTGGTATCTTTTGAATCACCTGGTTTTAGTAACCTGATTATATATGTCATGGTGTGGTGTTGTTTGTATTTATTCAGCTTAGGTGTTGTTTATAAATTGGACAATTTGAAAGATTTTGCTCATTCTTTCTTCAAATATCACCCTTCATACACTAGACTCTAATTTTGTATATATTAGACATCTTGTATATCTTATAGGTATCTGGTGAACCATTCTTTGTTTTCATTCTTTCCTCTCTTTGTGCTTTATTTTGGGTAGTTTCTCTTTGTATTTGTATGCCTTCAAGTCCACTGATGTTTCCTTCAGTAAATTCTAATCCACATTGCATCCACATTTTCATTCAGATATTATATTTTTAATATCTAGAAATTCTAAAGTATTCCTTTTTGTATTTTCTGTTTCTTACCTCATTATGCGTTCCTAATATCTTTTACTCTATTTAAAGGTTTGTACAGGGCTCAGTCCTTTGAGTGACTGACTCTATTTAGGCTCAGGTCATGATCCCAGGGTCATGGAATCAGGCTGTATATTGAGCTTGTAGCCTGCTTGGGATTCTCTCTCCCTTCTCTCTCTCTCTGCCCCTCCCCCACTCACTTGCAAAAATGTTCTCTAGATAGACACATAAATAAAAATAAATAAATAAATGAATATTTGTGCTAGATGTTTAAGGCATTTTGGTCTGGTAATTCTATGATTTTTGTCAGATCTGGGTCTGTTTTTATGGGTTCTTTTTTCCACTGACTATAGGCCATTTAGTCCTGTACTTTTGTATACTGGTTATTTTTTATTAGATGGGAGAAATTGTGAATTGTGTGGTTTCGAATGGTAATTTTCTTTCTTTAAATAGTTTTAAACGTCGCTGGCGTGGAGTTAAGTTATCTAAAATAAGTTTGATCCTTTTTAAGGCATGGTTTTCACTTTTGAATTAAATTTTAAAACAGCCTTTACTCTAAGGCTACTACATAGGGACGACTCTTCTAAGCACTCTACCCAGGGCTGCGTGTATCATGACATTTATCAATTCTGGCTGGTGGAAGCACAAATTCTCCCCCACTCTAGATGAGCTATGGAAAATTTTCAGTGTACTACTTTCCAGTTGGTGTTTTTCTTGGCTTCATGAAATTTTGTTCCATGGATTATAGATTTCTATTCAAAGACTCAAGAAGACACTTATGCAGATTTCCTGTGTGTGTGTGTGTGTGTGTGTGTGTGTGTGTGTGTAACCCCTTCCTTTTGGATATTCTCTCCCACAGAATTTAGCCAACTTCCTCCCTTAGCTATAATCTCTGTGTTCACCTCAGCTAGCTTGCTTGGTCTTGCTTGAATACCCCCCCTGAATTTCCTCTGATCCACAAACTGCCCCAGGGAATATAAGAAGGGTAAATTTTGGGATTCACCTCACTTATTGCTTGATCTCAGAGATCACAGCTGGGCATTGCCTATTGTCTGATGTGTGAAATTGTTTATTATTAAATATTTTGTCTAATCATATGTGTTTTGACAGAAAGATAATTCCCATAGCAGTTAATCTTTCATGGATAGTAGTGAAATTTCAGATGAGTGTTGATGAAAATGATGATAAGAATTCTAGAAAAAGAAACATAGTCCTAAGGGGGTAAAACTGAGTAGAGAACTGAAGCAGAGAATTCTGGGAAACCAGAGTATAACAATATAAGACACTTATGGATGAAAGAAGCCAAGACAAATTTTACTTATGGTCCAACTTTTCATGTAAGAATATTCTATTTTAGTTATGTCCATCTCCATAAAAAATTCTATGGAGCATTCAGCAAAGCTGTAAAGAATCATTATCCCCGCGTTTCTCTTTCCAACTTCTAAACTGCTGCAAGACAGGAAGTCTAGGTTTATTTAGCCTTCAGGAAACTAAGACTGGGTCCCACCTTCTTCTCCATTTCTCACCTACTGCTCTTTTTCAAGCTATGTTTCCACACACTGTTTGATGCTTCATCTCTCAGTTCTTCTTGCCTCTGGCTCCTTGCATTCAAGATGTACAATAGCCTGCCAAGGTTTATTACTACTAAGCTTCCTTAATGCCACACTTAAACTTATTTATTCTCTAAGAATAGTCTACATTTGTAGCATTCTTTTGCAAAGCTTTCTTATACACATATTTGAAAAAGCAACCTCTGACATAGATATTATTTCTGTAGCCTAAAATGCCAACTGTATATTGAAAGTTCCCAAGGCAAATGTGTATCCAAGGTTTCTCTCATAAATTTCAGATCTATACATCCAACAGTTTTCTGTACACTTCCACTTTGAGAAATTCAGTATATACTAAAGTGAATTCATCAAATATATTGTTGAAGGCAATTACCATTGAGAATCAAAACTAAGAAAGTAAAGCTAGGATGGGCAGGAGATGATTGCTGGATTTCATTACACACATTTTAATATCTATATCTATACATTGATTATTTTTATAGAAGTTTTAAAACATTAAACATAAATACTAAAGAAAGAAAATCTTATCTCGTGTCTTGAAAATCACTCATATCCCAAAAGAAATTAGGTCCTGGCCCTATGGGGAAGTACAAAGCATTCTATAGAGTGTTCAACTTGAGTCATATGTTACAAAGGGAGGGGATATTTTCTTCTGCGTTAAATGTCTACTCTTTCTCTTTTGACAATAGTGTAGCATAAAATAAATCACTTCTAGTTTTTTCATTCAAAGGTATAGGCCAAATTAATTTTCATGGAAAAAAGACAAACCTTGCCAGTTTTAGATAGTTGGTTTAGTAATGGACTTTGACAAAAAAGAAAAATTTTTAAATACTTAGGGAATAAATTATATGACATTATTGTTAATGAATGATGGGAAATGTTGAAAACAATTCCTAATGCCTGATGAAGCTGTTTCCCTTATTCAGTTTATATAATTAAATTTAAAACATCCCTGCAAGGTGAAGGAAATTATACTTTTAATTTTTTAATCTAATGTTGAGAATATTCAATTAAGGCTGTCAACATAGCAGTTGACTCTGTACCTGCTATTTGGAGACCTGCTATTACAGACCTTGAAGAAAATGATGCTCTGGTTAAAGAGGCAGATTTATATTATTAACTCTATAGAGACACAAGGGAAAGGTTGAAGATTTAGTTGAAGAACTTAACTGCTCACCCTGAATATGCTTGCTTCCAAAGACCCAGGTTAAGTAACTAAGAGTATTTTTTAAAGCGTATGTGGTAATTGAATCTGTTTAGTTTAAATGAGACAGGACTTTTACTATCTGTATTATAATTTAATTTTGAAATATGACTGGTGTTGTATGGCTTCAAATTGTCAAAGGAGAATGGATAGTTCATCCTGAACCATTTTCTCCCTGTAGTTCTAAGTTATAGCAAGCAGTACGTCATAGTGGTAAGACCTTATGACTTGATATAGTGATATTGTGTCTGCTCCTTTATACTAGTTTTTTTTTTTTTTTATAAGCTCACATACTTTTGGTCACTCTATTTCTGACTCTGAGACTCTCTTCCATATAACAAATACCTCCAAACTAGTTATATTTTCTTAATGTTCATTTATAGCAACACGCATTCTTTGTTATCGATGTAAAATTAGTATATAGCATTATAGAAGTTTCAGATGTACAACATTATCATTCGACATCTGAGTGTATTACATATTCCTATGTTCCTTGCAGCATTATTTACAATAACTAAGAAATGGAAACAACCTAAGTGTTCACTGATGCTCGAATGGATAAAGAACATGTGGGCTCTGTGTGTGTGTGTGCGTGTCTGTGTATCTGTATGTCTGTGTGTGTGTGTTTTATATATGGGAACACTTATTATATCTTTATCAATCTAAAGCCAATGCAAGCAAATCAGTATAAGTGGACCCAAACATTTGCCATCTTCTTCTTAGGGTGGCCCTGGCCAACCACGACAAAAGTTTTATGCAGACATTTTTATTTTCTATTAGTACATTTCTATATTTGCTATGGATTATATGGAAAACTAGCCATTTCTTTGATATTTATCTATAACATTTGAAAATCAAGATCAGTTATTTTATTTTAGTTTGGCCTATAAATAAATGGCAGTAAAAGTTCATTTTCAGGATTCTAAAGATTTGAAGTATCAAAATATGAGTTTTTTAAAAAATATTAATTAAAAATCATCATGCATTTAAAAACAGCCATGGCATTGTAATAATTAAGGAATTAATTATAAAATCACAAAACTGAAATGTTTGCCAAAGGAAGCCAGAAGAATAGATAAGAAACAAGGTAAGGTATGAAAACAGGGATCAAGACTTATCTTTATGTCATTTTGATTTGTAAACCATATGATATTTTAGCTATTGGAAATAAGCTGAAAGGTTTGTGGTAGTGGCATTATCCATTATTAAAAGGGCTGAAAAATGAATGATAAGTGTTCACTCAGTGGCCCAGTCTGTGCACCCAGACAGGGTGTTGTCTCTTTAATGACGATTGAGTGTTGTACAAGTTCATGGATTTCATGAAACAAAGATAATTTAGCACAGAGATCCTCCAGATGTACAAGCTGAAGGAAATATTTGAAAAGGAAAGACATAACAAGAGGAAGCAGATGACACTGACGGATGTTTTCAAAGGAACTGTCACATCATCCTCTCCTTTGGTTTCTGCAGATGCTGTTAGAACTAATCCTGATGATGAGTGATTTTATTTCAGTGCTATCTACAGATCAAGAATTCTTTGGTTAATACAGTTTCTCTCTGTCTGGTTTTTTTTCTACATTGAGCACAATGTCTTTTGCCATTTTGAAGGAAAAAACTAAATATTGTAAATTTAGTGTAAACTGAATGAAATACTTGCAATGCAACTATTTTTTTGCTTTTAGTTTATTAAATGCTTATGACTTATTTTTGCCCCACTTATAGTCAAAGCCTGATGTTTTAATAAATGTAAAACAATGGACATTTAATATGTTCTTCAGTAGACCTCATGATGTATTTTTTATATATTTATAGAAATAAGTCAGGCACAGAAGGACAAATATCATANGCATAAAAGTTTAGATTACTTACTTATTATATATCCATATTGTGTAAGTATATTAACTACCATAATATTGTCTTTATTCTTCACTATCATGCTCTTTAAAAATTAAGGTATCAAAATATAGAAACATCAAACTAAAGTATAGCCAGTCCCAGATATTCAAGTAAAGTAATAATTTAATGCAATGTAGCNGTATATCATTGACATATAACATGGCATAAGTTTAAACTATATATATATATATATATATACATACTTAAATTATTACCACAAAAGGGTTAGTTAACACAGCCATCACTACATAGGTATATCCTTTTGTGTATGGCTAGAACTTTAATAACCTATTCTTTTAGCAATTTTCCAATATACAATACAGTATTGTTAACCATAGTCCCCATGGTGTGCACTATATCTCCAGGACTTATTTATCTTATAATTGGAATTTTGTGCCCTTTGAACATCTTCACCCTTTCCCAAACCTCTTACCCCCTTCCCCTGGCAACCATCAATCTGCTCTGTTTCTGTGAGTTTGGGTTTTTTTTTTTTTAATTCCACATATAAGTAAGATTATTCAGTATTTGCCTTTCTCTGTCTGACTTACTTCACTTTGCGAAATGCACTCAAGATTCATCTATGTTGTCACAAATGGAAAGATTTCCTTTCTTATGGCTGAATAATACTCCATTACATATATTTTTCTTTTTCCACTCACTGATGGACACTTAGGTTGTTTCTGTATCTTAACTATTGTAAACAATGCTTCAGCGAAAACAGAGATACATCTACCTCTTCAAGACAATGATTTCATGTCCTTGGGATATATATCCAGAAGTGTGGTTACTGGATCATATGGTAGTTCCAAGTTTTAATTTTTCTGAGGAAACTCCATACTATTTTCTACAGTGGCTGCACCAATTTACATTTCCACCAACAGTGTATGAGGGTTTCCTTTCTCCACTTCCTCACAGCATTTGTAATCTCTTGTCTTTTTGTAACAGACAGTCTAACAGGTGTGAGATTCATACAAATCTACCAATTTTCTCAACCTCACAAAACTAACTAGTAGATTGAGCACCAGAATGAGGTTTACTGTCTTTCTGAGCACAGTATGCTTGCTTCTAACTCACAAATTCAATTTGCTTTTCAGGTTTTTCTAATCATTATAAACTTTATCTAGATAGTTTTAAGATATAATCATGTGCTTTGATATTGGGTTTAGTTAAAAAAAAAAAACAAAAACTTTTTGAAGTCCTAAGAATGATTACTACTATTAGATGTAAGAATAGCTCCTGGATATTCCAAATTCAGAATCAATGGATAAGAGTGTGAGGAGAAAAATCATAAAGAAGCCTCTCTAAAAACATTTCTAGAGCAGTAAATAAATAATTAAATAAGTAAGACTTGGAATACAAAGGAAAATGGTAAAGCCAGAACCATCTAAATGTTGATGTATAACACTGACTAACTAGCTAAACTAAAACTAAAAAGCCAGATGATTTGGACACAGGTGATGGTAAGAATTTAGTGACAGAGAAGGCAAACAAAAACATGATAAATTTCTTGCTTTATTTGGGGAGAAAACATAGCTCTTGGTGAACTTCAGATATTCATTTATCTGTTCTTAAATATTTGTTATTGTTAAATATTTGTACTCAAAAGGGAAAAAGGAAGAACGGAAATAGGATATATAATTTCCAAATTATCAGTAGAAAGAAAAGTCACAAGGAAGGCAAATATAATAAAAATATTGAAAATTAAAGTATAGGAAGCAATAGACCAGGTAAATATTTCTCAAACCACTCACTATAGGTTGAGCAATATTAACATCAGATATAAAAATATGTAAGATTCAAAGGTTCAAATAGAAGAGAATTTTTTGTAAAAAAAGTTTCACTAACAAAAACTCAAATGAAATTAAAAACTCAACATTTATTAAATGAAGACTTTAATATGATTTTCCCAAAATAACAGAACAAACTTCCCAGCCATCGTCATGTCATACAGTAGCTTCATGTGAGATAAATTTAATTCCATTCATATATATATACATGTATATGTTACTTAAATACTTTAGAACCAATATTTTTTAACATGGTGGACTGGACCTAAATATACTACCTTAGATTATCTTACCCTTTATTCACATTTAAATCTATGCTATTTTGTACCATACTGGAATAATGAACTCTAAATCTAAAGAAGGGTTTGCTATTATTTCTGGCAGTGAATTGTAGGGAGAACATGAGTGGATAAAAAAGGACAAACCCTACTTCAGAAATTTTTGAATTATAATGAACAATTTTTCATTCTTTCTTAGAACGTAGACAACATTCATGTGAATCTGTGGAGTAACCAGATTCTTTACAAAGAACATTTTCAAAATATGTGATGAGAGCTATGACTGCCAAATAATTCTAAGTGGGAAATTAACAGTATTCTCCTAGCTTTAAAAATACCAAGAAATCCTTCAGTGTTTCAGTTCTAATTTTTCCTCATGCTAATTAGATGAGATTTTAATCTTAGAAACAACCCTACTATGTTCTATTTCTCATTTAATTGGCATATCAGATTGTTATTTGTACTTTAATTACACGAAGGAACATCAATTAAAGCTATTACAATGAAGCCTCACTCTTGGGGTCCATACCACAGGACCATTAGAGGTAAATCAGTTCATGAGTCATGGTATGCTCATGGTAATTAGACTCTTCCTCAACCATGTCCCTCATGTATCTTGCTCTGTGTCAAGAAAAGCTCAGAATCGAGAAAAAAAATCTTCCACAAAACCAAATGTCATCCATTTTATAAGACAAACATGACCCAAAATTCACATTTTTATCCTTAGGAGACAGCTTTCCACAATATAGTTGACTGTTATGATAAAATTCCCATCATCGGAGGTCAACGCTTGCACTAATGAGTGTCTTACTACACTTACAAATGCTAATACATTGATATATTTAACGTCTCCAAAAATTTATTCTTACACATGACTTAACCATCCATGCGTGAGTAAATGCTCCAGTCGTAAGTGATTTCTCTCACAATGAGAACTTTCTAATTAATACATTGAACTTAGCTCAATGCAGCTAAGAATTTTTTTTAAATCCCAATAAAAAATATCTAAAATATATATTCTGTTGTTTTTAAAGAGAGTGAATAGTGATGTAATTTGATAGAATCTTAAGTGAGTTAAATTTTATTTCCTGAATGTACAACTTAAGGAATTTCATAGCAGTAATTCTTTTTAAAAATAGATTGCCCAGTTATAACATCGTTCCTTTAAAGTACACGCGCATGCGCACACACTCACACACACACACACACACACACACACACACACACACACACTACATTTAGTTTCAAATAGTTTCTCATGTCC
Source organism: Crocuta crocuta (assembly GCF_008692635.1). Lineage (NCBI taxonomy): Eukaryota > Metazoa > Chordata > Mammalia > Carnivora > Hyaenidae > Crocuta > Crocuta crocuta. Next base: position 2,387,488 of record NW_027530330.1, on the reverse strand, counting down.
CTACACAATGAAACCTGTTTTGATATTAAATCATTACAAACTTAGCTTCTAAAAAGCCTTATAATTTTGAGTTGTAAAAGTCTGAATCTTACAGAGTAAAGTAGGCTTGGCATATGGGTGGGGAGAGAAGAACAACACACAAAGCCAAAAGAAATGCCTGGAATGTGATTGATATTTGGACTTTGTGCAAACACATAGGGCAACGCCCACAGGAGAGGCTACAATAAAAGAGAGGATAAAAATAAATCAAATGATGCTGTTTTAAATTTTAAGAAGCAATTTTATAACAATGTGAAACAATCATGAATTTAGCTTACAGTTTAGTCAAGAAGAGTTCACCTTAAGTGCTCTCAGATATTTCTCTTGCCCTTATCACCTTAACTGGTTACTCGCCCAAAATGAGTTATGTTTATAAGTCATAAGATGCTTCGTCCATGACTTTAGTGGCCTCTAAACTCAAATGAAATTTATATGTTTATGTCTTGTCCAAAATGGATCACATCTGGTTTTCTGGAAACTGTGACCAGTTTAAAACATTCGATATAAAGTGAGAACTAAAAATGTGTTAGCTGGCTTTGTTCAGAAGTAAAGGATATAAAAGGATATATAATTTTGATATTGTGGACATTACTTCATTATTTTTGCAGTTTTAATATCATCAAGGTACTAAAGGTGACATTTGGATACATGTCACCAAATGGCAGAGCTGTTTCAATCATGTAGTGTAGAGAACCATTTTTTTCTCTCTTATAACAAAAATGGAATTCTTCATTCTAACTGAATGAGAATTAGCAAGCAAAGTTTTCAGAAACTTGACATGATGGAAGCTCTCATTAATAATAAGAAAACTTATTATACAATTAAGATTATAATAAAATAGGCCTGAGTCAAATGGTTTTGGAGACCCAAAATACTTAGATGAGTGTATTTCTTTTTTTTTTTTTCTGTTTATTACATATAATTTTTTTGGAACATCTTTGTTATTTCCTGACTTGTTCTTATTTGTAGTGTTTTATTATTTAGGGATAGGAGACTGAAGAATATATTGTAGTATCAGTTTGATAGGCGAGTCTGCATTAATAAATATATTCCAACCTAAATAAAGGATCAAAAACAATAGAAAAATTTTTCCCTCATACCCTTAACACTTTAAAGGGGCTACTTTTTAGCTGGAAGCTCTCCCCTTGCGGTCATTCAAGGACCCACAGTCCTTATGTCCTGTGACTGCCAATTTAAAAGCATGGTTATTCATTCTTTTGTGGGTGTGCCACGGACCCGTCTTTCACTTTGGAAAAGCCTAAGTACAACATTTTTAAATACATAAAAGATATAGGATTATAAAGGAAAGCAATGATATTCACATAATTTATTAAAATGTGTAAAAAATGAACTTATGCCACAGTGAATATATGTGCTTTTTAAAAAAATGTTTATTTAGGGGTGCCTGGATGGCTCAGTCAGTTAAGCGTCTGACTTCACTTTGGGTCATGATCTCACGGTTTGTGGGTTTGGGCCCCTTGTCAGGCTCTGTGCCGACAGTGCACATTTTTAATGTTCATTAAAAATTAAAATTTTTAGGGGCGCCTGGGTGGCTTAGTCGGTTAAGCGTCCGACTTTCGCTTAGGTCATGATCTCGAGATTCGTGGGTTCAAGCCCGGCGTCGGGCTCTGTGTGGCCAGCTCAGAGCCTGGAGCTTATTTCAGAGTCTGTGTCTCCCTATCTCTCTGACCCTCCCCTGCTCACTGCTCACGCTGTCTCTCTCTCTCTCTCTCCTAGAAATAAATAAAAATATTAAAAAAATTAAAATTTTTAATGTTTATTTATTTTTGAGAGAGAGAGAAGAGTGAGAGCAAGTCCAAGTGGANGCTTAGTCGGTTAAGCGTCCGACTTTCGCTTAGGTCATGATCTCGAGATTCGTGGGTTCAAGCCCGGCGTCGGGCTCTGTGTGGCCAGCTCAGAGCCTGGAGCTTATTTCAGAGTCTGTGTCTCCCTATCTCTCTGACCCTCCCCTGCTCACTGCTCACGCTGTCTCTCTCTCTCTCTCCTAGAAATAAATATAAATATTATAAAAATTAAAATTTTTAATGTTTATTTATTTTTGAGAGAGAGAGAAGAGTGAGAGCAAGTCCAAGTGGAGGAGGGGCAAAGAGAGAATCCCAAGCAGACTCTGCACTGTCAGCACAGAACTCCACCTGGGGCTTAATCCCACAAACCATGAGATCATGACCTGAGCTGAAACCAAGAGTCGGTCGCTTAACCGACTGAGCCACCCAGGTGCCCCAAAGTATGTGCTTTTTAATTAACATTAACTAAATCTAGCTCCACAGTTGTAATAACCACCATGGTTGTGAAGTAGTGATGAGGGTAAATAATATTTCAAGATATCTGTAGCAGCAGAAATGTATTATGAAATACCTGTGACTTTGGCAACCAAATAACAAATATTACTAATACTAGTGGGGTTGTTTGATTACTATCATAAGTGAAAGAAATGCTAACATTCAGTTAGAGCTAGTTAAAAGACATGATTCATTCCCTTCCAAGTTCATGAATTCTCTGAATTCTGTCTACAAGCCCCCAAAGGCTAAGAACCTCTGCCCTTGTGTGCTCCAAACAAATAGGAGAGAAAGTAAGCATAGAAGAAGTCTATGTTTCATGCTTGGACTGGTATATTGCAATTCATTGATTCATCAACTGAGTCAACAAATACTCATGAAATTTACTATGGAACCAGCACCGTCTTAGCTAAGTTCTGGGGATACTGTAGTCAGTAGCTAGCTAAAGCCCTTCTGTTCATGGAGATCTTATTCTTGTGGGGGTAGAGGTGGCGGAAATAAATGTGCAAACAAGTAACTACATAATAAGTCTTATGGTATGACAGATACCATGTGAAATCAATAAATATTTATTTTAAGTTTCTTGAGTCAGGTCTTTCTGTGTCTTCTTTTAAGTTTATGCCAAATATTTGGAATGTCACAACTATCAGAGGGAGCTCAGAGTGTCACAACTATCAGAAAGGGATTCAGAGGGTTACAACTATCAAAAAGGCCTACCCAAGGGAAGGGAAGGCACAGATATTGTGAAAAAAATATTTTCTAGTAGCCTAGTCAACTTACAATCCTGAAAGAAGAGTACAATGGGTCCTGTTATATTCCTGACTGTTTAGAATTGTCTTTCTTTTGTGTTTTCTAACATTTTAATGTTTCTTTTAGTTTCCATGCCCTTTTTGATTTATTGGTGAACAATAAAATGTACTGACAAAATGGGATTAAGATTATTATTATATTAATGTAGTATATGGAACAAGTATTATTTTCTGGCTCATAATCATGATATTTCTAGAAAAAAATGGCTTTTTATCTAATAACAATACTTTAATGGTTCACATTCATATGAATTGTAGAGAAGGTAGGAAAGTGCCTGATAGGACCCAAAGAAAACCTGGTGGTAATGTTAAGGAGGAAGAGAATGATTGTCCTTGGAAATCTAAAAAAAATAAAATCATAAAAAAAAATTTTCCAAGTGGAGGTAAAGTTTGCTTTGGGATTTTGGAAATGAATACCGTATTTCAACAGGTAAAGATTTTATGACATGGCATCCTAGAGAACACTGTGAACAAAGGAAAAAAAGGAAAAATATGTTCTGGAAATGATGAATGTCCCAGGTTTAATGTAATACAGGGTGCATGAAGGAGAATAAAATAGAGGATAAGTCTGGAAAAAGTTGTAAGGGTCACATTTTGGAAGACCTTGATTTTCTGCCAAGCCTTAGGTACTTAACACACACACACACGCCCAGTATGGAAATAGCTTGATGGTAGAATGAGGGAGAGAGACCAGCTAGATCACCACTGCAAAGACCAGGAAAAAGGATAAGCTCATAAATAACACATTGGCTACAGAAAGGGAAATAGGCAGGTTAATTTAATTTTTTTTTAAAATCTTATTTATTTCTGAGAGACACACAGAGAGAGAGAGAGAGAGAGCGTGAGCAGGAGAGGGTCAGAGAGAGAGGGAGACACAGAATCTGAAACAGCCTCCAAGCTCTGAGCTGTCAGTACAGAGCCTGACGCGGGGCTCAAACCCACGAACCGTGAGAACATGACCTGAGCCGAAGGCGGACGCTTAACCGAGTGAGCCACCGGGCGCCCTAGACAGATTAATTTGAGAGAAGAATTAGATTTAAAAATAACAGGTCATAATACCAATCTGTTTTCAAAAACAAATGCGACAAAGGGAATTGCAGTAGTGGTTTTTGGTTGATTAATCTGGAGGATAGTGGTGGTGTATAATCTACAGCGGCAAACAAAGGCAGACAGGCTGATGGAGGGAAAGAAGACAAAAAGCTCAGTTTGAGACATTTTAGGTTTGCTGTGTGAGCAAAACACGCTTTTTAATTCAGAGAAATGTTTGAGGGTGTAAATCTGAAACTTAAGAGGTGCCAGGGTTCGGGTCATAGGTCTCCTGGGAACTATATGCGAAGTGTGAGTAAAATCAGTTAGGAAAGGACTGTCAAATAGAACATCAATCAATTTTAAATCACCTAGGAAAGCAGTTCCACTGAGCAATCACGACCTTCTCATACTGTATTTATTTTTTAATTTAACTGAAAGATGAGAAAAACATCCACAGACTTGTTCAAGTAAGGTTTTAAAATATGCCCTACTTTATTTCCAGGGACAATATTAAAGGTTTATTTTCCCTTCGACGTATTTATTTCTTTTTAGACGTTGGCAAGTGTGACTTTCAGTAGTTTCACTTAAAATTTGAAGAATAATTGGGGGACTCCGTGAGTAAATGCCTCATAAACCTAAGTAGGGTCACATGTTCATTCCTGAGCCAATCGCTGGCAAGGGGGATGAGATTCCCTCTTGGACCATCATTATCTTCCTGGAGGGGGAATGGGCTTTACTTTACCAAGATACTTAGCTGTGTGTGTGTTGGGTGTGGGGTAGTTGTTGCCTGAAAGAAAGATAAGGAAAGAAAGAAAAGAAAGGATATCATAAAGGTAAAAAACTAGTGGCTGTTATATATCATGATGATATGGTTAAGTGAATCAATAACAGTAACGACAAAAGTTTGGGTCTCTTCCTATCCATGAGCATGGAATGTTTTTCCATTTCTTTGTGTCTTCTTCAATTTCCTTCATAAGTTTTCTATAGGAATTTACCCAAGGGATACAGAAATGCTGATGCATAGGAACAAATGTACCCCAATGTTCATAGCAGCACTCTCCACAATAGCTAAAACATGGAAAGAGCCTAAGTGTCCATCAACGGACGAATGGATCAAGAAGATGTGGTTTATCTATACCATGAAATACTACATGGCAATGAGAAAGAATGAAATCTGGCCATGTGTAGAGCAACATGGATGGACCTTGAGGGTGTTATGCTGAGCGAAATAAGTCAGGCAGAGAAGGACAAATATCATATGTTTGCACGTATAGGAGGATTAGGAGGAACTTGACAGAGGAACAAGGGGGAGAAGAAGGGGGGAAATGGTGGGGGAAAGGGAGAGAGGCAAACCATGAGAGACTCTTGAATGCTGACAAAAACTGAGGACTGATGGATGTGGGGGGGAGGGGGGATGGGCATGGAGGAGGACACTTGTGGGGATGAGCACTGAGTGTTATGTGGAAACTAATTTGACAATAAACTATTTGTAAAAATAAATAAATAAATAAATAATAAAAACATCTAAGCCATCCACAAAAAAAAAAATAACTCGAAAAACAACAACAACAACAAAAAAGTTTGGGTCTCAACTTTCATTATCGAATATTATTCTAAAATGTATTATTTCTTCTTACTTAAATAAATGAAATTTATAAAGTATTTTGTCCCCAGGGTTATCAATTTGCCTTAGCATGAATCATCATTACAAAAAATAATGTAAAAATCTGGAGAACTGGATTAACACAATATCCCAAAATACATTGGAAGATTTTCTATTGCATTTTTATGATGTACTTATAGTATTTTAAGGATATAAGGTCACAAGGAAGGGCTGTTGTTTGTTCAGTTCACTGGTGACTGGCCAGTGCCTGAACAAATATCTTTTACACAGTAGGCTCTCAAAAAATATCTAAGAAATGAATAAATGAGGAAAATATGCATATCATCTTAGTTGTGAATTTTATCCCTCTCTGAAGAAAGAGAATTCTTTCTAAATATTTTATATCCAATTATTAGGTATTTAACTTGCTCTCATTCTACTATTTCCTTTTGTAATGCTTTTTCTAAATTTAACTATGTGTGACCTTCTCATTTGCCCTTCAACTTTGTCCAAAGTCTGGGTTTAGTCATACTGACTTGTTTCTCTGCTTGGCTTTCAAATATCCTGGTATGGTTTGTTTTCAATGGGCAGAATTATATTCTTTTTGATAACCAGTTTCCTTGAACTCTACTTTCTAGAAGAAACCCAAAGATTCACCGTACTCGTTTTTGAACTTGACACAATTAGCTTCCTAAAGTTAATTTTCTTAATCTTGCTGACATTTCCATTCCCTTCCCTTGGGGAAAGGAATTCAATTTCATCAACTTGTGATTGTTTCCTTAAGGTTTCCTTCTACTATTAGAAGCCCATCTAATTTTTCCCTATGAGCAAGTTTCAGACCTGACGTCTGCCCTGAAAATGTTACCTTTATCAGAGAAGTCCATTCTATAGAGATCTCATTGCTTCCAAACTTTTCTGTCATTCCATATTCTCATTGTGATGTGAGCCTGTCAACCTTTCTATTTATTTAAAATCACTATCAATTGATGAAAGAAAACTTTATTAACCTTATTTTCCTGGTTTAGTGGCTTAAATAATTTATATTAGATTTAGAATATAGCTATTCTATGTGTTCTCACGATATTAACTCTAATCCAATATTCTTTCCAAATAATCCCATTATTACCCTTCCTCTGGGTTTATGGAGGTTTTAATTTCACAAATAATTATGGAATGCTCTCTCTTTCTGAAGCAAGTCCTCTACTTCCGAGTGCTATTCTACTACTTGTCAAGTATTTTAATAGCATCTTACCTCTGGCCTGCAATGGGACCTCCAGGTACTCCTAATTAAGTCCTTCACTCAAAAGTCACATCAGACCATATTTTAATACTTATATGATTATTTCGTCACAAAAGAATATAGTAATGTGATAGATTAAGGGGTATTGTAAATGTATCATGTGATGGTCATTGAAAATATAAATGTCACTATTCACAGTGGACAATTATATGAAAATTAAAACATCATAGAAAGTAAGCAAATAACTGTAACAGAAAAAGAATAAAACTCTTCCACTGGTTTTTATTAGAAGGAAAAAAAACATGATAAAGATTTGGTGAGGGGCTATGGAAGAGTTAAATGAATAGCTGAACCTATTTAATGGATTAAAGAAGAAGATACTGGATGACTAAATAAGATAAGAAAATGACCATTTTATAAACACTGAAAAGGCCTCATATTATTTTTCCTTAATTCTTTTCATTTCATCAACTAATACATTTTGAGTGTTACTATGTACAAGTTCAGAGAACACAGAGATAAATAACATGTGGTCTTTGCCAAGAATGAAATTACAGTCTTGGAATGAGAGATAGTTTATATAAGGCTTTGTTTTCTCTCTTTCACTGAATGTCTATGATAGAAATCATAATGAGTAGAATGGAAATGCAGGAAATGTTGGTAGAGAAGTCAGTTATCCTAAAGATAAGAGAAAATGATGCAGGGATAAGACTATCTGTTTATATGTATTTGTAAATAAAATTATGTGAATTTCACAAAGGTAATTGTATTTCTTTGCTATATAGACATTTCCACATAGAATGTGAGAGAAGATGGTTAGAGAGGTAAGTGTAGGCCAGACTGGGTATATCTTCACTGAAAGTTCAGCCTCTGAAGTACATAAATCTTTGGTTCCTTATACAAGGATGCCCAGGCAAATAACCAGTGCTGGAGGATAGCTAGCATGTAATTGGGTCAATGGACAAAGAGAGAATGAAAGATGAGTTTAAAAGGAGGCATTTGGGGTTAGAAGACCATTGGGTTGATACTTCTGTAAACTTTAAGGGCCACAGGTGATAGCTTGGATTGGGAATATGTTTATGGTAGGAAAAAAGTGAAACGATATTTCCTTTTGGGTTGTTTCCTCTGTTGATGACACTGGTCAAGACACTTTCTCAGTGGTGCTTTTGTCTATCCCGTTATGTCCTAAATGTTCTATTGGGTATCCTCAAGTTAAATGCAATGAAATGTTTCACTTGTTTTTAAAACTGCATATTAAATTTTCTAAAGGAGAGCTTGATGATATTTTTGTTTGCTTCAATAATTTTTTGAAAGGTATGTGTCTGACTTTTACAGGAGGTCACTAAGAGAAACTATCTTATGATATCCACACTCATACAAGCACCCTCTAGTCTCTCCCAATTAAAAATGAATTCCCAGTGCCCCCTGATCATCCTCTTTCCACTACACTCCCATCTGTCTCTAACCTTGTTCAAAGCAAACCTTTTTAAAAGAGTTAATCTACATTTGCTGTCTCTCCTCAACAACTATTCACTCTTCACACCAGTCTGGCCTCATTCCCAAGTATGGTCCACACAATGCCATTTAACCGATTTTTGCCAAGGTCACTTACAATCACAAAATGCTAGATCCAAAGGATATTTCTCTATCCTCATCTTATTAGGTCTTCTAGCAGCACTTCACAAGATTTACCATTACTTCTTTCTTTAAACAGATTTTTTCCTTGGCTTTAATGACATGTCATAGAACTCCTAATAATCACTGTGGGTGGTAAACTTACATTTTTCTCTTTACCATCATTTTAATTTTCCTTTTCCATTTCTATTATACCTATGCCTTGTTTGTGAAATACCTTAAATCCTTGTCAGAAAGAGAATGTATTCAATCAAGATAAAATATTAAATATGCAATTAACAATATTGGCTATCTTATGGTTGAAGAATGACATAAAGGAATCCAAAGAACCCATAACCATGGACCTAGTCAAATAAAATTGTATGTCCAAGCATCTTATCTAAAAAGATAAATTTTCAATAATATCAAGTAGACAGCATGTGTACTTATACGTAGACTACTTAAAGATGCACATACTTCTTATAAGAAACCAGAGAGAATGAGGGCAACAATAAAAATTAGGCTCAAGAAAGTCTAAAAGACTATATACAGTTGAATTCTCTTTCAAGTAAAAAGGTCCATTTTCTTAGGGAAAGGCACTCATGAACTTTTGAGAGCCAGTAGCAGTTGTCCTAAAACATTACTAACCAGGTGCATGGAACAGCTGATCAGTATGCGCCTGTGATATAACCACTGATGTGAGCCAGAGCAGGTGAATTAAAAATCGTGGTGTTGCACCTTAGCTGTCCAAGGGATGATTAGGCTAGCCTCTGCAGGCAAAGAAAGCACAGTCCTTACAAGGCTATTCAAATAAATATCTTGTTTTTTAATACATTTCACAGGGAGATTGTATTATAAATCAAATATTAATTGATTAAGAATTGGCAAATGGAAAACCTTACCAATAGATGTCTCTGAATAAAGGTAAATTCTACTAATTTTCCAAAAAAGTGAAAGTAGAATGATGATAGCTTTTTTTTTTTTTTTTTTTTTTTCGATTTTTTTTTTTTCTGGGGAG
>NW_027530330.1:2353169-2377724 GCF_008692635.1 Crocuta crocuta | reverse complement strand
AGAAAAATAATATGTTTATTAGTTGGTTTTTTTTTTTTTTTTTTTTTTTAGCATTTTATTCTTTCTGAGGAGATTAGTTATGTTCAGGTCTGAAAGGTCAGTGAAATTCTTGGTTGAGAAAGATTTCATAGAAATCAGAGGCACTGTCATGTAGTTTGAACACAAATGTCTATGCCTTGGATGGCTGTTCTACAATTACAGACAATCCCAAAGATAATAAAACTGCTATCTGCTGAATAACTATGGAAAAAAATTTAAGCTGAAAAATAAAAATAAGTCAATTTAGGACAAACATGGGAATTAGGCAATGGCTACTTTTATGTTTAATTACAATTTAGCAGTGTGCAGCATATATCAAAATCCTTGTTTTAATTGCTGACTTTCATCTACCAATTCTACCTGTAACAATAAGTCCAATGGAAATAATTAGAAGTAAGGACAAGAATTATGGAAAGGATACTAACTGAACCGCATGGCTGTCGCCACTCCTCAAGGCAGAAGTCTGAGAAAAGGATTTGTGTTTGTGTGGTAATACTGCCATGCAGGAATGAAGCGAGGGAGATGCTGAGGGATGGAGAAAAAACATTAAAAGTGTCTGCTGTCAAGGTGACAAACTGGAGCTTAATCCCACCTGGGATCCCCTCAAGAGCTGATAACATACCTCTCAGGGTTTTTCTCTTGAGCAGCAACTGGGAGGAGCTTTCATCCATAAGGGTTCATCTCCCACTGGTTGGGGGCTACTCTGCAGGCATTATCTCTCTTCTCCATCCCCCTACACCCTGTATGAATTATTGTCAATTCCTGGGCATTCGTGGCCTCACAGTGAGAGACAGATATTGAGTTAGCAGAGATGCTACCAAACTACAGTAAATTAAAGCCCCAACAGAACTATCTACTACAGTTGTTGCTGGAATCAATAGTGAGGTCCAGAGCATGGCGGTGGGACCTCAGAGGCATTCGAGGCACTAATTATGGTGGTTATTTTTAAGTAACATTCAAAAATTTAGAAATGACCAAATAAACCAAACATATACAAAAGTGGAGTTTGGTTATCATGGTGGATAGCCTATATAACAAAATATTTTGCAGCCATTTAAATATGTTTTAGGAGAATAGTGCTTTGGGAAATTGGTCATAGTATTAAGTGAGTAAAATAGATAATAAAAGATATAGGTCTTAATCATTTGTATATATGCATAAAATAATTTGAAAAAATACATTATCATATTTACAGTGATAATTTGTGTATAGTAGGATTATGGGTTATTGTCATTTCTCCTTTTGTACTTTTCCATATTTTCTAAATGCTTTACAAAGAACATGGTACTATTTTATAACTAAAAAGTCAGCAGACAAAAAAAAAATCCCACTACATAGAATTCATTCTATATTTCAATCGTCCAGGAGTCCTTCCAGGTTTTGTTTAACTATAGAGTCACTCTAAATTCTTTTTCTCTGCCAAATATTAAATGTATGCCTGAGCGGTGCCTGAGTGGCTCAGCCAGTTAAGCAACTGACTCTTGATTTCAAGCTCAGGTCATCATCTCATAGTTCAAGAGATCAAGCCCGCTTCAGGTTCTGTGTGCTAACAGCATAGAGCCTGCTTGGGATGCCCTCTCACCCTCTCTCTGCCCTTCCCCTGCTCCTGTGCGTGTGCCTGCTCTCTCTCTCTCTCTCTCTCTCTCTGCTAAAATAAATAAATAAACATTTAAAAAAATAAATGTATGCCTGAAAGGCCCATTACAAAATTTGACTGACTTTAACTTGGTTATGTAGCTTCAGCTCAAGCCTTCCCATCTTCCACTTACTACAACCACAGCAACGCTGTATGCTTGGACCCCAGCAGTACTGTAGATAGAAGTGTATTTACTTAATTGAATTATTAATCCTTGATGCAGCCAGTAGAAACAGGAAAGCCAGAGAGTTAAAAAAATAAAAATAAAAAAAGAGTATTGAGAAAAACTAAGCAGTCATTCAATACATTTTGTGTGGAGAAATTCTTACAAAACTATTTCCTGAAAAGGAACTGGTGTCCTTCACTTAGTGTGGACCAGAACCTGATATCACATGACAATATGGTCCCAGAAGGTATGCTGTCCTCTCTAGTTCTGTTTCTGCTTCTTTTTTTTCAAAAAGTTTCTCACATAACAAAGAATTGAGGGTCGAGAACATACACAGTTTATCTGGACAGGTTATATTTAAGACATGCACAAGAGTAGAAAACCAAGCAGCTAGCCCATGGTTAAAAGAGTGGGAATAACTGGTTTAGGAAGCAGACAACTTCACAGCTGAAAGCAACAAAATGTTCACTGTAACCTGCTGAGAAAATAATGGCAGGAAAGAAAAACTAATCTGGCTTATAGTTGTTGGAAATAGAATGGCTTTTCTGGATCAGAGCTTAGACTGATGGTGAATTTGTTTGTTTGATTGTTTAAACATATTTAATTATGAAAGCTTATTTTATTAAAAATTTTGTTAATCTTTATTTATTCTTGAAAGAGAGACAGGGTGTGAGCAGGGGAGAAGCATAGAGAGAGGGAGACACAGAATCTGAAGCAGGCTTCAGGCTCTGAGCTGTCAGCAGAGAGCCTGACATGGGGCTCGAACTCATGAACCATGAGATCATGACCTGAGGCAAAGTTGGAGGCTCAATCAACTGAGCCACTCAGGCGGCCCGATTTATATATATATTTTTTATTATTATTTTGAGAGAGAGAGAAAGAGAGTGCAAGTGGGAGAGGGATATAAGGGGAGCGTAGGAGGGAGAGAGAGAGAGAATCTTAATCAGGCTCCACATTCAGCACTGAGTCCTACACAGGGCTCGATTCCACAACCCTGGGATCATGACCTGAGTCGGAATCAAGAATTGCATGCTCAACTGACTGAGCCACCCCGGTGCCCTAAGATAGTGAATTTAAGGGGAAAAGAAGAATTAGAGTTTGTGCCAGACTGAAATACAACTAAAAAATTGTTTTCAAATATTTGAAGAAAATAGTGTTTAGGTAGCAAGTGGGTCTTTTTTCTGTTACATTTTATTACTTTTATAGAAGGTTGACCATTAGTAAATCACCACTGCATATGACAGGAATTTTGAAAAGTTTCAAGAATCAACACTTTATCTTGATAGTTGTATTATATTGGCTAATTTCACTTCTTTATGGAAACCTTAAAAACTATGGACTTGTGACGAGAATACCCCTTCCAGAAAAATGAATTCATTTATTCAATGAATACTTTTGCACATCTGCAAGGTAACATATTATATAATTGGCTCTCAAGACAAAGATGAAAAAGATGGAAGCTTTTGTTATGAACCCTCCTGTGGAAGAAATCATGATGTAAAAGATAAAATTGCCATACCATGTAAAACAAAAGGGTCAGAAAGAAGCAGTAGAGTGTAGTGGCAACGAAGGTAGACTCAGGAGCCATTTCCCTGTGTTCAAACTCTTCTTTTACCATTCTCTTACAATTTGGGTATCTTTGGGCTGGTTAAACCTCATAGTTTCCTCATCTATAAAATGGGCATAATAATAAGGCACTTGCATTTTAAAATCTAAATGAAGTTTAAGTGAATCAATATGAATTGCACATATGTATGTCAAGATATGTAAGCAAGTGTGGTGTGTATTAGGCATTATGTAAGCATTAGCTAAAGCCACACACACACAACACACACACCTGAAGTAGTGGTGGATAAGGAAAGGAATGAATGTTGCTGGGAAGAATTTGCCAGGTAAGGCTTACCCAAGGATTCCAAAAATGATTGGGAATTGGTAAGAATGAGAATCTGATCTAAAATTACTCTAGGTCATAGAAGTCATTTCTAAGTATAAATGAATAAATGAAAAAGGAAGGAAGGAAGGATGGAAGGAAGGAAGGAATAAAAACTTAAAACTAATTTTGTTGACTGAAGTGGATATTTGTGTGCGGATCAAGTTTTCTTTTTTCAGCATATGTAGTAATGTATAGTGCAGCTGGCTCTTATGCTGGGAAAATCTAAGGCACAGACTAATGTTCACCACCCCTATCTATACAGTGGAGTTGACTCTGCCTCCAAACTTCAGATTCCTTAATTAATTTAACTAGCTCTTTTCAATGTTTCAGCCGCCTGGCCAGTATCTAAATATACTGTCTTTGCTTCTAAATATGTCTGTGACTACTAATAAGTCACTAACAGACTAGACCATCTTTTGTTATATTTATAAGAATTGGCCTCAAGAACTTCAAATGAAGCTTGTTAGACTGAAAGCTCTTAAGGGCTACTCATCATAGTAGTCCATTCAACAAACACCCACAATATGCTAGGTATTATATTATGTACATTTTAATGTAATAGCTGCCAGGTGAAAACTGGAGCTAGAAACAGAATAGGTATTGGAAGAATGTAGGTCACACTGTACCACCGTCTGGAGTTATGTTGATTGGTTTTGGTTTTCAGTCTTTTACTACTATTATCCTTCCTCAATTATTTCCAGTTATTTCAGGGATCGTGAAATTGGGGCACAGAAAACTAAAAGAAAATGGACCTTAATTTAGACCAACAGCTGGTGGCTACAAATGTAATTAACAGGGAAGACTGTTTACTGGTATTTATTTTAGAACCCATCCCATCCCTGCCTAAGAAAATGGCAGTGCTGAAACTTCACATTTTCAAATGGCAAGTTTATTTGGCTACCATGAACTTGTGGCTGTAACAAATTTATCTAATTTTTTATGCTGCGTATGTAAGAGTCAGAATTTACACGGAGTGGAGTTTTATTTTCATTTCATAATAGTCCTCTGGTTTTGATACAGATTAAATGAAATCCATAGCATATACTACGGGATATAAAATTGTATGTCTTAAAATATATTTAATTTGTGTTTTCCCATACTGTGGAGACATTTCAGTATCCTAATAGAGACCACAAGTTAGTCTAATGAAGTCTGTGGCTGATTCCCATGCCATAGTCTGTGGAACTCTGACATTTCATAATTAACCAAAGTCTGGGGATTCGGTTCTAAGTTGGTCTTTTGCCCAAGCATTCAATTCTTGAATATGATTAAGAAGCTGAATTTTACTTTTGAGCACTTGGCTTCAGTTCCTTGAAGCCATGCTACTGAAATAATTTGGTCTCTAAGCATTTCCTTGTGGAGGAAATAATTTCCATCAAATAGTATGTTTTTTAAAGATGTTTCAGTTCAGTATTCTATATAGCATGGTTCTCTCTACATGACATGCCTTTGCCTTTGCACGGCTTGTTCTTGATCTTCTAGATTTTTGCTTAAACATCACTTCATAAGAGACCTTTCCTGAAGGATCTATGTAGCTTCGACATGTTTTACCTCAAATTATTTTAAGTCATAATATATTTATAACATATGATATCTAACATTAACATATTTTTAAATGCCCCAAATATATGGAAACTATCAACTGTTCTTACTATTTTTGCTCTGAGTAATTCAGCTAATTGTTTATTGACATTTTGAAGTTGTTTCCCTTCCCTGACTCTGTGGAATGTTAGGAAACATTAATGAAAACAAAGCAAATTTGCTCCAATTTTCTTAGCTTAATATATAAGGTCAAAGGACTTAAAGAGCTAGCATTTATTTATACTTGGTAATATATTAAAGTTTATAGACAGATTTTCTTTTTTTTTTTATTTCTAGGAGAGGGAGAGAGAGAGAGAGAGACAGCGTGAGCAGGGGAGGGTCAGAGAGAGAGGGAGTCACAGACTCCGAAACAGGCTCCAGGCTCTGAGCTGGCAGTCAGCACAGAGCCCGACGCGGGGCTCGAACCCACGAACCGCGAGATCATGACCTGAGCGAAAGTCGGAAGCTTAACCAACTAAGCCACCCAGGCACCCCTATAGACAGATTTTCAAAAGAACAAATCTTCACAGCCTCTGAGAGTATTTTTAAGTACTGGTTGTTGTTTTTTTCCGTCTCCTTTCTCTCCCCAGAAACTCAATGCAATGCCTACCTTCTCTGCTCCAGAACTCTGAGTATCTGCTTTTGATTGTCACACAGACCTCTCAAATTCAACATGTTCAAAACGGACCCCATCACATACTCTCCAAACCCCATGCCTACTGAGTCCTTCTCTGATACACCTTCTATTGATTACTGTTAAGTCCTCCACCACTTCTGAGCCACGATCTGAGAATGGCATGGAATTCTATCTCAATTCACCACTCTGTAAGTCACCAAACATATCTCTACAGATTTATGTATAGATAAATACTCATCTATCTGTAACAGCTTCCATGCATACCGATCTACATGCAATATCTATCTTTCTGTTACATATTTATTTGTTTACCTATATGTCTATTTTTCTATTTAATAAAATTCACACGAGTTCCTTCCCCACCATCCCTACCACTTTTGCCACTACCTGGGCTCAGGACATTTTTTGGTCTGAGTTACTGAATTCAACCTCTTGCATTGCCTCTTCCAATTCATTCTACCATCATAGAGTGATTTTTTCTCAAAGTCCATCTCTTCTGTCTAAACTCCCTCTATGGTTCTTGAATGGCTTCAGGATGAAAACTAACATCTTGAGAAAATATGCACAACTCGCCATGATATTGCCTGTGCTACATTTTAGCTCTACTTTTTCTTTCTCCTCACTCTGAGCTCTATATACAAGAATGGAGTTGCTTTAGCAATTTAGCTGAGACACACCTGAATGTACTCGTCTTTTCCATGTCTCCTGAATGCTTGTACATTTGTTACTTTCTCTAAAATGATCTCAGTGCCCTTCACAATTTAGCTGAGCTATACTTTCACCTAAAATGGTAACTGCTCCTTTCAGGTAACTGCTTTCTGTTTCCATAGTGTTGTAAATATCCTCGTCAGTATTTGTTACTCTGTGTTTATTGTTTTTTTTTTTCTTCCTCTTCCACAAGGCTATGAGCTTGTTAAAGAGAAAGCTTATGCTCTTTATCTAAATCTCTGGCATATAGCATAGTGTCTCACTGAAGATTTATGCATAACATATGTAGGTGAATGAAAAAATTGTCGTGGAACCAAGAACACAGGCTTCTATTTGAAAAAAAAAAAAATCTCTGCAGCTGGGAAAGGGGATATAAAAGTGACTGGTACATAAAATTTTCCTTGCATTCTGCTTTCTTTGTGTCAGGAAATGTTGTAGGTATTTTTCATGTATGAATACATTTGATCAGTGCAATTGGCCTAAGAGGTGAATACTACCGGTATCCATTTCTATGTTAAGAAATAGATACATAGAGGAGTTTATGTAGTTAAGATCATACATTTTCTTAGTGTGGGTTCCTCTGAAAACAGAGCCTGAGGCAAAATGTTATGTGTGAAACTTTTATTAGGGAGTACAAAACCAAGGAAAGGAGAGTTAGGGGAAAACTGAGACTAGGGAGCAGAGACTCAATATAAGGTAGAATATAAAGTAGCATTACTGAGCTGTTAAGCACTTGATATCAACTGTTCCGGATCTTCCAGGACCATCTTCTGAGAGGCTTTATAATGAATGCATTTCAGGACTGTCGAACTATTGAAGAAGAGGGAAGGGGAAGAATTATCCATGAGTTCGTGTGTCCCATCGATTAAATGTTTTTGCCACATTTATTTTTGGGTTGGGCAAGGACCGTTGTCAAAAAGATTTCCTGGCGTTTTATGCTCCCTTCATCAACTGGGATGCACTGGAGGAGGTCCAGGGGGCGCTGCAGAGGAATGATTCCAGGTGAAGTTGATTTACTTCCCTCTGGATCCATCTGAAGCCTGTGCATAGACTGTTAACAGCAGAAGGGGCTTGGATGGAATGACAGTCCAGGGCCCTGGAGAAGGTGTGGCTGAGAGGATCTGCAGAGGTGTGTGAGACAAGCTCGATAATGTCCCTCATATAAATGGTGAAACCCTAATTCAAATGCTAGCGACCTGACTCTTGATCTTTTTTTTTTATTTAAAATTTGTTTTTAATGTTTATTTATTTTTGAGAGAGAGAGAGAAACAGCACGAGAGGGAGAGAGAGAGAGAGAGAGGGAGGGCGACACAAAATCCACGCAGGCTCCAGGCTCCAAGCGATGAGCACAGAGCCCAACGTGGAGATCTAACCCAAGAGCCGGGAGATCACGACCTGAGGACCTGAGCAGAAGTCAGTTGCCCAACCGCCTAAGCCACCCAGGTGCCTTTGTCTCTAGATCCTTCAGACGGGGCAACAGTGGCCCTTGCCCAGTGCTTTGGCAGGACATATGTCACAGAGATACACCAGAAACAAAATTATTGAAGAACACATGGAGGCTTCTATTTCTGGCATAGCACCATCTACAAGCCAAAACGTCTGCTTCTTGACTGTATGTTACTTAGGCCTCAGGAGAATACTTCTCCATATATATATATTTTTTCTGACTCCTTTATCCAAAGCTATGCTTGGTGGTTGTTGGACTGCTGACACAGAAGACAGACACTGACTCAGAGTATGGGGAGGGAGCAATCTGCTGAAGCACCTCGGCCACAGAAAAAGACAAAGAAACTTGCCAAGTCCTTCTCCTAAAGCATGACTATGACAAATTCTTAACTAGTAAAATATCATTTCTTGGTGTTCTCATTTATAGTACGGGGCGGAGGGGATTCATGAAGGAGCTTATTTGCAATCGTTTTATGTGGCTCGTAAGGTTATTCTCTACGTGACCATCTGGGTTACTACTGAATGTTAGAATTATAAACAGTTTATTTTTATAAAATAATTTTCAAGAGTCAATTCATTTTTAAATTAAATTTAAAATCTCAGCCGTATATAAAATCTGGACTTCAGATTATTATATTCATTCAGTATAATGTGTATTTGTCCATAATTTTAGTAGATTATATCAAATGTTTTAGAGAAAAAAATAACTTTTTGAAGAACATATGAAAGGCCATTAAAATTAATTTAATTTTTAAGTTTGCTTTTAATGTATGCTTCTTGATGAAGATAATTCAACTATTGTGAACTGTGGATATAATTAAGTGTTATTATTTTAGTTCTTTACATCATTAGATATCATTAGAATACAAATGATGTAAAAATCCTGGTAATAACAGGCCAATGCATGATTTAGCTGAAACAAGGGCACAAATAATGTTTGGAATACATACATAAAATTTATGAATTTCATATTACTTTATACATTATCCAGCTATTCTCAATCAATGGAATATTCAGCTATATGCATTAATAATTGAATTGAGCAATATCTGGTATTTGGCTGACTCAATCATTTAAAAACCCCAGATTTAAACATATTTTCCAGTTTTTTTATTATTCAGTTGTATACGATAAAACATTGTATTTCACAGTTGGTTAGCAAGAAATACAATTTTTTAAATATGTCGATATAATGTATGCATGCCCCCATTTGTCCTCCTGTCCCAGATTTCACAGATATTAGGGGTGGTTCAGCCCATGTTTATAATAAATAAATGCCTGTACTTCACTCCAGCCGCTATAGTACATACCCGATGACTCCACTCCTATACTAAACTCCTTCCCTACTGTTTTAGAGACCTGTCCAATTGAGCAATTCATTCTAGTTAAACAGTTCGTAAATTGACAAAACTAAGACATCACTTTAGTCCAGTTAAACTATTGATACCATATTTAAATAGATGATATTTAACCATCCACATACAAATAAGAAAATAATTAGAGATGATAAGTACTGAATATGCCAACCTATAGTATGGTACGCCATAATATATTTAGCTCTTGAGAAAAATCCTATTCAAATATCAGTCACCTGCTCAGGTTCCTCGCAGGATTTCATTTAAGTCATCTTAATTAATTCCTCCTGCAGAGAGGAACCCTGCTTTCTGCTTCCCTCACTGAGTGAATAACTCAGGTAAACTGCGTCAGGTAAATTTCAGAAGGCATTTGCTTATTATGTTATTTTTGTGTAAGACAAAATGTTTTCTGGACTTGTAGAAATTATCTTGGGTAGTGCTAAAAAAACTTCTAAAGACTTATAGTTTTCACTCATTTTTATATATTCTCTTTTGAATTGATTTCCAGTAAAGAGCTTCTGGAGAGGCAGAGGTAATTAAAAGTTATATCATGTTTTCCTCAAATGCTATCCCATCTCTATTTTTCCCTATTGAAGTCACAGAACTCTAGGCACACTTTTCAAGGAGATACTGTTTACTTGATACATAGCTGTTGCTTTTATGTTTTTCCTCCATAATTACAATTTAGGCATGTTATACTCCATAAAAATTCAAAATTATAAAATATTCCATTCTCGATCTCCCTGTGAGGGCCAAAGGGGAGAATATGGCTGCTATATAACCATCCTGAGAGAGTACTCTTAGGATAATAAGCTCATCTTCAACCACAAAGTAATTAAAATGTGTTTTTGTTTTTCCTGACAATTATATTTTCAACTCTGACTCCATCATAGAAATCTCCCATGATGTAAATGTAGATATTCTGTACTTCCATATGGTAGAGATCTTTTTATTTTTTGTGTTTTATATATAAAAACTAAAATAAAACCTTCCTTTTTCTTTTTGGTTCTTGCAAAATAATATATGGTTATTTGAAAACTCTACTTTCACTTACAGGTTATCAATTTATTATATTCTGAGTTAAATTCAGAAATGTAAATACAGTCTTTAATATTTTGAAGTTTTATGACAGAAGCTTAGTATAATGTAGGTTCATTCATATGAAATAGCAAGGCCATTCATAGGCTAAATTATTTTTAAAATAATCTAAATATTCATTCTCAAGTATCCATGCAAATGAGACAAAAGATTGGCATAGTAATTAAATATTTATTAAAATATCTGCCCTACTTTTTGTGACACATGGATGTATTTTTTAAATGTTTTAAATTCCATTTAGTTAACATACAGTGCAATATTGGTTTTAGGAGTAGAAATTCAGTGATGCCTCACTTATAAACAACATCTAGTGCTCATCATATAACAGATGTATTCTTTTTTTTCCAACTGATTTCATCCTCTTTTATTTTGGAAATAGTGCTTAACATCTTAGAAGAAAATGTTTCTTGTGTGATGACTGATCCCAATACTTTCTGCTTCTTTGTATTCTTAAATATTAAATCATGACATTGGAGGGAAATCAGGTGTTCTAGCATGGTAGATTTCTCAATGCCAAGCAACACCATGTCTCAGAAGATGTTGTAATGAACTTGACCTGAGCCAAAAGGAATCACTGGGCCAGCTGGGAGGACAAGCACACTGGTGAGGGCAGAGAGTCTCCCACCCTTCTGGTTGAGTTCGTTCTATAACTCATACTTGAACTATAATGATTTGAAACTTGAGTAAGAAGTCATGACATCCAGACATAATATTTCTTATAAAAATCATCTCTGGTGCCAGAAGCCTATAGAAATGTCCTGCTCCAAGACAGATTGATGCTCATAATCACGACGATTTGTGACACTCACTTGACTTCCTCAAGCTACAAATAACCAGATTATCTGACCTAAAATAAAAACTTTTCAGAGTAAATTAATTTCTGTGGAAAGCTTTAGAGTAGTGAAAGTGTTCTCACGCACGCGCGTGTGTATATGTGTGTGTGTGTGTGTTGCTGTTGCTGCTGCTTTATACATCTCATTTCTTTTTAGGTCATAATACAGATTAATTTCTAATGTTAATAATATTTACCATAAGTAGCTATTATTGCAGCTATCTAAAGTGATCCCTTTAACTGTGAGGAAAATGACTGCAGACAAACAGGTTATGGTTATATGTCTTATAAGTAGATTGTTGTTTGCAAGAACACATTTTTTGAGAGCTAGCAATCTCCTGCTAAGGTCAAATGGCTTTTAGAGTCAAATGGCAAAATTAAATGGCTCTTTAATATTTGGAATGCAGGTTAATACCTAGAAATTTGCAAATGAAAATATTTTAGAAGAAATCAGCAAAAAATCAAGGTGTTTTCTCTTGCAAAACAGTAGGCAATGAAAATGGCAAAACGCTGGAAGGAATATGTTTCTGGGGCCAAAGAGCAATTTTATTTATAAGGTGTTTGTAGAATATGACACTTTATCCAACTGCAATAGATTATTTATGCTGTCGTTTTCAATGTATGGTAAGTACAGAGTATATGGAACATCCCAGAATCTCTAGCTACTTCATCAAATCCTAAGGATTCTGGCTACACTGAAAACACCCAGAAAAGATCTTCTATACATCTCATTCTATGCCTTAGCACACAGTAAACTCTTTGCTTGTAGTACCTTTTCCTCCTTTGATCAGCCTAGAAAATGTCTCTCATCCAACAATAGCAAATCCAGCATCAACACTGTTTGGATCTGACCTTAACTTTTCCAGAAGAAGTGAATTCACTATTACATTAGTCAAATTATATTATATTATAATTATTTAATTACAGATATTAAATTCATTTTTCTGATAAAAATATACTTTATAATTATTTGAAACCCCAAACCTCCATGTCCAACAACGTAGTCCATGTGTTCTTTATATCCTCAAAACTCTCATAATGCATTTGTATGTCATAGGTACATAAATCTTATTTGTTGAATCATTCCTGTGTCCCTGTACACATTCTTTCTCTCCATCAATCTATTTCTTTGCCTGCGTCTCCCACTCTTCCCCTTTTCTTTCTCCTTCCCTAGCTTTGTATCCTCACCTTCATCCATGCCCCCAAATGCATGTAACCCTTGGCTCACAAACTCATATTACGATATCCACTCAGTTACAAAATTCTATTATCTAGTTTACTTTTTAAGGCTGCAGACAAGCAATAAGTCTATTTTTAAAAATTTTTAACGTTTTATTTATTTCTGAGAGAGAGAGACCGCGTGAGAAGGAGAGGGTCAGAGAGACAGGGAGACACAGAATCTGAAACAGCCTCCAGGCTCTGAGCTGGCTGTCAGCACAGAGCCCAACGCAGGGCTCAAACCCACGAACTGTGAGATCATGACCTGAACTGAAGTTGGCCGCCCAACCGACGGGGCCACCCAACCGCCCCAGCAATAAGTCTATTTTTAAGAGGCTATAATCTAAGCCACACTTAACAGGGATATATTTTACAACATATATTCTAAGGAATGAAAGGTGGGTGAATCTAAAGGGGCCACTGAGATGCTGAACTTTCACCCCGTTCTTCCAAAATATCCTGAATGTCAACTATCAATTAGTGCTTGAGACCCTTGGACAAGTAGGAATGCACATGTCATGGCAATGAGAAAGAATGAAATCTGGCCATGTGTAGCAACATGGATGGACCTTGAGGGTGTTATGCTGAGCAAAATAAGTCAGGCAGAGAAGGACAAATATCATATGTTTGCACGTATAGGAGGATTAGGAGGAACTTGACGGAGGAACAAGGGGGAGAAGAAGGGGGGAAATGGTGGGGGAAAGGGAGAGAGGCAAACCATGAGAGACTCTTGAAGCTGGCAAAAACTGAGGACTGATGGATGTGGGGGGGAGGGGAGATGGGCATGGAGGAGGGCACTTGTGGGGATGAGCACTGAGTGTTATGTGGAAACTAATTTGACAATAAACTATTTGTAAAAAAAAAAAAGGAATGCACATGTCAGTTTGTCTATTAAACTTCCATAAAACTTGACGTCTTTCCTTTTTATCTTAATATAAAATAAATACAGTAAAAGTTTTATTTTACCTGTTATGTTATCATATTAGAAGCCATTAATTAAAAATGTTCTCTTTTAATACCCGCATTATGCTCTACAAAGGATATGATGTGGATAAGGCAATGTTGAAAAATACCCTTAAACTAAAGTATAAGAAAGTAGAATGGAAAAGAATTCAGAGGAAACACAATTTTCCCCCATGTTTATTTTTTACTCTCTTGTGGCTACTTTTTAAAACAACTTTATTTGAGATATAATTTACCTTCCATACAATCTTCCTATTTAAAGTGTGCAATTTAATGGTTTTTAGTATATTTATAGAGTTGTTCAACCATCATCACAATCAATTTTAGAACATTATCATCATCCCACAGAGAAACCTTGGATCCATTAATAGCCACTCCCTATTTCTTCCCAACTTCTCCTCTCCCCTGTCCCAGGCCTCAGCAACCAGCAATCTACATTCCTTTCCTATTTGTCTCTTCTGGACATTTCATATAAATGGAATCTTAAAATATGTGGTCTTTAATGAGCTTCTTTTAGTTAATATATTTTCAAGCTTCATCCATATTGTAACATGTATCTGTACATTCCTTTTTAGCCTAATAACATTCCATTGTATGGATATAACATTTTTGCAACAGTTGATAGGTATTTGGGTCCTTTACACATGTTGGCTATATTGAATAATGCCACTATGAACATTCGTGTACAATTTGTATGGGCATATATATTTCATTTCTCGTGGATTTATACCTAGGAGTGGAATTACTAGGTCATCTAGTAACGTATGTTTAGCCTTTGGAGGTACTGCTGGACTGTACCATTTTATCTTTTTCTACATTTTTTCCACCAACAATGTATAAAGGTTCCAATTTCTTCAGATACTCATCAACATTTGTTATTATTTTCTTATTTTGTTACATTCATCTTAGTGGGTGAGAAGAGATATCTCATCTTGGTTTTGATTCGTATTTCCTTGATGGCTAATGCCATTCAGCATCTCTTCATGTGCTAATTGTTTATTAGTGTATCTTCTTTGTAGAAATGCCTATTCAGATACTTTGACCTTTTTAAATTGGGATACTTGTCTTATTATTCAGTTTAAAGAGTTCTTTTTGTATTATAGATACCAGTCCTTTATCAGATATATGACTTACAAAATTTCTCCTGTTCTGTCAGTGGTCATCTCACTTCCTTGATAGTGTCATTTGAATATGAGGCATGTAAGTTTTTACTTTTGATGATATTTTTTTCTTTTTTTTCTTATGTTACATATATTTCTGATGTCATATTTAAGAAACCACTGTCTAATCTAAGGTCATGAAGATCTATATGTAGGTTTTCTTCTAAGAGTTTTATAGTATTAGCTCTAAAGTTAGGTTTTTAGTCCATTTTAGGTTAGTTTTTGTATATGCAGTGAGTTCTACTTGTTTTAAAATGTATAGTAAAATTAAAAATATATATTTGGTCTTTATCCCTGCTTCCTGGTACATATCTCCTAAATCTTGAAATCTCCTGAGTGATCTGAGTGTCTTTTGTATGTCTATAATATGACTGATGATTGGGATATTCTGGGTAACTTCTGAATCATTTATTAATTTATTCAATAAGCATATAAAAAAGTTTATTTATCTATTTTGAGAGAGAGAGAGAGATTGCAGGGGAAGGGCAGAGAGAAACGGAGAGAGAGAATCCCACCCTGACATTGAAGAAGATACAAATAAATGGAAAGATATTCCATGTTCACAGATTGGAAGAACTAATACTATCAAAATGTTTATGCTATGTTATGACAGTGTGGAGCTGGATGTGGGGCTCGATCTCATGCACCAAACCAGGAGATCATGAACTGAGTTGAAATCAAGGGTCAGGTGCTTAAGAAACTGAACCACCCAGGCACCACAAGACTGCAGAAATTTTTAAATTAACAATGTATCTTCATAAGTAACATAATTTTTCATTTTTGTATGCCTGAGTTAAGCAGAGATGTATTAATATCCATACTTTACTGATAAAGGAATTTGGTTTCCAAGTTGTTAAGGAGGGGCGCCGCGCCTGGGTGGCTCAGTCAGTTAGGCATCCAAATCTTGATTTTGGCTCAGGTCGTGATCTCACAGTTTATGGGATGGAGCCGCAAGTAGGCTCTGCACTAACAGTGTGGAACTTGCTCGGGATTCCCTGCTTGTGCTCCTTTTGTCCCTCCCTCTCTCTTAAAATAAATAAATAAACAAACAACAACAACAACAACAAACAGTTAAGGAAATTAAGCACTTAACATTGCATGCCTAGGCGGCAGCAGGTTTATCTTACAATTTTGGTCTATTTCTTCCTGAACAATATACTTTTTGAAACCTGGTGCTTTCAGTACTTCTAGGAGTTATTTTTCTAAAAGGTTTACTTATAATTTTCTGTTTCTGAATAAACTGAGAATTTCATGTTTTTGATAACTTAGTATATTTCAAACAAATACCGTATCAGTCTAATAGGTAATGATTAGATTATCCTCAACCTTTATGCAAAGGTTATATGTGAAATCTCAGAGTCAAATATGATCCTGGTCCATAGGTTGGTTACCATAATTCAAGACAGGTTTTTATAAAAATTATGCAATTTCATTTCTTTTAGTGTACTTGTCTGCTTTTGGTATCAAGATAATGCTGGCCCTGTAAAATGAGCTTGGAAGTGTTCCCTGCTCTTCAGTTTTTGGAGGAGTTTGAGAAGGATTGGGTTAATTCTTTTTTAAATGTTTCATAGAATCACTATTGAAGCCATCTGTTCCTGGACTTTCATTTGTTAGGTTGTATTTCATTATTCATT
Organism: Crocuta crocuta; assembly: GCF_008692635.1. NCBI lineage: Eukaryota > Metazoa > Chordata > Mammalia > Carnivora > Hyaenidae > Crocuta > Crocuta crocuta. The sequence goes on along the minus strand of NW_027530330.1, from coordinate 2,361,318 downwards.
CAATCTCCTTACTCATTATTTTCTGTTCATATTTTCTATTTCTTCTTGAGTCAGTCTTAATAAGCTGTATGTTTTAGGAATGTATCTAGTCTTTTAAGTTATCCAAGTTGTTGACATACAATGTTCATAGTATATCACTTATAGTCCTCTGCATCTCTGTGGTATAGTTGCAAAGTCTCCTCTTTCAATTCTAATTTTATTTAAGTTTTTTTCTTCTTAGTCTAGGTAAAGGTTTGTCAATTGTATTGATATTTTCAAAACACCAACTCTTAATTTTGTTGATGTTGTCTATTATTTTCTAGTCTGTATGTCATTTATTTTTGCTCTAGTTATTTATTTCTTTCTGCTAGATCGGGGCTTAGTTTGCTCATTTTCTTGTTCCTTGAGGTGTAAAGTTATATTGTTTATTTGTGATCTTTCCTTTATTTTAATGTGGGTATTTATACTTATAAGCTTCCCTCTGAGGTTTAGAACTGTTTCTGCTGTATCCCATGAGTTTTGGTATGCTGTTTCCAAAAATAAAAAGCATCCAAGTTGGAAAGGAAAATTAAAATTTTCTCTGTTTTCAGAAGACATTATCTTATATATAGAAAATCCTAAAGACTCCACTTTAAAAAAAAAACAACCTGTTAAAACCAATAAACAAATTGAGTAAAGTTACAGAATATAAAATCACCATGTAAAAATCAGTTGTGTTTCAATACACTAACAATGAACTACTTACAAAAAATAATAAAACAGTCCCATTTACAATAGCATCAAAAACAGTATAGTACTTAGCAATAAATTTAACAAAGGATGTGAAAGATCTTTCAATTGAAAACCGTAAAACACCGCTGAAAGAAATTGAAGAAGACACAAATAAATGGAAAGATAGTCCATGTTCATGTATTGGAAGAACTAATGCTACCAACATGTTTATGTTATCCAAAGCAATTTACAGATTCAACTTTATCCTTGTCAAAATTGCAATGGCATTTTCATGGACTAGAAAACACAATCCTAAAATTCATATAGACCCATAAATGACCCCCGATATCTAAAGCAATCCTGAGCTAGAAGAACAAAGCTGGAGGTGTCCCACACACTTCCTTATTTCAAACTATATTACAAAGCTACAATAATCCAAGCCATATGGTACAGGCATAAAAACATACCAGTGGAACAAAATAGAGAGCCCAGAAATAAACTGACATATACATGATCAACTAATCTTCAATAAGGATGCCAAGAATACAAAAAGGGAAAAGAATAGTCTCTTCAATAAAAAGTATTGGACAAATTGGATATCCAATGTAAGAAGGGTGAAATTGAAACCTTATCTTACATTGTACACAAAAACCAATTCAAAATGGATTAAAGACTTAACCAGAAGACCTGAAACTAAAACTTCTGGAAGAAAAAAACATACAAAAAAGCTCCTTGACGTTCGTGTTGGCAACAATACCAAAAGCGCAGGCAAATAAAGCAAAAATTTAAAAAGTGGGACTACATCAAACTAAAAAGCTTTTGTGCAGCAAAGAAAACAATCCAGAAAATGAAAAGACATCCAACAAAACGATAAACTATTTGCAAACCATGTATCCGATAATGAGTTATTATGCAAGATATATAAGGAACTGCTACAACTCAACAGCAAAAGTGACCAGGTTAAAGAATTGGCAAAGAATCTAAATAGACATTTCTCCAAAGGTGACATAATGATGTCCAAGAGGTACGTAAAAAGATGCTCAACATCACAAATCAGCAGGGAAATACAAACCCAAACCACAAAGAGGTATTACCTAGAACTTTTAGAATGCCTATTATTATTATTTTTTTAAGGTCATAAGTGTTGGTAAGGATGTGGAAAAAAAGGAACACTGGTACACTTTTGATGGGAATGTAGATTAGTGCAGTCATTATGGAAAACAATATGAAGATTCCTAAAAAAAATAAAAATAGAACTATAATATGATCCAGCAATGTCACTTCTGGATATTTATTCAAAGGAACTGAAATCAGGATCCCAAAGAGATACCTGAGCTTCCATGTTTACTGAAGTATTATTCAAAATTGCCAAGACATGGGAGCAAGTTTAATGTTCATGGACAGATGACTGGTAAAGAAAATGTGGAATATTTATGCTAAGTGAAATAAGTCAGACAGAGGAAGACAAATACCATGTGGAATCTAAAAGACAACAACAACAACAATAACAACAAAACACCAGAAAGAGACTCAACACTACAGAGAAAAAAACTGGTGGTTGCCAGAGTGCAGTGGGGTGGAAGGATGGGGGAAATAGGTGAAGGAGACTAAGAGGTGCAAATTTCCCGTTATGAAACAAAAAGTCATGGGGATGAAAAGTACAGCAGAGAAAATACAGGCAGAAACACTGAAATAAGATTGTACAGTGACAGATGGTAACTACACTTACTGTGGAGAACACTACATAATAGAATTGTTGAATCACTAGGATATGCATCTGAAACTAAGATAACATTGTATGTCAACTATACTTTAATAATAAAAATTTTAAAACAGAAAATGTGGTATATACACACAATAGAATATTATGAAGCCTTAAAAAATAATGAGTTCCTGTCATTTGGGACTTTGAAGACATTATGCAAAGAGAAATAAGCCAGACACAAAAAGAGAAACACTGTATAATCTCACTGACATGTGGAATCTAACTCATCAAACTCAAAGAAGGGGAAAGTAGAATGGTGGCTGCCAGGAGCTGAAGGTAGGGAAGGGGGTGGAGATGGGGAGGTAATGGGTCAAAACACAGTTTGCTACACAAGTTCTGGAGACTTATAGTAATATAGCTTGGTGCCTTTAGCCAATAGTACTGTATTGTAGACTTAAAATTCACTAAGAGTGTAGATCTTATGTGTTCTTATCACACAAGTAATAATAATAATTAATAATAATAGGGTGGGAGGAAACTTCAGGAGATAATAGACATATTGTCTATGGCCTTGGTGGTGATGGTCTCACAAGGGTGTCCTTATCCCCAAATTCACTGAGTCATGTACCTTAAATATGACAGCTTTTTATATGTCCATCATACCACCATAAAATGAGTTTTAAAAATAAATTATGCAATTTCGTAAATCTAGTAAATATTACACTACACTGAAACTTTGCTGCAGTGAACCTCACTGGGTACGGCTCATTATCATCTGCAGAGAAACTGTGATACAAGCTGTCATGAGAGGGTTCTTTATTACAGAGATTGCATGACACAACCATTAGGATGGCTTTGTGGGATGGATAGTAAGGCACAGCACTATCCCACAAAGATGTGGGCTCCTCTCACCAACCATCCACCCAAATGGCAAAGAAACCAATCTGCAATTAATTTCAGGCATCCCTTTCTAGAAGGTTGAATATTCATTGTATAGTTACAAAATACTGTGTCATCATATACTATTTGAAAAACTAAACTCGTTGAAAATATTAAATATTAAAGATATAAAATCTAATTCTTAAAGGCTTTCTCTTTTTTTTCCTCCAAGAGACAAAAAAAAAAAAAAAGCTGGCAAAGGAGCACAGTGGTTTATATACTGTGCTGTTCTGAGATTTATTTAATACCGACTTACCATATGAAGACAATGAGTGCCACTCTGGCAAAGGGTTTGCCAAGCAAGGAGGTCAACTAGGTTTCAAAATTCTCTCACTTCCTGGACTAAGCAAACGTATCCATGAGCTTAGTTCATGAAAATACAAGTGTGACACACTGCATGCAGAAACTATATACAGTGAGATATTAATAGTGTGGGACTCACTGAATCATACTTTTCCACTGAATTGCTTCTCAACATGTTTAATGTGTTAATGCGTGTTTTGAATCTCCCCTAAGAAGATAAAGCCTAAAACGTCTCTAATGTTGTTTGGTAATACAAACTTATTTTTGTGGACTATCCATGGTGGAACACAATTGAAGAAATGTAAGTGTACTGAATATAACTCTGAGCTGGGAATAAGGCTGCCTTATATACCACTAGTTCTGAAGTCTGGCAAGCTATTTGATTTGGGGACTTCAGCCAATAATACTATTCCTTCCTGTTTTCTGAGGAGGGTTAAGGAGACAACAGTGTTCAGACAGGACTGTTCATATCCATCATTATATGCTCATCACCAAGTATAATACTAATAAATGGTGAATATTCAATAAATATTTAGTGGACTTTTCAGTAAAACAGCATGTTTATACACAAAACATGCATATAACTAGATAATTATAAAGTACTTGACAAATATAAAATAGTATCTCATAATATTATAATGACTCATCTTGACTTGAAAATAATTCTGAAGTTTTATCTCTGCCATTATAATTTGGGGTGACTCAGGAATTTTTTCCTCTTGTGTGAGGAGCCATATAATTAGCCACTCCTAATGACTATTATTAGTGTCAAGTATTACACTAGCAATAATCTTGGAAAGAGAACAGTAGTTGAATATGAAAAAGTATAGGAAATGGATGTTAGGAAGAGAATTCTATTATAAAATGCTATTCGTATTGATCTTGTTTAATTTTTAATTAAAAGTTACATGGTTTCTGTTTTGCTCAAAAATAACTACAAAAACCAAGATGGAACATTTTTGTGGCATAACAGGTTACTGATGGTGACCTAAGTATTTTAAGGTAATAAGAATGAATAGAGACAGTAACAACTCTTATAGTCATAAGAGTTACAGTTAGGTCTGAATTTATTTACACTTTTACTTCCTTCACTACTCTTCTTGCCTCTCCTCTTCCACTAGCTATTTAATATATTTATTTGCAGTGTTAGATTTCTCAAACAAGATTTATTTCAATAATCTTGCTTGGTTTGATTAAAAAACATAAAAACTATGAGAAATAAAACGTGTAAGACCCTGTATTTTGAGCAAAATGTTTGAGCCAGTTAGAGGGTTTTCATAAAAATTCATCATTTCAATCTAAGGGAAACTGCCTTTCAAGTACTTGTATATGGTGTTCCTGAGAACGTTTTGATTTTGACCAAATAATTGAACATACCTATTACCAGTTCAGGAGCAGGTTTGTGAGGGCAGCATGCCTTCCTTCCAGGTATAAATCCCTGAAGAAATCAGCCATGTGAGCATTATACCCATAGGGATATAACTGATTGATAAGCTGTAAGGAAACAAACAAAAAGTAGTCTTAAAAGTGAGAGCAAACATTAACATCTAATTTCAAAGATAAGCTTATACTTCATTACTTCAAACAAATTATAATTCATGAGAATGGAAACTCAGTATTCCGGAAAAGAGGAAAAATAGTATCACATTGTTTTTTCTGGTCTGAAGCCGAAGTACACTTGTGCAGCTGTGGAAAAAAAAAGGGGGGGGGGGGAGGGACGGCATTCAAAGACTCTCAATAGGCATGCTTCAATAAGACATCCTACTGTTCTAGAAAATGCCTCAACAGAAAGGTCAATTTTTAAAAAATTACTCAAAGGAATAAGCCAAACTTAAAAGAAATTTGTCTGGGATCCTAGGTAACCTTACTTTGCCCCTTCTGAGTTGATTCTGTTTCATGTCAGAGACACACGAGACAAGTGGATCTGAGGAAGGGCAATTCAGGCTTTCTTGGCTCATCCACCACAGCCATTCTTAGCAATGCTTCCTCAATTGTCAACACTTCAAACAGAAACCATAATATGAATATCACCAGTGAGAGATTTGGAAAATGTGCCACATCAGTGACTTACTCCTCTACTCCCCCATCCCCCACAGCACCTGCTACCCTCCCCCCAAGAGAACATCAGAGCTTATACTGTAAGAGAAGTTGTGGACAAATTAAGACTTCCTGCCCTGCCTTACTGTTACCTTATTCAATGGCATCCTGGCCTTTTTCAACAAAGCTTTTGATGATAAGTTTTGATTTAGTATTCCAACTCCTGAAAGCATGTGTGAGAATTTATTTTTTTTAAGATTTTTAATTTTTTTAGGTAATTGCTACAACCTACACGGGACTCAACTCACAACCCTGAGATCAAGAGCCGCATGCTCCACCGACTGAGCCAGCATTTTAGGGAATTTTATTTTATTTTATTTTATTTTTTTAATGTTTTATTTATTTCTGAGAGAAAGAGAGACAGCGTGAGCAGGGGAAGGTCAGAGAGAGAGAGAGAGAGGCTCCCGGCTCTGAGTTGGCTGTCAGCACAGAGCCTGATGCGGGGCTCGAACCCACGAACCATGAGATCATGACCTGAGCTGAAGTTGGACGCTTAACCGACTGAGCTACCCAGGTGCCCCAATATTAGGGAATTTTATATAAAAGTCATTTGCCCATAAGTGTTCAGTACATTCAGGATTTCCTTTGAATATTACTGACTACAAGTGCAGCAGGTAAGAAAGTACAATTGTATGTTGACTTTAAACTTTTTAACATTATTTTTGAGACAGAGTATAAACATGAGATGGAGAGAGGGGCAGAGGAAGGGGATGGAGAATCTTAAACAGGCTCCATGTTCAGTGCAGCGCAGAGACCGATCTGGTCTCTACCCCACAACCCTGGGATCATGACATGAGTCTAAATCAAGAGTGGGGCACTCGAAGTATCGAAAGAGATGCCATCTTATACCAGGACAACTTTAATGCATTTCTAGTTACTGTCACTGGCTCTATTCTTTTTTTTTTTATTGTTTTTCACTCTAGTCCATCCAGCATCCCATCCTCCTCCTCCAGATATTTCAAAAATTTCACCTTTGTTACTTAATCACCTGCTGAAGAACCCACCCTGAACTCTCATTCCCTATCACAGCATGTTCACATACATCAGCCTGAATTCAGCTCTCTGTGTAAATAACGTGGCCACAACATTATGTCTTGCTCTTCTAGAACAAATGACAGCCTTTTCCCGTCTTTCCCCTTTATCAATTATATTTATTCCCAGTTCTGTGACTTTGCTTTTGTCACCATCCCCCAACCTAGATGCTTTGCTTTTCATCCTTGAGCTAAATAAAACTATTATTAATGAGTTGTCTCTTCTATGAAGGCCTCTCTGAATATTCCTTGAAATTGGAGAGAGAACCCCTCTCTCGCATGTTAAAATTTCACTTTGGAGTTAGTTACACGTAGTTGGTCACTTCATTTTTTTTATAGTTTATTTATTTTGAAAGAAAGAAATAGCATGAGCAGGGGAGGAGCAGAGAGAGAAGGAGAGAGAGTATCCCAAGCAAGCTCTGCACTGGTGAGCACAGAGCCTGATGCAGGGTGCAATCCCATGAATTAGGAGATCATGAGTTGAGCTGAAATCGAGAGTTGGCCGCTTAACTGACTGAGCTTCCCAGGTGCCCCTAGTCACTTCATTTTTCACTAAGGTTGGCCAAACTATTAGTTTTCTCTTCTGGATTTTTGGTAGCCTACTAATGGGACTATGTCTAGCTAATAATCATATTGCTGTTAGCTTGAGTGCCTACCACTGTCTATCTAATTAGAAGGACTTCTGTATATATTTTATTTTAGCAAAGATATTACTAATTTGAGAAGAAAAGTCGAGTGAAAAATGCCTCTGTACCTCTCTCTCTGTCTCCCTCTCTGTCTCGCTCTCTTGATGAACTGCCCAGATTTTGGGTGAGGAAGACAAGAGCAACTCATGTAGTTTCACACTAGTCACTGACTAGTTATAGACTAGCTACTTAAACTCTCTAATGTCAGTTTTCCCCTGTAGATAACAAGGCATCTAACTCATGATTCATATCTGTGAGGCCATTAGCACTATTCCTGACATATAGTAAGTACTTAATAAATAGTGTCTTTTTTCCTAATTTAGGAGAGAAAATCAGATCCAATGATTAAAAGAACAAACCATAAGAAACAAAACCTGGCTTCAAATTCTAGCACTATCATCTGTTAATTTGCTAAGGTCTCTTAATCTCTGTGTTCATTTTTTTTTTTTTTACTTTTGAACATTTAGGTAGTACTTTCTGCAAAGCACTGGGAAGATTAAATGATAATAAGGATGTGACCAATGTTTTTACAAGTATGATGTGTGTGCACTATGATCACTGAATAAATTTAATGGAATAATAGAAGAAGATATATCTTCTCATGTCCCTGGAAGGAACATTCAGCTTCTCCTGCTTTTACTCTCATTAAAGGGGATTCAGCTATTACTATAAATTGAAAAAAACACAGGCTCAATTCA
>NW_027530330.1:2302531-2349541 GCF_008692635.1 Crocuta crocuta | reverse complement strand
TTATTTTTTTAATGTTTTATTTATTTCTGAGAGAAAGAGAGACAGCGTGAGCAGGGGAAGGTCAGAGAGAGAGAGAGAGAGGCTCCCGGCTCTGAGTTGGCTGTCAGCACAGAGCCTGATGCGGGGCTCGAACCCACGAACCATGAGATCATGACCTGAGCTGAAGTTGGACGCTTAACCGACTGAGCTACCCAGGTGCCCCAATATTAGGGAATTTTATATAAAAGTCATTTGCCCATAAGTGTTCAGTACATTCAGGATTTCCTTTGAATATTACTGACTACAAGTGCAGCAGGTAAGAAAGTACAATTGTATGTTGACTTTAAACTTTTTAACATTATTTTTGAGACAGAGTATAAACATGAGATGGAGAGAGGGGCAGAGGAAGGGGATGGAGAATCTTAAACAGGCTCCATGTTCAGTGCAGCGCAGAGACCGATCTGGTCTCTACCCCACAACCCTGGGATCATGACATGAGTCTAAATCAAGAGTGGGGCACTCGAAGTATCGAAAGAGATGCCATCTTATACCAGGACAACTTTAATGCATTTCTAGTTACTGTCACTGGCTCTATTCTTTTTTTTTTTATTGTTTTTCACTCTAGTCCATCCAGCATCCCATCCTCCTCCTCCAGATATTTCAAAAATTTCACCTTTGTTACTTAATCACCTGCTGAAGAACCCACCCTGAACTCTCATTCCCTATCACAGCATGTTCACATACATCAGCCTGAATTCAGCTCTCTGTGTAAATAACGTGGCCACAACATTATGTCTTGCTCTTCTAGAACAAATGACAGCCTTTTCCCGTCTTTCCCCTTTATCAATTATATTTATTCCCAGTTCTGTGACTTTGCTTATGTCACCATCCCCCAACCTAGATGCTTTGCTTTTCATCCTTGAGCTAAATAAAACTATTATTAATGAGTTGTCTCTTCTATGAAGGCCTCTCTGAATATTCCTTGAAATTGGAGAGAGAACCCCTCTCTCGCATGTTAAAATTTCACTTTGGAGTTAGTTACACGTAGTTGGTCACTTCATTTTTTTTATAGTTTATTTATTTTGAAAGAAAGAAATAGCATGAGCAGGGGAGGAGCAGAGAGAGAAGGAGAGAGAGTATCCCAAGCAAGCTCTGCACTGGTGAGCACAGAGCCTGATGCAGGGTGCAATCCCATGAATTAGGAGATCATGAGTTGAGCTGAAATCGAGAGTTGGCCGCTTAACTGACTGAGCTTCCCAGGTGCCCCTAGTCACTTCATTTTTCACTAAGGTTGGCCAAACTATTAGTTTTCTCTTCTGGATTTTTGGTAGCCTACTAATGGGACTATGTCTAGCTAATAATCATATTGCTGTTAGCTTGAGTGCCTACCACTGTCTATCTAATTAGAAGGACTTCTGTATATATTTTATTTTAGCAAAGATATTACTAATTTGAGAAGAAAAGTCGAGTGAAAAATGCCTCTGTACCTCTCTCTCTGTCTCCCTCTCTGTCTCGCTCTCTTGATGAACTGCCCAGATTTTGGGTGAGGAAGACAAGAGCAACTCATGTAGTTTCACACTAGTCACTGACTAGTTATAGACTAGCTACTTAAACTCTCTAATGTCAGTTTTCCCCTGTAGATAACAAGGCATCTAACTCATGATTCATATCTGTGAGGCCATTAGCACTATTCCTGACATATAGTAAGTACTTAATAAATAGTGTCTTTTTTCCTAATTTAGGAGAGAAAATCAGATCCAATGATTAAAAGAACAAACCATAAGAAACAAAACCTGGCTTCAAATTCTAGCACTATCATCTGTTAATTTGCTAAGGTCTCTTAATCTCTGTGTTCATTTTTTTTTTTTTTACTTTTGAACATTTAGGTAGTACTTTCTGCAAAGCACTGGGAAGATTAAATGATAATAAGGATGTGACCAATGTTTTTACAAGTATGATGTGTGTGCACTATGATCACTGAATAAATTTAATGGAATAATAGAAGAAGATATATCTTCTCATGTCCCTGGAAGGAACATTCAGCTTCTCCTGCTTTTACTCTCATTAAAGGGGATTCAGCTATTACTATAAATTGAAAAAAACACAGGCTCAATTCATTCACCAGAATGTTTAGTCTGATATAATAATGAAAACTACAAGTATGACTTAACCTGCAACTTAACCCCTCAACCAGCTGGCACCTGTTTCCGGCTGGAACTTAACAATGGCACAAGGGTTCTGGTACTTCTCCCTTCCTGTTCACCTCAGCTACATTTCAGAATCAAAGTTGAAAAGAATGAAAAAAAAGGGGTATCTGAGGTCTTTATGCTTTCTGGTCTGGCAGATAGTTAAAGCTGGCAGCCGTTAGTGGAAGGCCATGCAAATGTTTACAGCTGACCCTTGTCCTCATGGTTACTTTAGAGAACTATTTAAGTGTGCTCTTTGGGGGTGCCTGGTGGCTCAGTCGGTTAAGCATCTGACTTCAGCTCAGGTCATGATCTCACAGTTCATGGGTTCAAGCCCCATGTCAGGCTCTGCACTGATAGCTCAGAGCCTGGATCCTGTTTCAGATTCTGTGCCTCCCTCTCTCTCTACCCCTCCCCTGCTTGTGCTCTCTTTTTCTTTCTCTCTCTCTCTCTCTCAAAAATACATAAATAAACATTAAAAAAATAAATTTTCCCTTAGGCCAATCTCTCTCCTGAATCTCTTGGTCTCATCAGATACATTTCTTTTTTTTTTCTTTTTCTTTTTTTAATTTTTTAATGTTTTATTTATTTCTAGGAGAGAGAGAGAGACAGCGTGAGCAGGGGAGGGTCAGAGAGAGAGGGAGTCACAGACTGCAACATACTCCAGGCCCTGAGCTGTCAGTCAGCACAGAGCCCGACGCGGGGCTCGAACCCACGAACCGCGAGATCATGACCTAAGCGAAAGTCGGATGCTTAACCGACTAAGCCACCCAGGCGCCCCTCATCAGATACATTTCTATTGTAGGGCCTTGACTCCTGCTTCAGCTACTACTCATCAGCAGAACATCCTTCCCCTGGCATCTTCTCATGCCTCCAGAAGCTCCAAGACAGACCCTGGAAGACCCAAGATAAGTCTGTACCAGAGCTGTCTTCCCAATGGCCCACATCCAACTCTCAAGCATCATCTCTTGTTCCAGCAAACTAGTTCACCTCTCTTTGATCCTCTATTTAGTCTCTCTCTTAGCTTACAGAATTATGAGTTGGATCCAAGCCAGAGTCCAGTGCAGCTTTCTCAGGCATGAGTCAGATACCATTCCATTGTGTCCCCCTTAAGCCCTTATCTTCCCAACCACAAAAGGAGGGGGACTCTTAGCAAGGGGATTGGTGTCTCTGAAGAGGTATCCTTATAAATACTTTCTCTGTGACCCACTTTTAGAGCATTGGTCTTATTGAGGATCCAAGACATACGGAACAGGTTCTTATGGCCGCTTCCAGTGTAAACCCTCCTAAGGCAGGCAGGCTGCTTCCTGCTCACTCTGGTATCCTAGCATGTACTCTGACATCTTCACCCTTGTTGTACTTCAGTCCGACCGAGGAAGAAGGATAACGGAGGAGGAATCCTGTTATTATTTATAAAGCATAGAGCAGTACCTGGTAATGGGATTTTACTGGAGGAGTACAAATGGATATTCAGCTCCTCTTGGTCACAAATTATTAAGAATTTCAAGATGATGCCAGCAAAGCATTAAACCGCCCATCTAAGCATAGGGCCCTGTGTGGCAGTGCAGTTACACGTGTAGGAAGTCAACTCTAGGAAACAGATGGTGGAAGTAGTCATTGTGGTTAGTCTTTTGGTTCATATCCCAAATAATCCCACTTTGCTCAGATGCACCTAAGTGGTCCTAGCAGCACTGAGACATTATTGATAATCCATTACCAAAGACCCCACTGCAGCACATTTGTGCACGGTTCAGAACCGATTTCATACTGAAACAAAAACCAGTCAATTTAGATCAGAACAGACTTTCCAAAATTAACTGGCTACTTCCCTGATAAGGAAATGGGGCTCATGAATACCCTTTACTATTTCTTTTTTACCAATTCCATTCAGTTGAAGGAAGCAAAGATGTGTGTAAAGTGAATAAAGAACTACTACCTATACTAGAAGGCTCTTTGTTTCAGCTTTGAAAAAATAATAACAGAGCAACGAGACAAAAACAAAGGGTCCTATAATCAGGAATATTGAAGATGAAAGCACAATGTGCCATCCATCAAAGTACCTAATGCGTGTCATTATTTCCATTAAAGTATTTTGTATTGGGAGCAAATAAGACATTACTTGGAAGGGGGTGGTTTGCCTTTCTAATTCAATGGCACAGAATTTAGCATCCCCGAGGTAAGGTTCAGCAGGAGCTCACTGAGTCAGTGTTGAGATGTAGGCGCTGCAGATATCATCCATCTCCCTGACACATGCAGGGCCTCATTGTGTGGCTGCCAGACACAGTCGGCTGACATGAGAATGTCACAGAATACAGAAAAGGAAGCCATGTCGTTGGACTCGTTATTGCTCTTATCTATGAATAGCTCCGTAAAGCAGCTCTGGGGAGCATTATTCTGAGATGAAGAAATGGAGGGCCCGTCCATGGCCATTGTAAGCAATGCAGGCAGTCGAGGAGTTAAGTGAATGATGCACAGGGAATGTGGAAACTCTAGGCGTTAGCAGTGACGAGGGCACTGCATCTTTTTCAGAGCAGTATTTTTTGGTGCAGACGCTGAGTCAGATCAGCTGCCTCTGGAGATTGATGATACTCCAGCCTCTCCTATTCCACGAATTCTAAACCAAAATGACAAAGAGTACCCGATAGGAAAGACATCACCATTTTCACCATTGAAAAGCTAATTAAAATGACAGTGTGTGTATAGAGGCAGTGGAGTACAGAGTGAAAAACACCAGTTAGAGTTCATGTCTCAGGCTTCCTCCCTTATGGAAAAACAAAGAAAATATAACAAGGCATCTGGAACAGATGGACCCTATGAGGATGAAGAGCTTTGCTTAGATAAATATAGCAAAAGGTGATAGTGTGTAGTCTCTTAAGGATCTATGACAAGGAAATTGTTTAGGCCAGTCTCAAATGAGGAACCTTGGGGGCTAGGTCAAACCTGTAACTTAGCACACCTCACTGCCATATATGGAGGAATATGGTTTACTGCTATGCTTTGGGATATATGATTTGGCCTGTGACTTCTAACTCTGAATAAGATTGATTCTTCTTTAAAGGATCTCTCACTATATAAGAACCCACACCTCCCCCAACACCCCCCGACCTTTCATTTTAAATAGGACTTCTTTTAGGAAAGAGGGCAATTAGTAAAAAATCTATCAGAAGGCATCTCAACCTGTCCTCCAGTCTCCAGCCAGGAGCTCCCTGGAAGGAGGCCATGTAACTCTCATTATTTGTTAGGCCACGGCCTATTTTTCCAGGCCGTTGTATAAGACAAATCCATTGCCTCATTCCTCATAGCCTCTCTACAAAGGAAAAAAGCAGACAGATCTTCCCAAACTCAGACAGAATATTATGCACAGCCAAGTGGGTTGAAAAAGCACGCTGCCAAGTTGGCTAGCACAGCCCCACGTATCAGTCTCTTTCCAGAGTTTCGGCAACAATAACAAAGATGCTGACCCCCAAGAAATGAAACAGAGAGCTCATATGCCTCTATTTGGACAGAATCAGGGACTAAAAAGCAAGTAGGCGATGTTGCCACCAAGCTTCAGTGCTTTTCAAAAGTATGACAGTAAGGTCTGGTAAACAACATTAAAAAAAAACAAAAAACCCTGAAACAACAAACAAAAAAACTACAAAGCCTGAACTATGAATCCGACAGGTAGATGAATACTGAAATGGCCTAAATCATCACCACATTTAGGACAAGACATTGACATGCACAGGAGGGTCATAGGTCAGGTTCTGCTGCTAAAGCATTATCATGTCTCACAAGCATAATATGATCATTATAATCCTAATAAATAGTTAAGAATTGCTACCCTTTATGAGTTGACCAGGTTTCAGGCACCATGATAAGCCCTTTGCATGGCTTATCTAATTTTCACCATAACCCTGAAATGATTCTAGTTTTACAGCTGAGAATACTGAAGTTCAGAGAAGTTCAGTCACTTGGTCCAGCTAATAGTGGCTGAGTCGGTGCTCAGTGTCAGAACAGGCCGATGCGAATGTCTTCTACTGTAAAACCCGTTCCCATATACTTCAGCTGCCCTGAAAATGAACAACTATGGCTTTTATCCTCATTGGTTTTATCGGTACTTATGGTGTATAGAGTAATAAACTTCCTTAACAGATGAGTTTTGCCCTCCGAAAATTAAACATCCCAAAGAGGATCTTCTACACATGAATTAACTTTTGAGTAGAAAATGTCTTTGAGATTATCAACAATTAGGGAAGGACTGGAACATAACCGCATCACTTCGGGTATTTCCTTGCCCATTCCAGCAGTTGATCTCTCTCTCTCTTCTCTCTTTCTCTTTTTCTCCTTCTTTCATACATTTGTTTGATCATAGCACTCCAGTGCCCATCGACACAATGTGAAGGCTGACTCCCATCTGTCCTCTTTTCTAATAGACCAATAGTGAGGCATTCAGACTGCAGGGATCACATTCCCAGTGGCTGCAGGGCCTCTGGTGGCCGTCAAGAGATTGGAAAGTCTACAGTCTCAAAACACTCCATCAAGCCATTCAGCCAGTGGCATTTCACATAATGCTACATGATTAAAGACCATGAAGGTTAAACATTCTAACCAGACACATATGTCTAGCAATGGTCTTTTGAAAACCCCCATTCTGAGGAACCATCTGGACATTCCAGGTGATCTCCATGCCTACTGATGGGGGTCTACTCCATCATACATAATAGTTTGTGTAATCCAGCAGAGAGCGTATTTGATGGCTTTCTTTGTTTTAGCTTCTTTAAGAAAAGAGCCAAAGATTGGCTTCACTTTAATCAAAAGAGTATTGTTATACATAGATAAGAATGCCCTGGCTCTTAAAAAGAGTTTTAGAATTTAGAACTTGTTCCTGAGTAGTGTTAGGATTCTGAAGATGAAGGATAACTCACAAAATGGATGCTGAAATGACACAGGGATAAGTTTTAGCTGGACCCAAGGAATACCCTTCTAATACCAGAACAGTACAGGGTTTGAATAGATTCCCTGGCTGTCAGAGAGTAAGATATTCATAAAATCTGGGTCAGACAAGATCTTAGTAATTGTCTCTCCAGCACACTCTTTATACAGAGAAGGAAAAGGGCACAAGGTTAGGGGCTTGAAGACTGGACATTGGACTCCTGAACTTTAGATTCACAAGACAGAGCATTTTCCTCAAAAACAAACTGGATATGTTCAAACAGAAACTTGGTTAAACTTTGTTTGGAATGTTACTGTGATGATCCAATGTTTTGATGGGAGAAAAAGGATCAAGGATTATTTTCAATTCTAATAGTCTATGATATTGTAGCTAAATACCTGGGATAAACGGTATAATGCTAGTAGGTGACAATACACTAACTAGATAACCTTCTAAAGATCTATCCATCCTAACAGTTTATATAGACAGAAGCATCATCTGTGATTAAAAAAAATATATATATCCAACAAAAATCATTTCAGTGGAACTCTATCACCATCATTCTATCTGTGTATCTATCTACCTAATCTATTTATCTGTCATGTATCTGTGTGTATATGAATGTGGGTACTTATGTGTGTGTGTGTGTACGTATGTATATATATACACACAATTTGGTGTATTTATATATACATATTACATACACATTTATACATACTTTTACATATACATGTATATACCAAACTTTGTGTTTCTAAACAAAATTGTGAATACACAACCAAAATACAATGTTATCTAGATCATTTTATTAAATATCTAAATAAACATTGTATTAGTAGAATGCTACCTCAACTCTCAGGAAGTAATTTCTTAATACATTTTTTTTTACTACATAGTATAAGATCTTCCACAGAATTCTTAATTTGAGTGGAAACTGATTTGTTAGACACAAAATGGGTTTTCAGAAAATGTCCCTTAAATGTAATGCCTTGCAGTGGGCCACCACATTCATTGATTTAGTATTTGAGATTTGGAAACTGAAAAGCAAACTGTAGAGGCCAATGCCGTTTTGTCATGTTCCATTTTGCTGAGTCGTGAATATAAAGGTCAATATGCAAAAAAGGAATCACTTAAGCAGATAAATGAGACTGTTCAACGAATGCCTTTGCTGCAATTCAATCGAATTCAGCCAAGAGTTTTGAACTTCTTTTCTTTGACATTATCAGCTAAGCAGTACTTCTCATTAAGCTTCTGAAGGATCACTCAATCTTTTCAGTAATGCTTTATCCCATTTTATGTAGACAATTATAAGCCATATTAGTGGTCGTGAATTTGAGGTTTCCTGAACAAAAACAAAGAGTCCTTGTGGAAGTCCGGGGCCTGATATTAATTTTGCAATAAAAGAAAGAAAAATTCAGAATCAAAGAACATAAGCTTGTTTTATTTAAACATACATACCTATCTTTTACTATCCTTTCCTTACAAAGTGATTCATATGATTCTATCTTTTTGTACATAAATTTTAAACGGGCAACACTTGCCACTTTTAGAACTTACTAGCATCAAACTCATACTGACACTAGAACATTGACTAAACCTTTTATGTCACATTGTCCATTTTTACTTAAATTTCTTTTTCTCCATTATGCTATATCCTTTAAATTTTACCTTCCTTTTTTTTTTTTTTTTTTTTCATAAATTGAGCACAATATTCCCTCCAACCTGTCATGGAATATTACATTCCCTATATTTTCAAAAGTCTTAATTTTCCTAGGTCTGGTCAGATTTAATGATACTTAAAGAGGAGCTATTGGGGTGGGTGGGTGGCTCAGTTAGCTGAGTGGTTTCAGCTCAGGTCTTGATCTTGTGGTTTGTGAGTCTGAGCCCCATGACGGGCTCTGCGCTGACAGCATGGACCTACTTAGGATTCTCTCTCTCTCTCTCTCTGCTCCTCCCCTGCTCCTGTCCTCTGTCTCTGTCTCTTTCTCTCTCTCTGTATCTTTTCCTCCAAGTAAAAATATGTAAATAAAAACCTAAAAAAAAAAAAAAAGCAGCCACAACCCTGGCAACATGCACTGGGCTGAGCATAGAGAGGAGACCCAGAGTCGTGGATTTGGATCCTGAAATGCCTGACCTCAACTGCTTTGCACCCTACTCCTGGTTCTTTTTCCTAAGCACTGCTGCCTGTCAGAATCACCCACATTCCATTTATATTCTCCCTTATCTTATCTGTTTGGCCAAGATGACCATTCTCTTTATCTTACTCCCTTCCCTGCTTCTATTTCATCATGCAATGCCCAGATTAAGTGTGAGCCACATCAAATTCTGAAAGGAAAACCCATATTACCACCCTCTCTATTCTTCCCAGCTGACAAATAGGAGCCAGATCCAGATGTAGTTGATATTTTAGAACCCATTCAAAACAATTTAAAGCTTCAGAATTTGTGTAGTCATTGAGGGAATGTATTCTGTAAGTGACAAATATAGAAGCTCTGGAAGCTCATTCTCTAGTTTTCTAATTTTAGAAAGGAAAGACTTATCCTTATTTACTGTCTGTAATGACACAATTTGTGCAAGATAACATGTTTCTATGCATTTGACTATGCTTATTTATTCTATTATGGCTTTCTTTCTTCTGGTATGTTAGAGAGACAAGTAACGATCAAATCATTTGGAGGGTTTTTCCCTCTAATGTTTGATATCAGATGACATTGTATCTGAACAGAGGCCAATCCTGGTTGTTATTCAACCAGTGATCCAAAGGATGTTGATAACAGAAATTTCCCCAGTTGGTTTCTTTGTTTTTAAAGTAAAAGGATGATTTAAAATAAAACTAACTTTGTTTCAGTTTTCATATTTCAAATATGCTATGCTATAGAACAGAACTCAAAATAGTTAATTTAATTGAAATATCTAAGCCTAACGCTACTCGACCTTTCAAAGCGGATGGCTTATGCTGACACACTGATAATGATTTAATGATATGTATTCTCTCCCTCAAAGTTGGTATACTTACATAAACAATGGTTCAAAAGCCATCAGCCAAGTCGAAAGTGAACCAGGACAGAAAGTGCTGAATGCATCTATTATGCATTATTTTAGCTGGAGTAATGAATATTGTATTATCTCTTAACGTCGAGGTAGTTTTGTACGATTATGGCGTCTGTTATTCTTAGAGAATCCTTAACGTAATGAAATGGAGCTAAGCTTAAATGCTATTTTGCTGGTTAGGTCATTATTTTTCCTTTTTGCTTGCACTTTGGATTATATAAAATCCTGCAGAGGCAAGAAGACACTTTAAAGATACAATAGAAGCAATGCTAACTTTAAAGTGAATCTTTTCTGGGAGGAGCACAAAGTGTTTTCACTCATGATTTCTAATTACAGTATAGGTGACTCAAAAATCACCAAATATTTCACTCCTAGAAAAGGCCCTATAAATAAACACTTTATAGATGAGGAAATTTAGGGATAATAAGATTAGGTGACTTGCTTAGAACTAAATATGCATATATACACTATATATATAGTGTGTATATATATAGTGTATATATATAGTGTGTGTATATATATATAGTGTATACACACACACACACACACACACACACATAAAACTAAATGTGTATTGGGGCGCCTGGGTGGCTTAGTCGGTTAAGCGTCCGACTTTCGCTTAGGTCATGATCTCGCGGTTCGTGGGTTCGAGCCCCGCGTCAGGCTCTGTGCTGACTGACAGCTCAGGGCCTGGAGCCTGTTGCAGTCTGTGACTCCCTCTCTCTCTGACCCTCCCCTGCTCACGCGGTCTCTCTCTCTCTCTCTCCTAGAAATAAATTTAAAAAAAAAAACATAAAAAAAAACTAAATGTGTATTTAACTAAACATATCTACTATACACACACACACACACACACACACACACACACATATAAGAGGGAAGGTAACAAAACATTATCTCTTATGTTCTAGGAACTGAGGCAAATAGGTAAATATTTTATAAATAACACTTCATTGACTCTCCTCCATCTTTTCCCAAGCATTAAACCCTTACAAAATCCCAAGCCACTGTTACCAAATCAATTCTATCATAAAGAGTGTTTCGCACCCATACTTCATGTAGTGAGCTATATTCCCTGCTAAACCAGATAAAAGCATATGGTACAGCATCTCCTTTTACTTCTTCACTAAGGAGCCTAAAACCTCTCTGAGGTCACTGAACTAGTAAGGAATTCCACTTTCATCCTTTCCAAAGATCTAGTAGCCCCTCTGTCTTCTTTCTAATGTCATCCTTGGTTCTTTCTCCACTGTCTCCTTTTGTCACTGCCACATTTATCAACAGCTATACAAACGATGCCCACTTCAGTTCATTATTTAACTCCCTTAACATCTCCCGATAATAATCATGTTTATTCAGGAGTTTCATCTCTGAGGCCAGTGGATTAATTAGAGTCTATGCAGTCACCATCTTCCTAAAACTGCCAATTCATCATCTTGCCACACACGTTTGGACCCTTTTCCCACTTTATTATTATGTGTGTCCACTAGCAGTGATCATTTCCTAACTTGCTTTTCTACATTTTCTAGAACTAGTTTGATAGTCCCAACATCTACCTTTACACAGATGCAGATTAATTTATATCTATGTCTTATAGACAGATAGTAATATAAATGTTACCATTTATTTTGAAATTAATAAACATGTACCCATCTCATCAGTCATTTTTTTCCCTTATATTTTAACTATATTTTATGTGTCTAATGCTGACCCAACTATGATTTGAACTTTATCAAATCAAGGCTTTAAATATTTACTTATTTCCTTTTGACTAAAATCAAACTTGATATTCAACTTGTCACCATTAGAGCTCTATGGTGTTTGGAAATCTACTTTTAGACTAATCTCTTTTTCTGTTTTTAGCAAATATCATTAAAAAAACCTACACTTTGGGATGCCTGGGTGGCTCAGTCAGTTAGGCATCCAACTCTTTCATTTTTAATTTTTTAAGTTTCTTTCTTTCTTTCTTTCTTTCTTTTTTTACAAATAGTTTATTGTCAAATTAGTTTCCACATAACACTCAGTGCTCATCCCCACAAGTGTCCTCCTCCATGCCCATCCCGTCCTCCCCCCCACATCCATCAGCCCTCAGTTTTTGTCACCATTCAAGAGTCTCTCATGGTTTGCCTCTCTCCCTTTCCCCCACCATTTCCCCCCTTCTTCTCCCCCTTGTTCCTCCGTCAAGTTCCTCCTAATCCTCCTATACGTGCAAACATATGATATTTGTCCTTCTCTGCCTTTATTTTTGAGAGAGAATGAGAGAGAGTGAACAGCAGAGAGTCAGAGAAAGGGAAAAAGAGAATCCCAAGCAGGCTCCACACTGTCAGCATAGAGCCCCGTGTGGGGCTCGAACTCATAAACTGTGAGATCATGAATGACCTTAGACAAAACCAAGAGTTGGATGCCCAACCGACTGAGCCACCCAGATGCCCCACCATCTGACTCTTGATTTCACCTCAGGTCTTGGTCTCGCTGTTTGTGGGTTTGTGCACCGTCAGGCTTTGTGTGGACAGCTCAAAGCCTGGAGCCACTTCAGATTCTGTCTCCCTCTCTCTTTGTCCCTCCCCCACTCACACTGTCTCTGTCTCTCAAAAATAGATAAACATTAATTTTTTTTAAATCTACAACTTTCAGGAGAGTGTTACACAACAGGCCAACATCTTTGTGCTAAATTGGTAGATCGGTAATTCTAGAAGCAGTGTGCTTTATTTGATAACAGTTAAGTCATAACTGATGTTTCTCCATGTCATTTGCTTTTTTTTCCTTAATGAAATTAATGAAATTTTCTTAATGAAATTAAGAAAAATACTTTCATCTCCTTATTGATCTCAGTGTTATTTTTTCTATCTTCTATGCCATATATTGTCACTCTAAGATATATGTTTCAAAGACAGTGTTCCCCAAAGATCTAGAAACTTTAATTTGGAGGGCATAAGATCAAATTTTATTTAAGTAAACCATAAAGAAACTTCTATGGTTCATTAGTCCTCTGCCACTCCTTTCCCTGTTTTTTATCCCCCTCTAGCTTTGGAGAAAAGTAGTATGATAATAAGGATTATAATTAGATAAGAACATATGGGTAAAATATGCTATTACTAAATAATGCTTACAATATTATTTCTTTTTGACTGATGGCTAAAGGAGCATAGAGTGATTCCTGAGTGAAGGACCAGATAAATCTGCTAGCTTTCATTATTTTAGGATGAAGAAGTTCCCTGGAAGGGGGGGGGGGGGGGAGTACACTCTCAGCCACTTCCCATTCCAAGGTAACACATTGAATATTAAAAAAAAACTAATTTCTATAAATTGAGCCCACTATTTCTTTTATATTTGCTTCTCCTGTTGTTGTTCTTATTAATATTGTTTTATCACTGGAAATTCCAGTATTGAATCCTTCAGAGGAGATCGAACATATGGACACAGATATTTAATACCTTCCAATTTTACTAATGTTATAACTCAAGCTGAATTGCCACAAGTTTAGTTTAAGAATAATCAAGAAGAAATATATCAGACAATTGGAAACACTCACCCCGGAGATCATGTAGAACAATGTTTTATATGTTCTATAAAATGTTTACAATGTTATGCGATTTCAAGTACCAATATACAAAAGATCCAGGCACAATGGAGCTATAACTTATTCAAATTACAATGTTATAGTTACATTACATTTTGTTGGGCCTTTCATATCACTCCAAATAAATACACATTTAACAAAGTCTCATATTGATGTTTTTTTCTCCAAATAAAGTAAATCCAGGAAATTCAGAAAGTTGCACTTAGCTTAGTTTGATTACAAACATCTGTCGTTGGCATGCACTAGACACTGCTTACCTATGTGTCCAATTTGGCACATGGGGGTAGCTGTAAATTACCCCACTAAACAATCAGATAAAACTCAATCATCTTGAAACATTTTTCTGGTTTGGGTTTTAAATTTCAGTATAAGTTAGCCACCTGTATCTTTTTAAATACCTTGACAATTTAAGCTTAGTTTAAGTTCTATTGGCGGAAATATTACTTTAAGGACACACCCATTCTGATGTTAGCTATTAAATTTTTACTAAGGTGTTTTCGGTTCCAGTTCAGTAAAATAACTTCATGTTAAATAAAGGTTTATATAACTTACACTCCTAGTTAGCTAATGTAAAACATGTTGTTCAGAATTTGTTTTACTCCAGTAATATAATATTCACAGCCACCCTGAGAAATATGTTCTTTGATCCCTATTGTAGAGGTAAAGAGAGGCTTAGAGAAATTCAGTAACAGGCCCCAAGGCAATGCCAGCTGCTTTGGGCTTACACAGGATTTGATTTCAAGCCATTCGCACTCCATAGACATAAATCCGAGTAAAATGCAATTGGTGTCTCCGTTTCTTCTACTCTTCTCTGTCTTAGAGAGAACTGGTCAACCGTTCAGGACCTATGTACTGTCATCTATAGAGATATTTCTCTTTTAACATATATCAAGGGCATAGAGTCTTTTAATTTTTTTGATATAAATATTGTTGACATACCACGTTATGTTGGTTTCAGGTGTACAACATAGTGAATCAACAATGCTATACATTACACAATGCTCATCATGATAAGTATGGTTATCATATCTATACAATGTTATTATAATACCATTAACTAATATACCCTATGCTGTATTTCTCATCCTCATATAAGTTGCTCCCATAGCTTCAAAGCCTAGGCTTGTCACATGGGAGGAATAAGATCTGTTTGGCTACTTGACCAAAATGTGTTCTTAAGCAACTATTTTTTCTTAGCAGACACAAAGCATGGTAAATGTTACCTGCCCATTGTAAATGAATTTCAGTAGCACAATAATTCCAGGTCTACCTACTTTTACTCTATACTGGGTTTTGT
The DNA here is from genome assembly GCF_008692635.1 of Crocuta crocuta. NCBI lineage: Eukaryota > Metazoa > Chordata > Mammalia > Carnivora > Hyaenidae > Crocuta > Crocuta crocuta. The sequence goes on along the minus strand of NW_027530330.1, from coordinate 2,334,536 downwards.
TTTTTTGTTTTTTTTTTTCAAAAAATTTTTAGGAGAAAAAAAGTTAAATAAAGGGTGCTTTCTTTTTTTCTTTATCCTAGTTCATGAATGTGCCCTTGATTTCTGAAAGGAGGTAAAATATTACCAGAAAACTAAGAGAAGGAAGTCAGCTGCTTGCCTATTGAAGATGAGAGGTAGCTGACTCATTCTGAAGTTTACTAGGAGGTTTTGTTTTGTTTTGTTTTCATATAAATTAAATGGGTGACTAGTTTTGCTTTAGGTGCTATCCTGGTGCTTTCCAGATATTTTTGTTAGAAGGGAGGCAAGGATTGATAATTATGGAGTGTCTAGATCTGTCTTTTATGAGGATATTGGAGACAAACCTGATAGCACTTGCTGTTGGTTGAGAATCACCACAGGCCTATTTGAGTTGTGGTTTCTAACTGTGGATACCTTAGCAGAATGCCAGCTATTCGGTTCCTGGAAAATGTACTGTAAGTTTTAATGTTTTCATTCTACCATTGACATATATATTGGAAATTTATTATTTGTGAGCCACAAGAAAGAATTGTATTTTATAACTGTCCAGATAAATAAAATTAAAACATAAACCTAATCCAAAAAAAAAAAGTGAGACTCTTTCTTAGCCAAAGAATTCTTTTCAGCGGCTGGCCTTAGACAGAACGGGATAATGTTTAACCCATAATCATGTTTTGAAAGCTGCCAATTGCCCTGGCCCTTTGATCATTCCAAAGAGAAATACATTCTTGTCTGTTTGAAAGAGAACCAGATACTGTGTGCTTTGGTTACAGGCCCCACTCTTGGTCACTAGATTCATAAATGAACTTGTTTAAAATGCAAAGAAATAATCAGAAAAAGACTGTTGGAAATTCAGGAAAGAGTAGAAGAGAACTGAAGAGATTAAAAAAGAAGAAGAGGAAGAAAAAAGAATAATTTACGGATGAGTACTGTAAAATAAACTTACACTATACTTGTGATTCAAAAAATTAGCTTACCCTTAGAAATATTAGATGTTAAGTTCTTTAATGCCACTGAGAAAGAAATTGGCAAGTATTGTTCAGGGGATAATTTCGGTGATTACGTGGAAAAAAACTAAACTTATGAGGGATAATTAGAAAGGAAAGATCTCTTTATACTTGTATTTCCAGAGATATTGAAGTGAACAGTCTGTTTGGATGAGCATCAGAGGATTCTTTTTTTTTTTTTAATGTTTTATTTATTTTTGAGAGTGAGAGATCACAAGTGCAAGAAGGCCAGAGAGAGAGAGAGAGAGAGAGACACAGAATAGGAAGGAGGCTCCAGGCTCTGAGCTGTCAGCACAAAGCCCAACATGGGACTCAAACCCACGAGCTGTGAGATCATGACCTGAGCTGAAGTCGGACGCTTAACCGACTGAGCCACTCAGGCGCCCCCAGAGGATTCTTAAGAGTGCCCCCAGAGGATTCTTAAGAGTACCAAAGCATCCTGTCCATGGAGTCCATACACAGACTTAGATACTGTGTAGACTCTATACTCTATTTGATTTGAAATCTCACTTCCTGAATAAAATTCCATGAAAAATCTTTGAGATAACCAGTTTTTTAATCTTTAACACTTTGGTATCCTTCAAGTAGAACTTAGTTCTTCATGGGAAAAATATTAAAAATATTTTAGAATGATTTTTCTCAAAGCTTAAAGAAACATATTCAGAAGATGAAATTGGTTAAACTTTGGGAGTTGAAGCAAATACAAGCCCATATTAGGACTTACAGTAGCATAAAGTAGACTATAAGTTAACTGCTAGACATCTTTGTCTCTCTAGCTTTTATTTCTTTTCCTCCATCTTTCTCTGACCTTCATCTGTATGGACATTTTTATAAGGTGCTCACTCAGATGTGTATTTATAATACAGCTATATTGAATTTGAAAACAGAGAGGAAAACCTGGAGGCAAACTTTTGGCAAGTTGTAGCCAACTTAACTTGCTATCAATGCACTCCAGAATAAGGGTTTGGAAGAGACTTTTTCCAGAAGGGAAAAAATGACAAAGCTAAATGATTATATACAATTGTATATTGTATATATGCAATATAACCCACTTGTGTTATATTCGTGGGTTGCAGTAAATATGTTTAGTAAATTTAGTTGAATTTTGACCTACTGTTAATATATAATAATTAGACGTTTCAGAGTAACTTTTAGAAAAGCCCATTTTTTTGTTAGGTTCCTGTTAGCTATTGCTATTTAACAAATAACTCTGAAGCTTTGCAAATTAAAACAACAATCATTTTATAACACGTCACATTTGTGATTCAAGCATTTAGTCAATGCTCAGTGGAGTGATTATCCTGTTAATATGGGGTTGATTAAGGCCGCCCAGTGGTATTCAGCTGACAGACTGGCTTGTCTGGAGGGTACGGGACAGCCTCATTCACATTTCTAGTGCCATAAACTAGCTATGTGTATCCCTTCAAAATTCACATGTTTAAATCCTAACCGTCAATATTATGGTATTTGGAGGTGAGGTATTTGAAAGGTAATTAGGTTATGAGGATGAAGCCCTCATGAATGAGACCAGTACTCTGGTAAGAGAGACTCCAGAGAGCTCCCCTGTCCCTTCTGTCATGTGAAGACACAGTGAGGAAATGGCCATCTATAAACCAGGAAGTAGATCCTTGCCAGATACTGAATCTGTTGATAACCTGATCTTGGAATTTCCAGCTTCCAGAACTGTGAGAAATAAATTTCTGCTGTTTGTAAGCACCTTTCCAATGGTATTCTGTCAGAGTGGCCCAAATAGTCCAAGATATCTGGTGTCCTGATTGGGATGACTAGAATATTGGGTTCAGCTGGAAGCACACCGCCTATGCATAGCCTCTCCATAATGGTGATCTCAGGATGGTCAGATTGCTTCCATGGTAGCTCAGGGTTTGAAAAGAAAGTGTTCTAGGAGACAAAAGCTAGAAGCTTCCAATTTCTTTTTCTTTTTAATGTATATTTATTTGCGAGAGAAAGAGAGTGCATGAGCAGGGGAGGGGCAGAGAGAGAAAGGGAGAGAGAATCCTAAGCAAACTCCACACTTAGTACAGAGCCGACATGGGGCTTGAACTCAAATTGTGAGATCATGACCTGAGCCGAAATCAAGAGTCAGATGCTTAACCAACTGAGCCACCCAGGTGCCCCTAGAAGCTTCCAGTTTCTTAAGGCTTGGGCCCATAAACTGCCACACCATCATTTCTGCCATATTTAATCCATCAAAGACTCAAGGGCAGAGGACATAGGTACCACTTCTTAGTGGGAAGTATTTCAAAAATGTGTAATTTTTATTTTGCCGTGCTTGTAGTTACTAAAATCAAGTAAATGTGACTATTCAAAATCTATATATTCTTAGCAATCTGATAGAGAGTAACAAGTAACCTATCACTGAACACAAGCTTTATTTTTTATTTTTAAACATTTCAAATTCCATAATGCCCAAGTACAAATGAATAAATCTTGTTTGGCTCCTCGGTTGAAATATCAACTGTAAAGAGAAATTCAGACAAGAGAGGAAATTTTAATATGTACTGGGTATTGGATATAAACTAAGTGCTGAATAATTTTTTACATGTGATAATGCCACTTAGATTATGTAAGAAAATGCTCTTGTTGTCATATTAAAGAAATATATTTAAATACTTAGAAATAAAGTAACATTCTTTTATGGACTTGTTTCAAAATATTCCATCAAAGGTAAATAGATGAAATTAATCTGACAAGATACAGATGATCATTGATTGTGCTAATGAGTTTATGAGGGTTGATTATACTCTTCTTTTGTATATGTTTATCAATTTTCTAATGATAAAAATAAAAACAAATGCTCTGTTGTTTTAATAGTGAGTATATTTCATAATTACTACTGATTCATTGCTTAATGTTTTAAAAGTCATAGGACAGGTTTAAAGATAAAGTTCTTGTTGAGTCATTTTTAATTTAGTATGCACAATCCATCTCAGTAGATAGCTCTAGATCTTGTCTACTAACAAAATACACCTGGGGCACCTGGGTGGCTCAGTGGGTTGAGCATCCAACTTCAGCTCAGGTCATGATCTCACGGTTGGTGAGTTTGAGCCCTGCGTCAGCCTCTGTGCTGACAGCTTGGACCTGCTTTGGATCCTGTGTCTCCCTCTGTCTCTGCCCCTCCACCACTTGCTCGTGTTCTCCCTCTCTCTCTCCCTCTCTCTCTCTCTTAAAAATTAATAAAAAAATAACAAAATATCCCTGAGTCTATTCTTAGCTACTTACTTGTGCTCATTTTCATCATTAATATAACATAATTTTCTTTCTAGGTATTTATTTCTTCTATCACAAGTATATCTTGAATGCCTCCTATGTGCCAGACATGTGCTATGAGCTAGAAATGGAATTTTGAACAATAATGATAATAAAGCATACCTGATTACTATCTTTAAAATGTTTAATGTATCGCAAGAGAGGCAAACCCTTTTTTTAAGAAAAACAACAATAAGTTCGTATTATCACAAACTATGATATCCGTTTTGTAGGAAAAATTACATTACTTTGAAAGTAAGTGACAGAGAACCTGGCCTTACATATGTGGTTACTGAGACTTACAGAGGAAGTGGCAATTAAATTAAACCTGAAGAAAAGAATTGGAGTCAATTTAAGGAGGCGTGGACATACTCCATGCAGGAGAAGATTGTCTGCAAGGAAAATATGATCAAGAGATGAATAGTATATCTGTGAAGTAAATTAGAATAAGATACATAGAATGTTGAGAAAAGGGAGCCAACAGCATAAACAAGGCTTTAGCATGTAAAAAGGAGTCTCCTTTCCTTTTTCTTTTCTTTCCTTCTTTCTAAAAACCAAGAGAAGCTTCGAGACTTGTAGGGTATAAAAGGAGTCCCCCCTACTCCCTCCCTTCCTTCTCTTTTCCCTTCCTTCCCTCCTTCTTTCCTTCCTCCCCTTCCTCCCTCCCTTTTTGCTTTCTTTCATTCTAAAAGGGAGAAGCTTGGAGAAACCATGAAGAATGATGGATAGAGAATGAAATGATCATGCCTTTCAGTCTGAAAAGAATCTTCTTACAGTGTGAAGAGCGGGTTTCAGGGTAGAGAGAAGGAAAAGTAGATTCAAGGAGGTTGGAGTAGACATAGAGATTGTTTAAGAAGAAAAATCAACAAATTTGGTGATAGATTAAATATGGAGAATAAATGGGGGAACTGAAATTTAAATGCTTGCTGTTCACCAATATCCATTATCTCCTGCTTAATAACACATAATTTAACTGAAAAACGCTTAAATGTCCCAGGCATTTAATAAACGTCCCACAGTTCCAACTAGTTTATAAATCTTTCTCTAAAGTAGATGAGATTATTTACCATTCCCATATGAGGAATCTACAACAGAGAAAAGCAGACTAACTCATGAAAAATCACACAGTTGGTCAGTGGGATTTGAACCCAGCCTATCTGCCTTACGAATCTATCCTTTTAATCCCAAACCATGCTAGCCTATTCAAATTATAGTTAAACTCATGACCAATCAGCTAAAGATTACATTTCTCAGATTATAACTCCCTTGCAGTTCAATATGTTCTTATAAGAAAGCCCTGGCCAGTGGCATGTGAGCAATAGTGATACATACTATGTTTGGTCACGTGTTTCCTTCCCCTGCCTTTCTCTTTTTCCACTGAGAGTCAGCGTTGGACAAACTGCCTCAAAGCCAGAAATGGAAGTCATATACTGATGATAGCACTCCTGCCCGTATGACCCAGGGTCACTGATTTAGAAACGATGTGAAAGAGAAATGTGTTTCTGTGTTATTTAACCTATGCTAAATTAGTTACTATCGGTTGCAGCAAATTAAGCTATCTCTCACTTAATGTGAAAACTGTCATTGATAACTCTCCACTCTCTGGAGTGCAGAAATGGAAACATGATGAGGCTCCTCACTAAGAGAAGAAACATGGACAAGCAGATTTGAAAAAGGAAAAGATTACGTTATGTTATAATCATGTTAGTTATAAAACTTGAAAGCATTCAAGTAGAGATCTTGAGTAGGTAGCTATGTATATATATAAAGCTACCTACTATATATATATATCCGGAGCTTTAAAAACTAGAGCGGAAAATAAACATTGGTACAATTCTGAAACCAGCTGCACATCAGTGGAAAAAAAAAATATATATATACATGTACATTCTTCTAAATAGTTCACAATAATCTCAAATGCTATAAAAGAGGCTTTTCCATCCATTTTACTAACTTCCAAAATTTATGTTGGAAAATATACTTTTAAACTGTGAGTGTTGGGAAGAGATGACCCACTTAATCTTATATTTGTGAAAAACACTTGTCTGTAGCCTCTGAAAAGTTAGTTCAGTCATCTTGTATCAGAAAAATCACCTGATTTAGGGAAGTAAGGGTATTGGTAATTACATTAGCTGTCTACTGCTACCTAACAAATTACTCCTAAACGTAGCACCTTAAAACAATAAAACATTTATTATGTTACAGCTTCTGTAGGTCAGGAATCTGGGCACAACTTAACTGTGTGCCTCCGGCTCAAGTTTCCTCATGAGGTTTCTGTCAAGCTGTAGGTCAAGGCTGCATCTCAGAACTCAACTGGGACTCAAACATCTGCTTCGAAGCTCGCTCTAGTGATTATCAGAAAGCTTCAATACCTCGAAGCCCACTGAACTGAGGGCCTCATTTCCTCACCATGCTACGAAGGTCATCCCACAGGGCTGCTGACAGTGTGGCAGCTGGTGTCCCCAGCACTACAAGTAATGAGAGAGAGAGAGAGAGAGAACACAGCAGACGGAAGGCATAGTCTTTTCAAAAGCTAATCTTGGAAGTGCTATCCTATTACCTCTGAAATAGTCAAACTCATAGAAGCAGAGTGGAACGGTAGTTACTAAGGTGCTGGAAGGGGGGAAATGTGGAGATGTTGATCAAGGTATAAGTTTGGTATGCAAGATGAATATGGTCTGGAGATCTAATGCAGCACAATGTGACTATAATTAAATACTGCATTACATTCTTGAAATTTGCTAAGAGGGTAGACCTTCTGTGTTCTCACCACATACACATACAAAAAGTAACTATGGAGATGATAGATATGTTAATTAGCTCAGTTGTGGTAATTTTTTTTTAATTTCTTTAAATTTTTAAAAATTTTTAAAAATCTTTATTTATTTTTGAGAGAGAGGGAGAGAGAGAGAGAGAGAGAGAGGGAGACACAGATTCTGAAGCAGGCTCCAGGATCCGAGCTGTCAGCACAGAGCTTGATGTGGGGCTCAAACTCACAAACTGAGATTATGACCTGAGCCAACGGCCAACCTGCTGTGTCACCCAGGAGCCCCAATTGTGGTGATTATTTCACCATACTCATATCAAAACATAAGGTAATACACCTTAAATATATGCAGTTTTATTTGTCATTTCTACCTCAAAAAAAGATGGAGGGAAAAAAGAGAATTAAAAAAAAGTGAATCAATCAGCCCAACCCACTCAAAGGAAGGGATTTATAGAAGGCTGTATGCACTAGGGGGCAGAGATTATGGGGGGGGGAGGACATTTTAGAGGCTGTCTAGACCAGTACCCAAGAGTGATCCTAATGACATTAATGTGTATTTTATGAGGGTACTTAAATTCTCTCAGTTCTAAGTTTTCTGAACTCCCATTAAGCTAATATTAAATTTAAATATTTAAATTTACACACACACACACACAAACACACACACACATTATGGAAATTACGAAATACCAAGATAAATAATTTATGGAAACTGAACTCTTACTAGTTTCTAGCATAACACATGTGTTATTTACTCATCAGTTGGAAACTTGTACTACTTTTAGGGTTCAGCTAAATATATATGTATACATATATTCCTCATATGGCAAAATAGGGTACTAAGAAATACTATATTCTTTCTTACATGGAAATAAGCCAAGTAAGGCCTCTGTATTTAATACTGTAAGTGTTCTAGAAATAATAAATATTAATATTAATATCATGTTTAAAAATGGATATTCTTAGATTTCATCAACAAAATATATTTCATTCTCAAGAAATGGAAATTTAGGGGTGCCAGGGTGGCTCAGTCAGTTAAACATCTAACTCTTGTTTTCAGCTAAGGTCTGATCTCATGGCTTCGTGGGTTCAAGCTCCACATTGTGCTCAGAGCTGGCAGTGCTGAGCCTGCTTGTGATTCTCTCTCTTTGCTCCCCCCCCCCGCTTGTGTTCTCTCTGTCTCTCTCAAAATAAGTAAATAAACTAAAAAAGAAAAAAAGAAAAAGAAAAGAAATGGAGACATGCCTGTGTGGCTCAGTCATTTAAGAGTCTGACTTTGGCTCACGTCAGGATCTCACAGTTCGTGGGTTTGAGCCTCTCGTTGGACTCTGTGCTGACAGCTCAGAGCTCAGAGCTTGGAACCTGCTTTGATTTCTGTGTCTCCCTCTCTCTGCCCCTCCCCCACTTGTGCTCTCTCTCTCTCTCTCTCTCTCTCTCTCTCTAAAATAATAAACATTTTAAAAAGTTAAAAAAATGGAAATTGAATGTTTTCCAAAAAATATGCAAAGGTGAAGCATATATAATACTTTCACATTTCATATTTATTATGATCAAATTCAAGACAAGGAGAGAGATGATAAGCCTCTGCAAAGCTTCTTGAAATATTCATTGCAGATATATCATTTGTTAAGTATTAAGATTAATAAAAAGCAATTAAATTAAGATAATTAACACAAAATACAGTGTTCATGCTCAGTAGGGTTACTTTATTCTGGATTTTAATTGAAAATTGACATCTTCTTACTTGGCATACTAACCAAGGGCTTTTATTTCATCTTGAGAAGATTATATATCAGTATAAATCCAGAGATTAGAAAAGTCTTTGTAATTACACAAATTGCCTCTCTAATATCATGTCAGTTTAAATGTTACATAAAGATAGAGCAAGAAAATTTAAAAAGCTAAAACAAACAATCATTTAACTGTTGGGGATAAGTCCATATAAAGGGCACAATGTATCCTCTACTAAAAAAATATCAGAGTTTTATTTCCTTCTTGATCAGCTCATTTCCACAGTGTGAAACCATGTAAACTATTGAACTAGAAGAAAAGGAACAGATAAATTCAAATGTTGTTAATAAATGATTATGCTAATTCTCAGAATCAGATATAATTATAACATTTGTTATGCCATTGTTTGGTTTATTCTGTATTTCAAATTAAATCTCTATAGTGAGCTAAATGTACTTCTCATGGCACATAGGAGCTATTCTTATATGTCAGTACTTCTGCTATCTAAATGTGTGGTCTATCAATGATTATATTTTAAAATATTGTTCTACTATTTAAACAAAAATCAATTAAGAGATACTTGGGTAGATACAATGTTGACTGGTTAGATAAATTTGTCTACTAATTGAGTCAGCAAAAGATTCTTGGTAGATAGAGGATTTCTCATATTTTGTGTCAGATGAGCATCAAAAATTCATCATCATTTTGATACATAATATCCACTATTCAGTCATCTATTAGATTCCAACAAACATTGGTTATTATGCAACAGATGTTATAATAAGCACTCTGTGGAAGACAGAGATGAATAAAAAGATAAATACAAAGATAATATTAGAAGTGATTCATGAAGTTCATTCCAGACAATGTCAGGGAACCTAACCTCACATACTGTATAATACAATATGAAGGTCATGTATTTCCCAATTGAAACTTGTATTACATTTTGGAACTCAGCTAAGGAATGATGAAGGGACTCCCCCTGTATAAGTCAGCACATAAGTTCCCTTTCTTCTCCTAGAAATCATGCAAAAGCTACAATGACAGCAAAGACCCCTTTAACTGAATTTTCTGGGAAGCTAGGCAGTGGAATTGAAATGTATGTATTGAGGAGAAGCTACATAGAAGAAATTGTGGAGAATAATACGGGAGGCACAGAATTGCATAGTGGCAGTAAATATCAGAAAGCATCAGCAAAAGTATATTATCTGTGGTGAGAAGCTCACTGTGAGCTGTGAAAGTATAGTTCTTTTTGCAGTAAAAGGAGTGGGAACAGGTCTGAGCAAACTTGCACCCAACCCAAACCCACAATGGTTTGGATGAAAGAAGAGAAGAGAGAGAACTAACAAAAAAATTTCCCAGGAGAGAAATTTTAGCAAAAAGTACTCTAGAAAGATATGTATCAGCAAGAGGAAAGGGCATCTGGATTTTGAAATTTTAGAGAATACTCTGGAATCTCTAACCCTACAGAAATTTTCTGAAAACATCTTGTCCAGAAAAAACTTCAACTCCTTCGGTGATGAGTAATACAAAAGGAACTTGAAGAGCAGCTATACAAAATTCATATACAAAATGAAGTGTAAAAACACACCGCAGAGTAAATGCACTGCCATGGTGCCTCTCTGAGAATTGTGAACAAATATGTCAGCATGAATTGAAAAAAAAAAAAAACACCTCATGAAACAAGAGCCTTTATAACACTAGACAGGGAACACAAATTAAGAACTAAGGTAAAAGATGTCAAGAAAATTTGGATCGGAAATGAACTATCTTACTTCAGAAAAGACATACAAACAATCATGGCAGAAATAAAGAGAAATATGAAGGCCACAGAGGAGGATGGTTTCTAAAAAAGAAAAGTAGTTAAAAGTAAGATAGAGAATAGAGAAATGAAAAATGAAAGATGAAGAGTTAAAAATAACCTAAAATATTAGCTGTTTAAATCAGGTGGAGATCTCTCCAGTATATATGCATGACTATAGTCCTTGATGAAGCCCTGAGGAAAGGAAAACAAAACAAGAAACAGAAAAATATACTCAAAGGGATAATTTTATAAGATTCATGAAAGATCACAAAAGGAAAATACCATGATTCCACTTACGTGACGTGTCCAAGGTGGTCAAATTCATAGAAAGTAGGGCGGTGGATGCTGGTTGCTGGGGGTGGGGGAGGAGGGAATAATGGAATTTTTGTTTAATGAGCACAGAGTTCCAGTTTGGGAAGATGAAAAAAATTTCTGGAGATGGATGGTTGTGATGGTTCCATAGTGATGTAAATATTTATTGCTACTGTGCTGTACACTTTAAAATGGTTAAAATGATAAATTTAGAGTTATGTATATTTTATCACAAAAAAACATGAAAGAGAATTTGTCTTTTTATAACAAAAAAAGAACACTATGTGTTATGAAAACTTGACCTAGAACAGGCCAAGAGATAGTCTGGTAAGAACATTGGACACTGGATGACAGCAGAGCCTGATGCGGGGCTTGAATGAAGCATGAGATCATGACCTGAGCCCAAATTGACACTTTCCTGACTGAGCTACACAGGTGCCCCAGGAAGGATATCCTTTAAGTAAAAAATTATTTCTAGCTGAATCACTGATTTTATAATTTTATTAAAATAACATAGGAAATGTCCTCATAATTTTGGTTATGGAAATATTTCNCGCCCCGCTGAAGTTGCCTTAGACACAGCTTCCCAGGCAACCCCCTCGGGCGATCGGTTATGGAAATATTTCTTAAACTGGACATTAAAATCAAAAATTTGTAGTACGACTGGGTGGCTTTGTCAGTTAAGCGTGGACTTTGGCTGAGGTCATGATCTCATGGTTCATGAATTCAAGCTGACTGTGCAGACTGANTTGAATGCTGACAAAAACTAAGAACTGATGGATGTAGCGGGGAGGGAGGATGGGCATGGAGGAGGGCACTTGTGGGGATGAGCACTGAGTGTTATGTGGAAACTAATTTGACAATAAACTATTTGTAAAAAAATAATAATAAAAAAATAAAATAAACTTTCTAATACATAAAAAAAAAAGAAAGTTGGACACCGAAAATACAGCAAAAGCATTGACACTTGTAAAGGAAAAAACAAATCAAACTGATCTCAAATTCCTCCACAGTAACTTTCCAAATTGGAAGTTACTGGAAAATTATACTTAAGGAGAGAGCATGAACCATCGATTTTATATTCAGACGAGCCATACGGAAGTATCAAAGTCATAGATAATTACATTAAACATGCAAGAAACATGGAATTTTATTTCTAAGAGACCCTTTTATGCAAAGTGTCAGAGGAAGAGACTGGCTACTTCAGGAATGACTGGTGAAAACATGACAAGGTAACTGGAAGAAAACACAGAATGTCTTTAACTGCAAAACAGGGGCAAAGATTAGGATAAAAGAGCAGGGTAAGGAATATTCCCTGATAAGAAAAAAAAATAATAAATGGGAAAGAAGGATGCCTGGGTGGCTCAGTTGGTTAAGCATCTGACTTCAGCTCAATTCATGATCTCACTGCCAGTGGGATCAAGCCCCACATCAAGCTCTGTGCTCACAGCTCAGAGCCTGGAGCCTGCTTCAGATTCTGTGTCTCCCTCTCTCTCTGTCCCTCCCCCTCTCATGCTCTGTCTCTCTCTATCAAAAGTAAATAAATGTTAATTTTTTTTTTTTAAATAGGAAAGAGAAGGTAGGGAAAGACTGGAAGAATTTCTTGATGATCTCTTCTGATATGTCTGGAAGCCAAAGAATATCATTTATAGATGACAAATAAAATATGAATATGTAAAATAAAATATTCGTAATATTATTTATATACATATATTTTCCCCATTACTGTAATCATGCAAAAAGTCACTGGTTAAGGGAATAATCTTTTACTTTTCAAGAATCTGCAGTTTGGCTGGGGCAGTACTGCCTCAGGAAGAAAGTCTATGGATCCAAGTCTTCTCTATATGGTTATTATCTTTTGTGGGACAGCAGACTAGCTAGTCAGGCATGATTTTACCGTTATGGAAGAGGCTTAAGAAATACATGAAGCTTCTTGAGTCTTTAGCTTGGAAAAAAGTCCTCCCAAAATGAGTGAAGGGTGTCAAAAGATACAGACTTTGGTTATAAAATAAGTGACATGTAGATATAATGTAGAGCATGGTAACTATAGGATATTGACTAGGAATATGACACAGTACAATTTGAAAGTTGCCAAGAAAGAGGGTAAAAGTTCTCATCACAAGAAAAACATTGTAAATGTGTATGGTGACACATGTCACCTAGATTTATTGTGGTGATCATTTTGCAGCATATACAAATACTGAATCAATGTATGGTACACCTGAAATATTACAATGTGATGTGTCAGTTACACCTCAATTTTTTTTTGTGACAAACATATTTTAATAAGATATTAAAAATTCAAAACCAGATGCAGCAGTAGAGAAAACTATAATTTTTTTAAATTCCTCAAACCATACATGTGATATACTTTTTTAACATAATTTCTTGTCAAATTGGCTAACATGCAGTATATACAGTGTGCTCTTGGTTTTGGGGTAGCTTCTTGTGATCCATCGCTTACATACGACATCCAGGACTCATCCCAACAAGTGCCCTCCTCAATGCCCATCACCCACTTTCTCCTCTCCCCCAATCCTCATCAACCTCAACCTTGAGGGTTTTTTTCTCTGTATTTAAGAGTCTCTAATGGTTTGCCTCTCTCCCTCTCTCTTTTTTTTTTTTTTTTACAAATAGTTTATTGTCAAATTAGTTTCCACATAACACGCAGTGCTCATCCCCAAAGTGCCCTCCTCCATGCCCATCCCCCCTCCCCCCCACATCCATCAGTCCTCAGTTTTTGTCAGCATTCAAGAGTCTCTCATGGTTTGCCTCTCTCCCTTTCCCCCACCATTTCCCCCCTTCTTCTCCCCCTTGTTCCTCCGTCAAATTCCTCCTAATCCTCCTATACGTGCACACATATGATATTTGTCCTTCTCTGCCTGACTTATTTCGCTCAGCATAACACCCTCAAGGTCCATCCATGTTGCTACACATGGCCAGATTTCATTGTTTCTCATTGCCATGTAGTATTCCATGGTATAGATAAACCACATCTTCTTGATCCATTCATCTGTTGATGGACAACACCTCAATTTTTTAAAAACAAGATTTAAATTTAAAATAAGCTGTCACTTTTCTGAGCTCATCTCTTTCATGTAGTACCTTATCATATGAAGCTAAAAGTAACCGAAATATGTCTGACATTCTGCCTGAAACCATCTCGCCCAAACTTCCATCCTACCTGGGATCACTAGATCATTGAGTACACTGAAAATTTTTCAGTTTATAGTAAGTGACAGTTTTGTCACTTACTAACATAATTTAATGTTAGGTTGAGTAATGTCCCCTCAAAGGTGTCCACATCTTAATCCTGGGTCTAGTGAATATTTTATCTTATATAGCAAAAGTGTCTTTGTAGGTGTAATTCAATTATGGATCTTGAGATGAGGAGATTATCCTAGGTCACCTAGGTGTGCCCAAAAGTAAACACAAGAGCTCTTATAAAATGGAGGCAGAGTTAGAGAAGGTGGTGTGATGAGAAGCAGAGAGAGATTTGAAGATACTACTCTTCTGGCATTGAAAAAGGAGAAGGGGGCCATGGTCCCAGAAATGTAGGAAGGATCAAGAAGCTGGACAAGGCAAGGGCACAGATTCTCCCACTGAGCTGCCCTTAGGAACCAGCCCTACCAGAATCTGGGATTTAGACTAGTGAGACTGATTCTGGGCGTCTGACTTCCAGAACCATAGGATGATAAATGTGGGTTGTTTTAAGTCACTAAGTTTATGGTTGTCACAGCAGCATTAGGAAATCAATACAGAGGGATTATTAATTTTCCAAATTTGTGTAACAATTTGTTTTCTCACCATCTTTTCAACCTTTTGTAATAAATATGATGCAAACATTCATTGAGAAATACAAAAAAATAATAAGCCATAGAGAAAGTTTGCACTGGGGCATTGGGGGGCTCATTCAGTAACATCTAACTCTTGGGTTCAACTCAGGTCATGATCTCATGGTCATGCGACCCACAATGAGTGTGGAGCCTGCTTGGGATTCTCTTTCTCCCTCTCCCCCTGCCCTTCCCCTGCTCACACTCTCTTTCAAAATAAATAAATAAACTTAAAAGAAAGTTTTTCTGATTAGCTCACCTAAAATACCTAAAAGCTTAATACATCTTTTTGGCAAGTCAAGTAAGATAAGCTTATGCTTATTTAACAAGACAGAGATAAAGAGTATAAAAAGATAATCAAATGTTGGAAGAAAGAGAAAATGTATTAATTTTATTATTATAGGAAACTAATGGGCACTGGCTAAATCAACAAAAATGGTGTGTCATAATTATAATTATAGCAAGAGCAGTAAAATCCAAATATTCCTAAATATTAAATACATATGCAAGCATACATACACATATACACACCCCATAAATATACCAAAATGAAAGAGACCACATATCGACAAAAAAAAAAAACAAAACCCACTGGGGAAAAAGAAAGAAAACATAACAAGATTATGTGAAATAAATACGAAAATTAAAAGATGGGCAAGAATGTACCATGGAAACATCAATCAACAGAAGTTGAGGCATAATTTTATTACCAAATAAGATGGAACTCAGTGAAAACATGAAGTGGCACAAAAGCGGGGACTTGAAATCATATAAGGTACAGTTGACAATGAAGATGTGCTAGTTATGAATATCCATGTACTAAACAGCATACTACTGTTATTCAGAAGGCAGAAATTACAGAATATTCAAGCATAAATGTTCTAAACACACTAGCAGTTCGATGTCCAGTTATCCAATTTAACTCAAAGCAGCAAACACTGATAAGAACTCCCACTAAACACTGGGGATATAGTAGTTAAAGAAACAAAGACTCCTTCCTTTGTGTGTCTCATTTTCTAGTGTGAAGAGAGAAACAGCAAGTGGAAAAAGGAAAATATACAATACGGTAGAATAGGATTGGTTCTATAGAGGAATTAGAGTGCTGGGGGACGGGTTTCAGTGTAGGTGGAGAAGGCAAGGGAAACCTCAATGTGAGGGTGATTCTGAGCAGTGTGCGGAGGAGGTTACCTGTTTAAGGGAGTGTTGAGAGAGTTGAGAGAGGGGTTGATGGGAAGTAAGTAAAATAGGTAAAGAGTGACAAACAACCTTCTCACTCCATGCCTTTTATGCATTTTGAATGATGTGGTTGTACTACATCTTCAAAGAATTAAAATAAAATAGAAAACTAGCATGATTTGGAAAAACAAACTGAACCATGAGATAGAAGATCAGGGTTTTGTTCAGGTTCAGTTACTAACTTGCACGTATTTGTGGATGAGCCACTTAATCCCCTGGGCTTACTTTCCGGATCTTTAAAAAAGGTGGCACTGGATTAGGTGATCTTCAAATTCCTTCCTCCTTTAATATTCTGTGTGTCTATGATTTAATACAGTGTTCATCAAACTGTGGCCTAGGGAAATAGTTTTGGAGTCTAGCCATTAGTCAACCTGTTTATCTGTACACTCTCCCTGGCTTCCCTGCAACACACAAATAATGGATGTCTGTTTTTCCAATTCGAGAATTGGAATTCATCGAGTCATGTAAAGAATAAATACTCAAAAACTCAAGAAATATCACTTGTTCAAAGCGGCTGAAAACTAAATGACAACAGAAAAGTTCCCTAAGCGCAAGTGCAAACGCGCGCACACACACACACACACACACACACACAGGTACACACAGGCACACACCAAATTATCCTTTTAGTCTTCACTATGAAAATAAAATCATAATTATATTTTAATATATATATTTAAATTTACAAAAATTACTTTTCTAACCTTTTGTAGATTGCAATGTGGCCTTTGGGTAAGCCCTAGGAAATTTTCTGTTCCATGTAAAATTAAGCTCAATTAAAACTGTGGGTGAAATATTTCTTCCTCTAAGTTGTTTGGCCATTCATAATGTAGTATGATTTATGTTACTCCTATAGCTATGCACCTAAATTCTGCCTCCTGTCTCTGCATTCTATGGAAATAACTCCTTAGAGTAAGATCTCATGTACTTCCTTCATAACTTCCAGAATACACACTACAGAGCTATTCTATACAAATATGGGCTCAAATATGGTCCTATCTTGACTGACCTATGATAGGAAGAAAGATATGAGGTGGAAGGTCATGTGTAGCCCTGTCAGTAAATGATCACTTCTAAACTTTCCTGCCTTTATGTAAATGAGCAATTAAAAAAAAATTTTTTTTAAAGCAGGACTACTGGGTGACTCAGTCAGTAAGGCAGTGAAGCATCCAACTTTGGCTCAGGTCATGATCTCATGGTTCGTGGGTTCAAGCCCCGTTGTCAGGCTCTGTGCTGACAGCTCAGAGCTTGGAGCCTGCTTAGGATTCTGTCTCCCTGTCTCTCTGCCTATGGCTCTCTCAAAAATAAACATTTTCTTAAAAAAATTAAAAAAGAATAAGCAAAGTATATAAAATCTCCTATTTACAAGGTCTATAGCTCTTCCCCATAAGTATAAATGTTCCAGGTATAAGATCACACATTTATACAAGAAAATGTTTACTTGGGCAAAAATATTATAATGGGATTTTTGCTCTTCTATCCAAGAGGTACTTGATATTTCCCTTACTAGCAAAATAAGGATGACTGTGACTGCTATAAATAGCTTTTGTCTCAAAATGCAGATTGAATGAAGTTTCTTGAGAATTAGACTACAACACTCAGTACAGTTTCCTCTGGAAACAAGAAATATGGCTGCTGAGCCATTTTGGTAGTGCCTTACTACATTTCTTTTTTTCATTAATCTATTTCCAAAAAACTTAATATAATTTATTGTCAAATTGGCTTCCATATCATTAATCTAAATGTATTCTTTGTTTTACATGGGGACCTTCCTGAAACTGTGGTCTTCTTGTCTAGGAAACGATAAAAACATTTCAAATCTTACACTCAAGTCAAAATCATCATTCCCTAAATAAATCATTCCACATATTGCCACTCATACAATTACAAGTTCAAACACTATTTTTATTCCCCATACATGAAAGCATGCGTTTTGTGATTTTTTTGAATCAGTATCTCCTACAAAACTGCGTAACTTCCTATAATCCAAGCAACAGAATTGAACTATTTTTTTTTTTTAGCCAGTGAGGGAACATGTTAATGAAAACAACATTCAAAACAAGGGCAATAAAACTGCATCTCACTTCTTTGTAGGTTGACACAGCTGCTTTAACACGTGAGCCAACAGAAATTTGGGCTGTTCTCCACAGAAGAATTCTGTCCCTATTATCCTCAATTATCATGGATACCTCCTGATTTGAATTTCTTACTCTTACTCCTTGACTAGTTTTCCATTATACAACTTATGTGTTTGTTTACAGCATGTATAAGATACATAAAGTGTATCTAAATTTTCTCTTTATATTTGTCCCCACTATTCTTTTTTTGTGTGTTAAATTACCATATTATTCCTGTGTAAAAACCTATTACAATTATATCCAAACTAGAATAATGGGCCATGTTATTATGAACAATTCTAAAAAATGAAATACTGCGATAATTATTCGGCAAATTATTTGTCCTCTCAAGTTTATGTAAGATTTTCGGTAAAACTGGAAAAAAAATAAGCCTCAATTTACTCAATTACTTTTTTCTTTTTCTTGCTCCCAGTATTCAGCGATGTCAGAAAATTTAACTAGAAAATGTCTTTATCTGGATAAGAAGCTTTGTAGAAAAAAAATGCTTTAAACATCATAATTGAAATTAGTTGTTCTTGGGAAATTGAAATCCCACCAATTCATAAATTAGTGTTTTCATTCCTGAGAAACAGTTAAAACTAAACTGTTATTTTACAATGTTAGTATAACTGGATAGCAACTGACATGAGAAACAAAATCAGTCACTTTCCAAAGTAGAGCAGAATCAAAAAGTTGATGTGGGTTTTCAAATATTATTTATTATATTAGATCCATAAATGAATTATGACATTAGTCTGAGATACACACAAGCTGAAAAACATACTGCACTGGATATGCCCCTAATGCTTCCTTATTTTCCACTTCAATAAAAAACTGTCCTGGTTTCATTGCTCAAAAAATATTTATGCAGGAAATCTTTATGATGTATGTTTTCAAGGCATATTTAGATTTAAGCTTGGATACTCTGGTGTCTCCAGTGGTGACACAACCTTTGAGACATTGGTCCATCAATATTTTTATCACTTAAAACCACTCCGTACTTTCTGGTATCTTGGATCTAGAAATTGATGAGCTGGCTTAGCAAAATCTTAGCTGACCATCAACCAACTTATTTCACAGGACACATGAAATAGCAAAAGTCTTCCAGGAATTCCACACTGTCTGGAAGAAAACACACTGAGCTTGAAAGAACTTTGTGCTAATCACAGAGTTCACCTAAAATCCCAGGGCAGAAGGGAATAAATTCCTGAAACTTCTTTGCCTTGAAGTCGCAGCAGTGGTCTACTATTGTGGAACAGAGGGGCCCTAGCAAGACATATCAGAGTGTTTCTGAGAACTCCATAACCCCTTCCAGGCCTACTTATTCCCAATTCAACTGTTACATTCAAGACACTGGATTATATAAAGTGCAAAGGGATAGAAGAAAAAGCTACAGATCCTACCCCAAAGGATCTAATAGTCTATGAGTAGGGTTAATAATTCTACATAAACATCTGGATACAGAGTGAAAACTAAACTTCCCAATCTGGAGGCATCCTCATTCTGTGTGGACCAGACCTGTGCCTTCTCATGCATTTCCTGTTTCAGTTACGGTACCTCTCAAGACAGATGCACAGAAACCTTCCTAATCCCTTCTTCTGTCTTTACCTCTCTATTCCTGCTACCTATGTTTTAGCTCAGAAACAAACCTCATTTTTTTCTCTAACTAATTGGTTTCCCTAACCCGCAGCTTCTTCAATATTACATTTCTAGTAGGCACATCTGATCCTCCTCCTCCTTAACCTACAAGCTGAGCTCCAAACTCTTGTGCATAGAGGGCAAGCGTCTTTCATCTTACTCTTTACTGCCTGTCCCATCTTCTCACCGCTTCCCTCTAAGCAACTTAAGTTCTGGTCTTTTGGAATTATTTAGTTGTACTCAAATACGTGATTAAACATGTGCCTTTGCACGTGTACATCTATCTGCAATGCCCTGTGCCTCCTTACTCTATAACCTGTGTGGCTCACTGTGAACTGCTGTTTAGCCTTCATTCTCAGCCCAAGCATTTTTCCCTCTGTAACATATGTCATTATGCCTCAGATAATAATGTACCCCATTTATTTATATAATAGCATCTGTTGTTCTATACATTCAGAACTTTTTCAACATGCTATTGTATCTGTTTTCATGTCTGTCTGTAGATTATGAACATCTTGAGGGTAGAAACAATTTTTTCCATGGTTTTTTCCATCTTCATATCCCAGGCTCTTGCTGCAATACTGGACACACAATAAATACTTGATAAATACTGAATTAAATATTCAATTATAAAATACTAACTCAAAATAACATGTGGAAAATACTATAATAGTTATACCTGAGCTGATAGAGAGTATATCAACTGAGAAAATCAGGAAAGACTTCATGATATAAGGTGTACTTGAGACAAACATAAAAGAATACATGAAATTTATGGGGTGCCTGGGTGGCTCAGTCAGCTGAGCATCTGACCCTTGATTTTGGCTCAGGTCATGATCTCACGGTTTGTGAAATCAAGCCCTGTACTGGGCTCCGTGTTGACAGTGTGGAGGCTGCTTGAGATTCTCTCTGTCTCTCTCACAAAACAATTGAGTATACATTAGAGAAAGACTGCATAAAATTTATAAACATAGAAATGTAAAGGAGAAAAAGCTTAGGTTAGGGAATTGTGTGATCAATAAAAAGAAGCTGAAAAAAAATCTCCTGTATGTAAGGAACTGATCTGAATAGAAGATGTGTGTGAGATAAAGAGCCATAATAAATAAGATAGAAAAGTTAGCTTGGAGAAAAGACTGCTAAAGGTCATGAATATCTGGCTAAAGAGTATAAATTCATGGGTTTTTTTCCCCTAGGAAATAAAATATACCTATATTTAAGGATTGTTGTCTTCATACACACATGAACACATATATTCTGTCAGGAAAAGGAAATTTAATAAACTAAGTAGGGAAGTTAGCTTAGGTACCATATTATGGAAATTCACAGATGATACTGCCATAGCCATAGCTATAGATATATTTGCAGATACAGACATTGACATAGACATTCTGACAAATTTAAACCAAGAAATGAGGCAGAAGAATGTTGACAAAATGTAGAAAGGCTTCGACAACCTGAATTTGGACAATTGTAACTTAGAGTATATAAAATTCTAGGAGACACAATCAGTATTCAAAACTCAGTATCCAGCTAGAGAAAATGGAGGTAAGGCAAAAGGGAAAATCAGAACAGAAAGAGATGAGTCAAAGAGACGATTAGGCATCGCTCACCTATTATACTATTAATTTCCTTTCTTTGCATCAGCCAGACAGGCTTACTGAAGGTAGGGTCATTCATTATGTCTTTTGAAACCCTGCCATTCAACAGAGAGTGTGGTAAACTTTGGGTAATCAACAAGATTGAGTTGATCTGACTACAGATGGATAGTTAATATGACTATTTTTTTTTATGTTTTATTTATTTCTAGGAGAGAGAGAGAGAGAGACAGCGTGAGCAGGGGAGGGTCAGAGAGAGAGGGAGTCACAGACTGAAACAGGCTCCAGGCTCTGAGCTGGCAGTCAGCACAGAGCCCGACGCGGGGCTCGAACCCACGAACCGCGAGATCATGACCTAAGCGAAAGTCGGACGCTTAACCGACTAAGCCACCCAGGCGCCCCAATATGACTTCTTGCTTACAGCTGCTGCCATCTATGGCAATTGACTGTTTTCTTTGAAATTTGGATCCCCTGGGCCATTGCAGGGGTATGGCTATGTTAGGCTTACCTGCCTGTGATTTCCTTGTGAGTGCTGGTCATAAATCAAATACATACACTGTCCTTTCAAAGACCTGAAACCATGATACTTAGCTTCAATGTTCTTACATAGTTCAATGGCCCCTGCTGTTTAATCTTACTGCACATGAAAAAAAAAAAAAAGCATGCCAGCTTGAGGAAGCACTGTCTTATTGTAACAGTAAATATACTAGTTTATGCTAAACTTAGTGAGATGTACCATGTTTGCCAACAAATTATTCTTAACAGAAATAGCAACAATTGTGCATCCATGTAAAGGTCCAAAAAAGTACTGTATTTATCTTTCAAATAGTGAAATGTAAATTTAGAAAACCAGGGGAATTAAGACACTGAATCTTTTAAGCTCTCTTTATTATGTTTTCTCTTTGTGGAAAACAAGCTGTGCGGTATAAAGTATCACCTCTAGAAAAAAGGAATGCCAAAAATACGTGTGGCTACCACTTTAAAAAATCCTGTTAGCTACTTCTATTTGCAAGTTTGCTCGCTTTTCTTCCCAAACTATTTATATTATAATTTAGACATACAGAGAAATTACCTGTTCCAATATACAAATCTTGAATACTGCTTGCTGTGTCTAGAATAGCTATTACAAAGCTTTCTAAAAATCCTTGTAGTTTCTAGGCAGATACGGGGATTGTCTTTTAAACCAATATTTTGTCTTTTCTCCCTCTCTTTCCTCTGCAAATTATAAAGCAATTGGAGTGCATTCAGCCAATAATGATCTTGTTTGAATTTTTTATATATCAAAATTGTTAGGGAATTGTCTTTCAGCGATGCCTTGAAAAAAAACTTGTGAATTACTACTGTTCTTTTCTGTGTCTCTACATGACAGATCTGTTCGTATGGTTAATTCAGTCAAAGAAACCATTTGATCTGAATTTTTGACTGAATGACCAGTGGTTTGGCGGAGTTCACAGCCACCGTGCCTGTTCGGCCGCTCACGTCCGCCCGGCTTTGTTTGCGCGCTGGCGGCCCCTGCACTGAGCACACACAGCATATGCTGGGTGGCCATGTGTCTGAGGCAGAGGGAATAGAGAACAAAGCAAAAAAAAAAAGCTTCCATTTGGACAGAGATACTTTAAGCCATCCGACTGCCAGTAACGTATTAAAGAGAGAAGAAAATGCAGTGATGCCTGAATATACTCAACAGTAAACAACTTCAAGCCTGAGATTCAGATCACAAATCTTTCTCTGCTGCTGCTGACAAGCTCAGCTTGAGCAAGGCTGCAGGAGACAAAGAAACCTGCTTCAAGAGGAAAATAGGAGAGGAGATCCTCACACTAATTTTAATCTATCTCAAATTCATGTTTTAGGAATCTATTATATCATATCATTGTGTTTGTTCTTATGTCAAAAACCTGTTCTGTTGAAGGTGGGAAAGGGGGAAGAAGGTTCTAGAATGGCAAAACCAAGAACATCCTGCCCCTGCCTTTCCTCTTTAATTCTAACCTCCTCTTGATAATTACCATACTCCTCACAACTACCATCCCCACAAACTGAGCAATAGAGTGGGCAGACGCTAATGCTATCTCAGAAGTGTTTGGGGTTACAAGATATGATTTTATTTTTTTTTAATGTTTTATTTATTTCTAGGAGAGAGAGAGAGACAGCGTGAGCAGGGGAGGGTCAGAGAGAGAGGGAGTCACAGACTGAAACAGGCTCCAGGCTCCGAGCTGACAGTCAGCACAGAGCCCGACGCGGGGCCCGAACCCACGAACCGCGAGATCATGACCCAAGCGAAAGTCGGACGCTTAACCGACTAAGCCACCCAGGCGCCCCAATTTTAGAAAGGAGGTAGGATGGTGTGGGTTCCCTAAAGTCGGAATGGGTAATTTCTCATATAAGTACTATATTGCCCTCATTCCCTGCATCATACTTTAGGATAAATAAAATGTTTGGACTGCATCATTCTCCTATCACTCATTTACTAAGCAGCTGCTGAGGGCTAGGCAGTATGCTGAAAGCCTTATCTTCAGTTCAGGATTCCCTGTCTTCCTGACTGTAGCTACTAACTGTGACCCCTTGTATTTATCTTACAAGTAAGAACAGTGACATTCACAGGATTTACTTAATGTGCCCAAGCTTACTCAGCTACTTAGCATGAGAGTGATTTAGTTCCAAGTCTACCCGATTCTAAAACCTGTACTAATCACACTACACTTAACTACAACTTCCTTCATAAATAAGTCAGTTTTTGCAAGCATCTTCCAGGTGCCCTGTCTTCTATAACCTGTGCCATTTCCTCAATCGCGAATGACTCTTTTAATGGAGTATTATCCTATTTCAGATGTTAGGACACTAAAACTCATAGCAGGTGGCTGGCCTAAGGCTGGGTCAAAATTCAAACATAGGTCTACCTCAATATATATCTCAATGCTAGTCTGAAGGCTCCATTGGCCTGAACTCAAAAGAGGGTAGAGAGCTGGCTGCATCCTTCTTGAAGGTGTCAGATCATCTTGAAATTAACAAAATGGGTGCAAATTTGAATGGACTTTAACATCATAGGACTTCATATATTTGAATACTCTGCTCTCCCTGCCAGGAATGCATTTCTCTAGTACATCTGATAAGTTTCTCCCATTTGAGCTTTCATAATCTAGTTCTGATGTATGTTTTTAGACACACTCTTTAATTCCAAAAGAGGTAACTCGTTGCTCCCTTGCTAGTGCTCCAAGAAGAACTTTATTTGCCCTATAATAGAGCATTTTGTCATGTTGTACTGGATTGTTATTTGTCTATGTATATGGCTCCTCCAGGCAAGTTGAGATCTTGTAGACCCATTCTGTATCCTGATGACCTTTAAGCTCCCAGTATCCAGGTCAGTGTCCTAACACGTAGGTCTTCAAACACACTTGCAAAGGGAGTGCATAATCATGTAATATAAGAATGAGAAGCCATTAGAAAAATATAGGTGTGTATATGTTTGTGTGTTAAAAATGCAGTGTGTGAAAAGAAGAACTGCCATTTATATTGAAGAGACCGAGTTATATATTACCTCTTGTCTGGCTTTTAAGGGGATTTTGCTGAGCAAAAAAAAAAAATCCTGTATTTGTAGAAAAGCCTTACCTGAGCCGCCAATACCATCTAAGATTATTAAAAGAAGGATTTTAAAGATTTAATTTACTTTTTGTCATGCACTGCTTGCTATTTGCATTCCACTCGGGTTGAACATTGAAATGAGACAAGCCTTTATCACCTTTGTGTCTGGTCACGTCTGCTTTCTGGTCTCCCTTGCAAGCACAGCGCCGCAGTCCCAGGCTGTAAACACAGTGGCAAAATGGTTCAAGGAATGAAAAAGAAAAAAGAAAAAGGAAAGCTGCTTTGGTTCATAATTGGATGGAAATATATTTAATGAAAACATTTCTATTGGTAGCAGGCTTTTTATAAATTCTTCTTTTCCTTATAATTAAATTTTCTAAAATGTAGACATTTGGCCTTAAGTATCTCATGGATGTAATACTGGCACCGGATCCATACAGCATGCTTGCCAAGCTTAAAAGGGAAAATATAATGGGGAAATACTATAATTTTATAGTTTTTGTAAAAATGAGGAAATCACAACCCGCACAAAAACCTCAAAGAGCATGTCCCTAAATCTGCCCACAGAGAGACCGAGATGTATGTTTTCAGTTTTGAGGATGACCCTGGAAACCTGTGTGGGATTTATTTTAGTTTACCCTAACATAACTGTAGATCCATCTCAGCAAACAGATGTGCAGAACATGAACTTTATGTTCATTGGCTCAGGAAAGGGAGCCGAGAATTTAAACTAATTTCCATTTTTATTATGCAGTATGACTTTTGCTTCTTTGTTCTCTCTTAATCAACTTTAGTCCCCCTGAAAATACCTTAACTGATAGCTTCTAACAGGGTTAGATTGTGTGAGTTGAATGTAGACTTGTTTATGAATGCCTTATCCACATATGCACCTGACACGCTTTCTCTCAGTGGAACAACAAATTGGATTTTTTAAGAGCAGGAGAAAGGTACAAGCTCCTTCTAATAAAGCAAATATGATGCCACTTGTGTGTGGCAGAATCTTTTGAGCTGAATTAAAAGTGCATTTCTG
Source organism: Crocuta crocuta (assembly GCF_008692635.1). Lineage (NCBI taxonomy): Eukaryota > Metazoa > Chordata > Mammalia > Carnivora > Hyaenidae > Crocuta > Crocuta crocuta. The sequence goes on along the minus strand of NW_027530330.1, from coordinate 2,308,605 downwards.
AGGCATCGAGCATAGGGAACTCAACATCCGGAACCATGCCACAGAATAAATCGCACCAAGCTCCCAGGTGGTGGCGAAGAAGACGGTGTTTGAGCACATGCACAGGCCTTTCTTCCTTTGCTCAGAAAACCCATTTCTTTCTCCTGTCTGACCTCATTGTGCTTATGTTGGTTAACTTTATGTGTCAACTTGACTGGGATGTCCGAGGGATGTTAAGGGATGTCCAAATAGCTGGTAAAACATTATTTCTGGGTGTGTCTGTGAGGATGTTTCCAGAAGTGATGAGCATTTGAATCAGTAGACTGAGTAAAGCAGGTGGACTGAGACGGCAGGTGGACATCATCAAATCCATCGAACACCCAAACAGAACAAAAAGGCAGAGGAAGGGTAAATTTACTGTCTCCCTAACTGAGCTATCTATTGCCTCCTGCCCTTGGTCGTCTGTGCTCCTGGTTCTTGGGTATTGGGACTCAGAGTAGGATTTACACCATTAGGCCCCTCACCCCACTGCAATCTCAGGCCTTTGGATGCAGATTAAATTATGCCATCAGATTTCCTGGGCCTCCAGCTTGCAGATGGTGGGCCATAGGACCTCTCAGTCTCCATAGCCATTAGAATCAACGCCAATAATAAATCTCCCATCTCTCTCTCTCTCTCTCTCTCTCTCTCTGTCTCTCTCTCTCTCTCCCTCCCTCCCTCAAGAGATTCTATTATATATATACATATATATGTATATATAGTCTATATATTTGCTGTATTTACAGCATACCAGTCTATATACCATATAGACTATATATAATATATACTATACAGACTATATATATATATATGTATATATTCTATTGGTTTCTGTTTGTCTGGAGAACCCTTACTAATACAGTGCTCCTACAGGTGATTGCCGTGAACTGCATGTCCTTGGCTCTCCTGTAGGATGACCTTCAGTTAGGTCTGGCCACTGACCACTGAGACTACCACAGTAGAAGATGGTAGGAAAAGAGAAAAAACCTGCATTTACTCTCCCTCTCCTCCTTTCTTCAATACCTGCCACAAGTGTGGCAGTGGCATATCCTTTAATGTTTTCATCAGTCTTTTTCCGTGGTCTTCACTCCCGTGGCCCACCATAACTGCATCCTTCCGGTGTCCTTCGGGCCCTTTGAATGGCCAAAGCTCCCTCATATTGCTATTATTTGGGTATCTCACAAACTCTTGCTTGCTCTCTTATCCCTGCTACAACTCTATATGTTGTTTCTTTGTTTAAAACTTTTCTTTTTTTTTTTTAATGTTTTTTAACTTTATTTCTGAGAAAGAGAGAGAGAGCATGAGCAGGGGAGGGTCAGAGAGAGAGAGAGGGAGATACAGAATCTGAAACAGTCTCCAGGCTCTGAGCTAGCTGTCAGCACAGAGCCCGATGTGGGGCTCGAATCCACCACCAGATCATGACCTGAGCCGAACGAAGCCAGACTCTTAACCGACTGAGCGACCCAGGCACCCCTGTTTAAAACTTTTCATATGAACCATCTAAGATTAATCCAGCATCCTGTTAGCACCCTAAATGACAAATAATGTGACCATTTTTGAAACTTAAATGGTCACTTGAATAAAACAATCCACTGGATAGCTAAGGATTGATTGTCTTCTGGTATACTGTAAACAAGATTGTCCAACTGCTCCACCTTTGACATTCATAGGAACAACTGAAAGAACATAAAGCAACTGAAGTCTGCACCTTTTAAGGAAATTAAAAAGGCTATCAAATCTTTTTTGACTCTTTAAGGACTCTGCCAGATTGAGTGTAAATTATTTCATATTACAAAAGGGGTGGGCTCATGATTCTCCCTGCTGGGACACAGAATCAAATCCAGACCCAACAGAAACTAACCTCCTTTACCTCAAAATGTCAAGGACAGGCTGGATTATAGGACATTTTAGCAAATGAGAAAGTTTCCTAGGACATCTTTGTGGCCAGAAAATAAGATAATACTCAAAAATGATCTAAACATATTAGAAAGACAAAGGATTTAAAGGGGCTCCCACTGGCCAAATATGGCCACTCTGAGCTCAAAATACATGATAATCAACATACTGAAGGAAATAAGAATCCCTATTTTATACTGAAGGAGAAAGAGAGAAAGAAAGAAGAAACAAAGAGGGAAAGGAAAGGAAAGGAAAGGAAAGGAAAGGAAAGGAAAGGAAAGGAAAGGAAAGGAAAGGAAAGGAAAGGAAAGGAAAGGAAAGGAAAGGGATAGGGAGAAAGGAAAGGAAGAAAAAGAGAAAAGAAAGAGGGAGGGAGGTAGGAAGAAAAGAAGAGCAGGAAGGAAGGAAACAATAGTTTCCTTACAGTAGATTACAAACTAATAAATATATAATGATGGAATTAATAATCAATGGGTGCTAAAATAGTGGGTGAAAATTTGATGGAGAAGACATTTCTAGAATCTCAAAGAACCTCACCACAAATTATTTCTTAATTACTAACCTACATCTTTTGTAAATTACAGACGTAGAACTACCAAAATCACACATGATCTTGTCAATTATTTTTCATTTTCTGTTCCAATATCTTAGCCTACTCCAAGAATTTGGCTAAAACTTGAATTTGCTAATCGCCTCTTAAGAGACTAGGCTTCCATTTTGGAGAAGCTTGAATCCCAGCAAATAATCTAATGAACTGACTAGTTTATTTCATAATTACACCAATTCTTAAACCAGCATTTAGAAGGCCCATTTGAAAGAAAAGGTCTTAGTATTGGAATCCTTCTACAGACACCTCTACCTACTTACTATATCCTCTATTTGATCCCACAATTCTCCATTCGCCTCTTGTTGAGAGCATCGATCCCTTTGTTTTATTTCCATTTTCCATCAGATACAATTTGAGGTAACTTTTCTCATACTCTATGGTGAACTTTGTCCCCTTAAAGCAAACTAAACTAAAAAGACTGCAAATATTACCCATAAGAACTATATATACTATTTGCATAGTGTACATCAACCAGCAATTAGTGATTACCATCTCAAAGATGCCTAGGGTAATAGCTATATCCTGAGAGGGAACACTATCTACATAGAAGACTTAGCAAAGGCTAAAATGCCTCCTCCAGAATGCAACAAAATTAATTTCTGTAAGACTTTTCTTTCAGACTATAATATTACTTCATTATTCATTAATTTTTCCATTAATTTCCATTAACTTAAAAATTCACTCATTTGCAATACTTTAAACTTCTTTCCTTTTAGATTATAAAGGCCAAACAATTTCACATAATTGTGCACTTTTTCTACAGAACGCTATTATCTCATTCTCATTTCATTTTGCAAAGCCTCATGAAGTCTGTGTGCTAATTTTGCCAATGGTTTCCATCCAGATCTAATCAGACAGGGTCCCTCAAATAATGGTCAAGGGATTTCCCTAACTCTTACTACAGTAGAGTTTCCAGCTCTTCTTTAAAATGTGTATGTACTTCTTCCAAAATTCTGCTTGCTTAACAGGTTCGTGTTTATTCTGTATGGCGAACCTAAGGAAGTAGAAAAGCCAGAATTATATTTCAGACTTTTCCAACTGTCAGTTTTGTACTCAAACAAACTAGTCATTGCTGTCCCTCAGAAGGAAAGCTGCCTCTCACTTATAAAGAACCTTCCTCTTGGAAGATTCTGTATCTTAAAAGGTTGTTTTGAAATGTTGATATACATATAAGTAAAAAAATTCTCCAGGCAGATTAAATGCATATATAAATTTATAATAGCCCACTGACTCCAGTTGGCAGAGTTATAGCTTTAGGATAAGTGGCAAAACACTTTCCAAAGAAGTTTGGAGACTCTTTTTTGTCTTTCTGCCAAGTCTTCTCCACTGAATCTCATGCACTGACTAATGCATATGCTTGTTTGTGTAAGGTTCCAGGGGACGGTCTTTATTAAGCCTGGTAGGTGAGAACACTTTCAGCTGAGGCCTATTTGAAGTCTTGACTTAGACAGGTTTTGGCTTCTGCAGTATTTCTGGTGGCTGTCCTGCTCTATACACATCAACATTAGCAAAATGGGAGTCCTGCAGCTTTTGATTCATATTCAGTAAGCTCAAATATGAAATGTTTTATAAGTTTAAATGTTCCTTATGAAACAATACACACATACTTCTTACTGACCCTCCCACCTCTATCAAGCAATTTTATTCTTCTATAGTTTCAGTGTTCCCTGTAGTTATCATTCATTGCTGCTAAATATTTCATTATATAAATATACCTTAATGTATTTATTTATTTTTCTGCTTCTGCATAAATGGGTTGTTTCCTGCTTGGGACTTCTATAAATAAAGTTAGAGAATGTTACTGTGCATGCTGTTTGTTGCCATAAACATTCATTTCTATTATTATGCAAATCAGGAATTGATTATGTGTATATCTAGCTTTGGTAAATACTACCAAACAATTTTCCAACAAAGTGATTATCAGTTGGGGTATTAATTTGTATAGTTTGAGAATTCAACTTGATTCATATCTTCCCTAACACTTGCTATTGTTAGTCTTTTAAGCTATTAGTCCTTCTCTTTGGATGTAGTGTTATTGCATTGAGGTTATAATTTGTATTTAGTTTAGGACTAATGATTCTGAACTTTTCATACACCTAGTGGCCATTTGGATATACTCTCTGGCTGGTTAAGTGATTATTCAAGCATTTTGTTCATTAAAATTTTTTTCTCAGGGCACCTGGGTAGCTCAGTCAGTTGAGTGTCTGACTCTTGATTTTGGCTCAGGTCATGATCTCATATTTCATGAGTTCAACCCTGCATCCAGCTCTGCACTGACTGCAGATCCTGCTTGGGATTCTCTCTCTGCCCCTCCCCTGCTTGTGCCCTCTCTCTCTCTTTCCCTCTCTCTCTCTCAAAATAAATAAATACTTGAAAAAAATTTTCTCACTGAGTTGTTGGCATTCTTTATATATCTTGTATAGAAGTCCTTTGATTTACATATATACTGATATAATTATTTATATGTAGTTACACATTATAACTAACAAATTTTAAGTTTATATATAGTTATAAAATTTGTATAATATATATATAAGATACATACAATCATCCTCTCTTATTTAATAATTTGACTCTTACTACTATCATTTAATGAAGAGAATTAACTAATTTAAATGAATTCCAACTTATTAATCTTTTCTTTGATAGCTAATTATTTTTGGCCCAGTTAAGAAATCTTGCTACCACAACCTCATGAAAGCATTCTCCTATAATTTCTTCTAGAAGTGTTCTTTGGCCTTGAACATTTATGTCTAAATTCCATTGTTAATTCTATTTCGTGAATGGTGTGAGGTACAGACAAACTTATTTTTCAAATGGATATTCAATGGACTCAGTAATTCATTAAAACCACCATCTTTTCTTTTTTTTAATTTTTTTTTTATAGTTTGTTTATTTTTGAGACAGAGAGAGACAGAGCATGCGCGGGGGAGGGGCAGAGAGAGAGGAAGACACAGAATCTGAAACAGGCTCCAGGGTCCAAGCTGTCAGCACAGAGCCCAATGTGGGGCTCGAACCCATGAACCATGAGATCTGCCCTGAGCTGAAGTCGGACGCTTAACCAACTGAGTCACCCAGGCGCCCCAAAAACCACCATCTTTTCTGCATTGAACTGCTGTGGCATCTTTGTGCTAAATCAGGTGACCATATGTGTGAGTTAGTTCAGGTTTTTGATATCCTACTCTGTTCTATTGGCCTGTTTATCTCTACATCAATACCATTGAATACCACTGTCTTACTTACTGCACTTTTATAATAAGACTTGATCTCTGTCAGTACAATGCAGACAGATCTGTTCTCCTTTAAAGATTGCCTTTCAGGGCATCTCAGTTGCTCAGTTCATTAAGCCACCAACTCTTAATTTTGGCTCAGGTCATGATCTCATTGTTCATGGGTTTGAGCCCTATGTCAGGCTCAGGGCTGACAGCATAGAGTCTATTTGGGATTCTCTTCTCTGTCTCTCTCTCTGCTCCTCCCCTGTTTGCATGTGCTCTCTCACAAAGTAAAAACTAAAAAAAAAAAAAAAAAAAAAAAAAATCCCTTTCATATTTAA